>NC_054387.1:44367226-44728059 GCF_017654675.1 Xenopus laevis | reverse complement strand
TTTTCTGTCTTAAATACATAATGCTTCAGTTGTGATATCTCCAACCAGGGGAAACCCAGAAATCTGCTGACAGCGACCGTGAAAAGCGATCAGCTTGTTTTGCCACATACCATTGAATCAATCGGCTGAAGAGACAGCAATGCAGAAGGAACTTTCCCAAGCAAGAGGCATGTTTCCATGGCAGGGTTTAGGTACACATGCTTAGCACACGGAATGTATCTCAGCACATGGAATACGGAATCAGGCTTTCTGACATACATGTATATGCCTGTATGTATTTATTTATACCAGCCCTTAGAAAGGTTCAACCAGGGTTGATCCTATCAAATGTGGGGCTCAATTGGGACCATGTTGGCGGGGCCCCTAGACAAAGTGTTGCTGGCTACTGACACACCAAGTATTTAGGAAAATAAGGACATACAGGCACAAAATAGAAAGGAAAGGGGCAGACAAGGTAAGAGAGGGATGAAATAGGGGCACATAATAGGGGCACACAGGGTAAGAGAGAGAGAGGGAGGAAATAGGAGAGTGGACTGGGCCAATTAGTTTGGGGCAGGCTGGGCCGATTCAGCTTGGGAGCAGGCTTGGTTGGATTGGGTGCAGGCAGGGCCTATCAAGGTTGGAGGAAAGCTGGGCCTATGAGAGTTGGGGGCAGGCTAGACCTATGGAGTTGGGGGATAGGCTGGCTTATCAGAGTTGGGGGTGGGCTGGACCTATGGATTTGGGGATGGGCTGGACTCTCAAAGTTGGGGGCAGGCCAGGCAGCATCATGTGCTGAGGGAAATATTATCTGTGCTGCCCTGTGTTGCGGGGGCCCCCAGAGGTGCGGGGCCCTATTGGGCCCAATTGGTCCAATAGGCCTAAGGCCGGCCCTGGGTTCAACAATATTGTAATTAAATTAGGGGTGGCGTCTATATTTAGTAAAGTTCTACCAGCTCTACCCCATGCCAAATATGTAGGCATGCCCTCTAGTCCCTTACCTACTAGAATTCTCTCAGGGGATACAAGGATGGCCTGAAAAATAGCACATGGAGTACAGCAAACAGTATTCCAGTTCACTGCCTTGAAGAAGAGAAGTGCCTGCATACTCCCTGTTGAGCTCCGTGCTGCCATTTCTTTCAGGTTTTTTAGGCGTTCCCCTGCACCAATTCTATTACAGTGATTCTGCAGTATAAAAATCTCAGAAAAAGGTCTGTACTATGGATGTGCTCAGCCGTAGCCCAACAGAGGTGCCTGGATATTCAGGGAAATAAATGTTGATCCAGCATTCAGCAAGGAGTATCTCAGGCTGGTGCACCAAGCCATGGGTTGGAGGGAAAGGACTAGAAATACTTGAGCCCAACAATGTGGCATCCCCCAGTATTTTCAGCTTTCCTTCTCATCCAGTACAGTGTACAGTACACAGTCCAGAACTGGGTACCAACACAAAAGGGTTTGAGAAATTAAAAAAGGAACTGATTTATTGAGAATGTTTTTCTTACCAAAAGCCTTATGCGTTTCATGCCCTGATCTGGCCCTTCAGCTAAAGCTTAAAATATGATTTACTGCTCAATGAGGCATGAAACACAGTCTTTTTTAGTCAAATGGTGTTTTTGTTAAAGCTTGTTTGTTATTTAGGGTCCGTTTCAACCCATGTTCCTCAGTGATGTATCTCTCCTACGTTCCTCTGCAGGAGAACGCAGAAAGAAAAAACGCAACATTTCCCTTGGATCCAACTGTACTTATTCAATCGTATGCAAGCTCCAAACACGGGTGGAAAGCATCAAGCAATACTACAGTAATATTGTAATACAGGTATAAGCTGAGACTTATCCATATCCATTACCAGTTTATTTGCCTTTCTTTTGACTTTCTCTAATTCACTAATGTCCCGTTTGAGTGCTGGAGATCAAAACAGAAATAATATATATAACAGCAGGAATATTCTGGAGATCAAAACAGCAATAATATAACCAGCACTTTGTACTGAGGGAGAATAACCCTCTCCTCTCTTGAATCTATGCCCCTTTTAATTCAGCTCAAAACGTTGACTGTGAGGCTGCTGACTGGCATTGCTTGCTACAGTCAAATTTATTATCTACAAGGACTCCAAGGTCCTTTTCCATAATGGATTTGCCTAGTGCAGTCCCATTAAGGGTATAAGTGGCTTGGATATTTTTACATCCCAGGTGCATGACTTTACATTTACCAACATTGAGTCTCATTTACAACTTAGCCACCCAGATTGCCAGTTTGTCAAGATCCTGTTGCAAGGATGCCACATCCTGGATGGAATTAATTGGGCTGGATAATTTTGTGTCATCAACAAACACTGATAATATTAAATCATCGTTCAGAGAGTCCTACTTGAAGGCATGGGCTCCATTTCTCAAGTGTCCCAGGCCAGGCCAAAAGAACAGCATGAGCAGATGGGTTCACCATCGCCAAAGCTAGGGTGAGCCCCATCATCCGACCCCCGAGGGGGTTTAGGGCCGTTGGACTCCCCTTCACCTTGTGGCTAGGGGGAGTCCCATCTACCCTCGGTTCTGCTGAAGCTTCCCCCAGGGTGCAAGTCTTGACCTGGGGTCAAGCCCAAAGGACTATGACACCCATACTGTGAAGAAAAACACACGAAAAAGACACACAAGCACAAAAAAGGTGCTGAAGTGTCAAAAGTGCAAAGTGCCTTGGTAAGGCTCCAGCTGGCAGGCAGAATATTCCCCGTTCGCCTTAAGTCTGAAGCAAAGGAAGTTAAGCAAGATTTAGCAAGAAGTGCATAGTGCAAGACCCAAAAAAAGTGAATCAAGCACCCCTCAAGGGAGCACAGTGCCTCCGTTTTCATCAAGCTTAGCTTGAGGGCCCAAACCAGAGGACCAAGTGTTTCTCCATCTTCACATAAGAACAGATACTACACTTGATCTTAGCCTGCCAGAGGACCAAGTGACTTGATCCTAGCCAAAAGGCCCAGATACTACACTTGATCTTAGCCAAAAGGACACATTACTTACAATACCCTCCCCTAAGTCATTAATGAACAAGTTAAATAAAAGTGGACCCAATACCAAGCCTAAGGGACCACACTAAGAACCTTACACCAAGTAGAGAATGTACCATTAACAAACACCCTCTGTACCTGATCCTGTAGCCAGTTTCCTATCCATGTACACACAGCTTTACCAATGCCGACAGACTTTAGTTTTTTAAAGTCCAGTTGGTGCAATGTCTGGTGTCTAGCGTGAGTGACATGTGCTCCTGATTCTTTTGACAAAAGTGTGCTGCACCTAGTGATGCAGAGCATTGTGAGTAACCTGGAGCGACTGCCTGGTACAGAGGTGATGGTAGTGCCAAAGTTCCCATTAGTCAATAGGTACAGCAGCACTCAATTCGGATCAGGAGGCAGGCACTGGTGCCAGGTACAACTCTACTGAAGTGCAAGGAGCACATTTTGGCTGTGCCTGACTTTGAGTCAGGGGAACTCTTCGCCTGAATGGACATGCAACTGACTGAGGGGAAATATGTGTGACTGCAAATGCACTTGTGGTTGCAAGTACTCCTTTATAATCCAAAACATTCATGCAAGCTTGAAGAGGGGCATCTAGTAAGGGTAAGTAAAACAATGGCTTGTTGGCGTATTTATTTGCTAAAAGGAATGGAACCCCCCCAAATAAATATATCTATTTTTTTCTGGGTCTCCATCTAAATACGAATTTTCTATTCGGCTGGCTTTTGCTAAATTGTTTCAGCAGTCAGAACTAGCAGTGCAAACAATATAAACCGTTACTGCTTTTAATAGCAATTATATTTACTGTAACTTTTAAAAACGAAGAGTCTTCAAAAAGGAATAAATGTGGCGACACATGTGTAATGTTGTGGGAGAACAGTAGTGACTGAAATGCCCCTCTCTCCGTCATCGCTCCTTATACTTTGGAATGGAAAGCGCTGATTCGGTATGAATATTTAGGTTTAAATACCCATGTTAAGCTGCACACAGATGAATCCATGCATGTATGCACATGTGTCCGTGTGTAATTTTGTATGCTTGAGTGTAAAGGTGGCCATACACGGGCCGATAAATCGGCAGCTTATTGGCCCGTGTATGGGGCCCTCTGACAGGCTTCCCTAATCGATATATGGGCAAAAGTCGGCCAGATGTTGATCGGACAGGACTAAAAATCCTGACAGATCGCAGCCACATCTGTTCGTTGATGCGGTCCCACGATCCGACCGCACGTTACCCATCGTTAGGATCCGATCGTTGGGCCCTAGGGCCCACGATTGGATTAGCTCAATATCACCTACCTCAAGGTGGGCATATCGGGGAGAGATACGCTCTTTTGGCGACATCGCCATCTCTGTGTATGGCCACCTTAACAGCATGCTAACTTCTCATGTTAAAGGGATGGCTCACCTTTAAGGTTTTTTTAATTGGTTTTCATTTTTTATAGTTATTTGCCTTTTTCTTCCGACTCTTTGCAGCTTTCTAATGGGCGTCGCGGACTCCCTTTTAAAAAACAAATGCTCTGTAAGGCTACACATGTATTGTTGTTGTTACTTTTTATTACTGGTCCTTCTATTCAGCCCCTCTCCTATTCATATTCCAGTCTCTTATTCAAATCGATGCATGGTTGCTAGGGCAATTTGGACCCTAGTTACCAGATTGCTAAAATTGCAAACTGGAGAGCTGCTGAATAAAAAGCTAAATAACTCAAAAAACACAAATAATAACAAAGGAAAACCAATTGCAAATTGTCTTGGAATATCACTCTCTACATCAAACTTGAAGCTGACTTAAAAGTGAACAGTCCCTTTAATGATGCAGGTCCCCCTCATGCCAGTAATCAGTATGGCAGCACACCTGAAGTAACATGTTCCCAAAAATAAGACAGAGCCAGCAGGAAACTGCAGCTCAGATATCCAGCAGGACCCCCTCGGTGCTCCCTCTCTCTCACGCCTCCTTTTTTCTCTCAGGGCCCCCCTTTCCCCTGGCAGCCAATCAGCGCGCACATATCATCCATGCAAATAGCAGCACAATGGAGCGGAGCAATAATGGTGGCGCAACCACGCTTGAAAACGACCACCACTTGTTTGACAAGCCCTTAGCCAATCGACGAGCTGCCTTCCCTGTGCCTGTCGCCAGGCGGCCCAATGGCAACGTGGCGGAGGCGTTCCTTCAGTCAGGCTAGGGTGTTCTTGCAGGGTGTCTTGTGCTAAACTTCACCAAATAATAGCTGTTTGTATTTTGGCTGCAGCAGTGGCCATTTTAGGTAAGTTATAGCTTTTAACTTTTCATTTTCAGCGTCCGTGACAGTTCGCGGGCCCTCGTAGGGCGTGTGGGGGCCGTGCCTCCCTTCCCCGGGCACCTCTTATGAATGAAACTGGGATTTTTCCTTGACTATCCCTTCTGCCTTTCCTTCAGTATGCTGCTGCACAAGGAGGTGGGGGGAGAAGCCTGCAAACGTGTCCACCTCTCGAGAGCTTGGAAATATTTCATGTAGAGCAAATCACTGTATCCCCTCCCCCTCCTGTTTCTTCCTTCCGTTACCTCCCAAGGTTCTTTATTTCTGAATTTGGGTCTCCCCTCTATATCCCCTTACTGGCCAGTTGGTTCTGCCCACTGCAATAAAGCGTGTGCGGTGGGCAGTACCAAGTGGGGGAGGAGTAGGTGTTATCACAGAGAACCTTTAACCTCCCCCCCTTTTTTTACACCCCTCTCGCACCTATTATATGGTTATGTAATGCTTCTGATGCAGGCATATCGGACAATGGGATTTTTGGAGGGTAGGATAATGTGCATGGATATATGGGGAAATGCATGTGCTGCTGTATTATTGAATGATGCCAAGTATATGTGTCTAGTGCAGAGACTGGTATTCTGTGCTTGCAATGAAATTCACTTACACTTATTTTCAGGCCTGCAGTGACATTCTTAGTCATCACTTTGCTGCTTAAACCGTCCTTACCTGCTGCAACCACCAATAGTGTAACGAGAAGATAACCCAGTGCCAAAAGTACCACCTTTTCACCCCATGCTAGAAACTTGCCATCACCTCCTTTTACTTCACCAGTAGTCATGCTGCCGGGCAATCGGGGCCTACTAACTTTACTAAGCAGCTGTAGCCCAAGTTGGGATGTAACTTGGTCAGGTAGCCCAGTTTTGGAGCAAGTATTTTGGCATCAGGTAGCCCAGTTTTGGAGCAAGTATTTTGGCATCAGGTAGCCCAGTTTGGGAGCAAGTAGCTTGGCATCAGGTAGCCCAGTTTGGGAGCAAGTAGCTTGGCATCAGGTAGCCCAGTTTGGGAGCAAGTAGCTTGGCATCAGGTAGCCCAGTTTGGGAGCAAGTAGCTTGGCATCAGGTAGCCCAGTTTGGGAGCAAGTAGCTTGGCATCAGGTAGCCCAGTTTGGGAGCAAGTAGCTAGGCATCAGGTAGCCCAGTTTGGGAGCAAGTAGCTTGGCATCAGGTAGTCCAGTTTTGGAGCAAGTAGCTTGGCATCAGGTAGCCCAGTTTGGGAGCAAGTAGCTTGGCATCAGGTAGCCCAGTTTGGGAGCAAGTAGCGTGGTATCAGGTAGCCCAGTTTGGGAGCAAGTTACACAAGGCCAAATTGACTTGCCTCATTTGTGGTAGAATGACAGCTGCCACTCCAATGGGATTGTAGAAATTGTAGTTCAGATTGTATCTTATGTTTTTGGGTCATAAGGTACAGAACACTCTTAAGATGCATCTGCCGGCTCTGCTGAGATTTGGTAGACTGTACATCATCTTACCAGTTTGCCGTGAACAACATTCTTTCATGCTGGACATTGGTATTTGGAACCTATGAGCTTTGTATGAATTCAGTTGGCAAAGAAACCTGTAGAGCACGAGGTGCGACACTTGAACGGCAGCAAGAAGTTAAGTGTTAAAGGTACATGCCAACAGACTGGCGCAAGCTCATTGCACTGTAGAAGACTCCTTTCCAAATAAGGAATTTTTCCCCTTCAGATCAGGAGGGTAAGTGGACTTAATTCTGGCCTGTCACGCTGCAGTCCCCAAGGCCCAAAACAGTTCAGTGGAGAAATCCACAGAATAGGCGTAGCAACCAATCAGAATGGCGCTTCCATCAGTCTTATTATAGTAGACTGGATTAAACTAATTGCTGATTGGCTGGTATATATAAGCATTCAAGTAAAATAAACATGGCAGGTCTCAACCAGGTGTTTGGTTTACTCTCGCTCAAGGATAAAAGTAACTGAAAACTTCTTATTTCTCATGAACACAAGCTCATCTGTGAAAGCCTTAATTGGATGTTGACTTGATATTTTTCAGTGTTATCTGGCTAGTCAAAATTGCTTCCCTCTCTGTGGCCCTACTTGGTTTAAAAGGAATCTGTTAAATGCGAGCCCCTATAACTTCAGCATGATTGCCAGGGGAGTTCCAACAAGCTGCTTTCATAGGCGTACATCTTTAGAGGTGCCTACAACTGGGGGGGGGGGGACAGATTTAAGAGATTGAGTTGCCATAGAAAGGCTGGTCTTTGGTATAAATAGCCAAAGTATTATGGTTTTGTAATTGGTTTTTCCTTTGCACAACTTGCTTTAAATATCGGTCTGTTCCTTTTAAATGGGAACAAAACCCAAAAATCCCATTATGTCTAAAACGAATGCCACAAGGGGCTTCAGGCTAAGAATCTGCTTCACTGCTGGCATCAGCCTTCTCCTGTGAATCAAGAAAGCCCAAGCAGTGGCTCCAGCCTGAGTTTATCCGCAGGCCAAGAATAAGCCCCATGTGGCATTAGCTTAGTTCTATGCTACTTTTTAGTATAAATCCATTAAAAATGTAATTGTGTTGTTCACCTTTAATGAACTTTTAGTATGATATAGAGAGTGATCTTCTGAGACAATTTGCAATTGGTTTTCATTTTTTATTATTTTTGAGTTATTTAGCTTTTTATTCAGCAGCTCTCCAGGTTGCAATTTCACTGATCTGGTTGCTAGGATCCAGATTACCCTAGCAACCATGCATTGATTTGAACAACAGGCTGGAGTATGAATTGGAAAGGGCCAGAATAAAAAGATGAGCAATTAAAAGTAGCAATAACAATTCATTTGTAGCCTTATATAGCGTTTGTTTTTTTTTATATGGGGTCAGTGATCCCCATTTGAAAGCTGGAAAGAGTCAGAAGAAGAAGGCAAGTAATTCAAAAACGATATTAAAAAAAAAAAAAGAAGACTAATTGAAAAGTTGCTTAGAATTAGCCATTCTATAACATGCTTAAATGTAATGTAAAAATGAACCACCCCTTTATTATGTTATAGAATGGCTAATTCTAAGCAATTTTTCAATTGGTCTTCATTATTTATTTTTCATAGTTTTTGAATTATTTGCCTTCTGACTCTTTCCAGCTTTCAAATGAGGGATCACTGACCCCATCTAAAAATAACAAATACTCTGCAAGCCTATACATTTACTGTTATTGTTACTTTTTACTCATCTTTCACTTGAGGCCCTCTCCTGTTCAAATTCCAGTCTCTTATTCAAATCAGGTCATGGTTGCTAGGGTAATCTGGTCCCTAGCAACCAGATTGGTGAAATTGCAAACTGGAGAGCTGCTGAATGAAAAGCTAAATTACTTAAAAACTTACCCATAAAAAACGAAATCCAATTGCAAATTGTTTCAGTATATCACTCTCTACATCGTACTAAAAGTTAATTCAAAGGTGAACAACCCCTTTAAAGTTATATGTAAGGGTTAGGCCACACTGGGCGTTTTGGGGAGATTTGGTCGCCTGGCGACTAATCGTCTTGTCTTTGCGACGACCAATCTCCCCAAACGCCTTCCCTGACTCTGCGCCGGCTAAAATGAAAAACCGCCGGCGCTAATCACACACTGCGATTCGTTTTCAGAAGTCGCCCAATGTTTCCTTGTGGCAATTTGGGGCGACTTCTGAAAACAGATCGTCGTATGTGATTAGCGCTGGCGTTTTTTCATTTTAGCCGGCGCAGAGTCAGGCGACCAAATCTCCCCAAAATGCCCAGTGCGGCTTTACCCTAAAGGCAATTCCAATTGAAAGCTGTGGCTTTTGTCTGAGCGTTGGCCGCTTCTTCCCATGTTCCTCGACACTATTCCAAAAGTCAGAACCAAAAGGGACAGACTCTGCTTTTCAGTAGCAAGCCTATTTATAAATCAGTTTACAGCCATTGAATATGTGTAGTGAATTCATATTGGAATGCTGCTTAGCATGCCAATTTCTTTCATGGGACATTCCTTTTTGTTTTCAGGTTTACTTCCCCTTTCTATAAATGCCTTTTGGTTTAGGATCTGGGGTCATCTGTTCTTGTCTTAGATAAAACATTTTTATTAGCATTGCAGTATATGTTTCCTGTTTGCAGTTATTCAATGTAACTGTTGCAAAATACTTGTTACTGTAGTTCTTATTGTTACATTTTTATATGTTACTGTTCAGTTTTATTTGCTTCTGTGTATCTTTACTTTTTTTTATTGAATAGCCTAATCTCCTTTGCCCCGCGCCTTCTCACACACTTGATACACATGTGGCTGTGTACAATCTCCATGACTTCATTCACTTCCTGGTGTCAGATTATCAGTCGTCCCTCCTACATCTCTGAGCTGCCACTGCCTGTTACCTCTTCCTGTGCCCTCGCTTACGTTCCCTGCAGGCCTCTGTTTAAAGGGCATGTAAACACCAGAAATAATGAAAAAAACTAAGGAGGCAGATTTATCAAAGTGTGAAATAATAAATTCAGCCACAATTTTAGAAGCATATTTATCAAAGTGATCTCTAACGTTCACCCATTGATAAACAGGCCTCTAAAAATCCTATAGGAATAAATTGAGTGTGTCAGAATTTTTTATATATATATATATATATATATATATATATATATATATATATATGCCCCTAATTAGCTTTACAATATACATTCATTGCAGATTTCAGTAAATTTATTTGTAAATATACACTGAAAACTCAATTTTACATCCCCTCATTTTACATTGTTGTTTTCTGGTCCCATGTATATATTATTCATAATACATTTCCCTGATTTTGCATTTTCCTGGATTTTCCACCATTTTTTTTGGTCCCCTGAAAAATGTAAAATGGGGGTTCTACTGTAACTGCTATTGCAAGCAGTGTGTGTGTCCCTTGCTGTTCTGTGCCTCGCTGGTTATGACTTTTGGAGTGCTGTGTATAGCAGAAGCCAGGTGGCCATAGACGTACAGATAATATGGTACGAAACAAATTTTTGTTCGATATTCGGTGCGTGTATGGTGGGAAAAGAAACGACTGTTATCGGCAGATCGGTTTGTCGATCGGGTGCCTTTGAAGGCTCCCACACATTGGCCATTGTTAGTGCTGAATCGTCAGCACAGGTAGAATTCTATTGTTTCTACCTATGTATCTGACGATTCAGCTCTACATGTGTGTATTGGAATGATCATTCTTGGAAAGGTCGTTTCCAAGAAACATCGTAATTGTTAAGTCTATGGCCACCTTAATAGGCTTGTGAAGAAGCATGCAGGTTCTGACTTCTGCTACATTGTTTCTAGAGACAGAAGCAGCAGTGCAGAAAGTGCTTTCACTTCCAATTACATGTAAAAATAATTTTATAACCATTAAACATTTTATCATGAATTGACATTGGGAAGTTGCTTAGAATTACATTTTCTTTCATTCGATTTACATCCTCTGTAGATTGAACATACCATTTCCTACTTCAGTCCTTCTCTAATTGCTCAGGAACGCATGTGCGCCCAGGTTATCCTAAGGTTACCAGATCCCATGACAAATCAGGAAACATTCATCTAAAAAGGCAGCACTGATTGCATTTAATTTCAGATTATTTTGCAATCAATGCAGTCCAGCAAATTACATCATTAGAAGTGTAACTGGCTTATCCGATGATATAGTAAAACCAAGGATATTCTATATTGCAATCCCAGCACTTCTATAGTCTTACAGCTTTGGGGTCTTAGGTTCGATTCCAGTCACAATTTTCACAGTCCATATCAATTAGTTATTCATGCCAAAATTACAGTATGGGGTATAGGTGACTACATAGCTCAGAAACATAACTAACATGCAATGTTTTGGCAGTTTGAATGGGCTACAGTAACAGCAGCCAGTTTCATGTTTTGGATGCAAGGATTCAATTTGGACATCTCCAATTTAGCAAGCTAGTCTTACAATCTGAGCAATACTGGATTGCATATTTAGAGCAGTCATATACAGTCAGTTACAGTATAGTAAAGTCATTCTGCTGCTGTAGTTGGAATTAGGGCTAGGAGGGTGTTTAGTTTTAAAATAACTGATGTAAACAGGGATATAATGAGACAATATGCAATTAGTCCTTATTTTTTATCTTTGTGGTTTTGAATTATTTTGCTTTTTTTGTTTCAGCATCTATCTGGTTGCTAGAATTCAATTTTCCCTAGCAACCATAAATTAGAGACTGGAATATGAATAGCAGAGGGCCTGAAAAAAAACAGCAATAACAAAAAAAAAAAGTGTGGTCTATAGAGCAATAGTTTTTTTCCTACTGGGGTTGGTGACCTCCATTTGAAGGCTGCAAGAGGCAGAGGAAGAAAGGAAATAATTCTAAAACTGGTGAAAAGTTGACAGATTGAATAGGACAATCTAAAACAAAGTTAAAGTTAACTACTTAGTAGTTCATCTGCATTAAGGGTAGGGACACACTGGGCGATTTGGGGAGATTTAGTCGCCTGGCGACTAATCGCAGCGACTTTTCTTCCCGAATGCCTCCCCTCACTCTGCGCCTGGATAAAATGAAAAGTCGCCGGCGCTAATCACACACGGCGATTCGTTTTCCGAAATCGCCCGAAGTTGCCTCACAAGGAAACTTCGGGCGACTTCGGAAAACGAATCGCCGCGTGTGATTAGCGCAGGCGATTTTTCATTTTAGCCAGGCGCAGAGCGAGGGGAGGCATTCGGGGGAAGATTGGTCGTGGAAAGTCGCGGCGATTAGTCGCCAGGCGACTAAATCTCCCCAAATCGCCCAGTGTGTCCCTACCTTAAAGGTGAACTACCCCTTTAATGTAAAGCACCTGTAATAGAAGACATTTTGAAATGCTATAGGGTTTTCATTATTATCATCGCCGTCTCTTGTTGAAGACTAAATCAGTACATTTAAAGGACCCCGTGACACAAAATTTTTACCAGTTAAAAATCCACTCTACCCTTTTCCACCTACAGATCTATCCTGCAGAAAATGTGTCATGCTTAATGGTTTATAAAAAAAATACCATTATAAAACGCTGCTTCCAGAGGTAAACTTTCCCAAAAGGCGAAAAGACGAGATCTAAGGTGCAGCGATCCACATCTCCTCCTTGCCAGCCTTCCAAACCGGAAGTTAGTTCTTGCTGTGGGCAGTGTAACTTCTTCTGCGTCATTTATTTCTGTAAGAGCAGGCGAGAGGTGAAGGAATGCAGCAGCACACTGGTCAGCCATGAATCTAAAAACTAACTAAGACCCCTCCTAAATCAGTGAGTTCATTCCTTCACCTCTCCGAATGCCCGCAGCAACAACTAACTTCCGGTTTAGAAGGCTGGCAAGGAGGAGATGTGGAACACCACACCTTAGATCTTGCCTTTTCACCTTTTGGGAAAGACAATGTACATCCGAAAGCAGCGTTTTATAATAGTATTGTTTTATATAAAGCATTAAGGATAGATCTGTAGGTGGAAAAGGGTAGAGTGAATTTTTAACTAAAAAAAATGTTGTGTTACTGGTCCTTTAAAGGAGACATAGAGCCTAACAAAAAGCCCTTCAACCTTGTAGGCCACATTGATGGTGGTAGCACACCAAAAAAAACAAATGCTTGGTGCTCGCTGCAGGGATATCACTTATCACTCATCACTCATATATGAAAAAACTCATATTAAACATACCCTTAAATCCATAAACCTTCTCCTCCCCTGTGGATAGCAGAGCAACCCCCACAGTGTGCGCACCATACTCTGCCTGCCCTATGTTCCCTGTGTGTGCCATACTCTGCCCTATGCTCCCTGTGTTTGTGTGCACCACACTCTGCCTGCCCTATGCTCCCTGTAGTGCCATACTGTGCCTGCCCTATGCATGTGTGTGCACCATACCATACCTGCCCTATGCTCCCTGTGTGTGCCATACTCTGCCTGCCCTATGCTCCCTGTGTGCGCCATACTCTGCCTTCCCTATGCTCCCTGTGTGCGCCATACTCTGCCTGCCCTATGCTCCCTGTGTGTTTAATTCTCTGTCTGTCCTATGCTCCCTGTGTGTGCCATACTCTGCCTGCCCTCTGCTCCCTGTGTGTGCCATACTCTGCCTGCCCTATGCTCCCTGTGTGTTTAATTCTCTGCCTGCCCTCTGCTCCCTGTGTGTGCCATACTCTTCATGCCCTATGCTCCCTGTGTGTGCCATACTCTGCCTGCCCTATGCTCCCCGTGTGTGCCATACTCTGCCTGCTCTATACTCCCTGTGTGTTCAATACTCTGTCTGCCCTATGCTCCCTGTGTGTGTCATCAGGGAGTATAAAATTGAGGTTTCACTGTAAACCATAGGGAATAAAAAAATGAAGACCCACTGAAAAGTTACAAAGACTTGGCCATTCATTAACATACTAACCGTTAACCAAACAGTGAACTACCCCTGTAAGATAGGAAAATGGGATATACAGTAGAAACCCCATTTTACCTTTTTCAGGTACCAGAAAAAAATGGTGTAAAATCAGGGAAATGTAGCATGCATAATATATAGGTGGGACCGTAAAACAACAATGTAAAATGAGGGGAAACTTAAAATCAAGGGATGTAAAATGGGAGTTCTACTGTATCTTTTCTCCAGGCAACCCTGACTTTTTCAGAGCAAACCTAGATATGAAATCTGAGGGGATACATAATATCCTTACAGCTCCTTTCCATCTGTAATATATTGATTATGTTATGGAAGGGGTCAGAACTGATCTGGTGCAAATAAAAGAGGTGGGTTAGGGTTGGTTGGTGCAGGTGCTGAATTTCCCAGCTGAAATGAAAGGGAAAAATATTTGTGCAAGTCACTCCCACTAGAAGTGGAATTCCTTTACATACAGTTATAATAATTCCATTCACAATAAGTTGCTAGTTTGACACAGTGTTGCGTTCAATGTGAAGGCCATGCAGAAGCAAACCACACTTATAAAACTGCTCATCCAGTTTATGCCTGGAGGCCTCCAGCTCCAACTGCTTAGAAACAATCCTGTACTGGTGTTACAGCTTAATTTGGCACGTGTGTGAAAAACATAAAGCAGGGGTTATTGTTATTTTTTTATTACTTAACTTTTGATGCAGACCCTCTTCTATTCATGTTCTAGTCTCTCATTCAAACCGCTGCCTGGTTGCTAAGGTACATTTGTAATACCAGCTTCGGCAGGTATTTTACCGGCTAGGTACACAGCAGATAAGCTCTAGTAGAACATAATCTTGTTTTGTTATCCAGTATTTAACCTGTGCCATTTAGTCCTTTTTTAATTTCTGCCATTGCTACGCAGCAGGTTGTTTATATAAATTAAAAGATTCTATAAAGTTAATGAAGCAAACAGCCCAATTTTACTACTGCAGTACATTTGATTTTCATTATTTAAAAGCACTTTTATTTTTTGGTGTTACTGTTCCTTTAAGGACTAAAACCATTGTATCCTATACGGTTTATGTACTATTTAAACCTCATTGCCCTTTTTAAAGTTGAAAAGCTGCACCCAGTGGCTACACAGTTTCTGAAGCAATCACACAGGTATGGGACCTGTTATTCAGAATGCTCAGAACCTGGAGTTTTCCGGATAATGGATCTTTCCATAATTTGGATCTTCATACCTTTAGCCTGCTAGAGAATCATTTAAACATTAAATAAACCCAATAGGCATTAATTATATCTTAGTTGGGATCAAGTAAAAGGTACTTTTTTATGATTATAGAGAAAAAGGAAATCATTTTTAAAAATTTGGAATATTTGGATGAAATGAAGTCTATAGGAGAGGCCCCACCATAATTCGGAGCTTCTGGATTACTGGTTTCTGGATAACGGATTCCAGAATTGTACAGAATAAAAATGCGTCTTAATGGTTTGACCTTTTTTCCATCCATTTTCAGCCACAAACAATGTGGTATTTTCCTTTATGCAACAACGTATTCGGCTGAATTATGTGAAACATCAGCATCAGCTTTTCAGTGTGAACAGGATGCCACATTTAAAATACTCAGCCAAAATCCCGGCCACATTTCCATTAATGGTATATTATACTGGCCAACTGTGCCGGAGCAATCATTCCAGTGTTACTGCTCGGCAATAACCATTGGCCGCAAGTTTTAGTGAGCTATGTGACACAAATGACATTATTTATGAGAATACTTGATGTTAAAACTAGAATTGTTTAAAAAACAAAATACACTAATTGTTTTGTAAATGGTGTCAAATGATGTGTGGGTATATCTGACACCATTGGGACCTGCCAGTTCGGCGTTTATATATGGAATATTTTATACTCATTGTTATCCATTAGACTCTACACAGCTAAGGAACCTGTTTTGGAATGCTCACGACCTAGGGTTCTGTGAAACATGTTTTTTCCGGAATATGAGGCATTGTGCCTTAAAGGAGAAGTAAAGAGTAAATAAAATAGTGGCTAGAAATGTTGTACATTATGTTTTGAGCTTCTGTACCAGACCAAGGCAACGACAGCCCTTTAGCAGTAAAGATCTGTGTCTCCAAAGATGCCCCAGTAGCTCCCCATCTTCTTTTCTGCTAATTCACTGCACATGCTCTGTGCTGCTGTCACTTACTGAACTTAGGGACCCACTCA
This sequence comes from Xenopus laevis, assembly GCF_017654675.1. Taxonomy (NCBI): domain Eukaryota; kingdom Metazoa; phylum Chordata; class Amphibia; order Anura; family Pipidae; genus Xenopus; species Xenopus laevis. The sequence continues at coordinate 44,712,254 of NC_054387.1, read as the reverse complement.
CAATATACAGTACACATAGAATAGAAATGTCACAATATAAGGCTGATTAGTAATTAATACAGATAATTACTACATGTCAGTACAGAAACCAGTGCAACTCCATCAAAATTTAGGTGTATCCAAAGAAAAGAAGCATGACCCATAGATATGCACCCTCCCCCCCCACTGTATCAGTCAGAGATTCCCACCACCGAGACAAATATAGATTACTCATGTCCCTGCCTAATAAAGTTAAAATTGTCAGCGCCTGACGCGCGTTTCACTCGCTGTGCGCGAGCGTTATCAAAGGCCTATACATTTTCTGACCCTGCACACCACTAATTTGTTCTCACATTTCAATCAATGGAAGGTGCTCCCAATCACTCTTTTTGTGCATCAGAATTTAATAATCTGCATCGTAGCATCTTTTTATATTACATGCCAACCTCATTTTTTGCTTGATAATTAGTGACGACCCCTAAGTTTAGCTTCTCAACAGCTGCTCAGAGCCCACTGAACATGTGAGTGTCACAGACACTTTCCAAGATGATGACTCCCTGTGACAAGTTTGAAGTCCTGGATCATTGCTGCTATTGACAAACTGACACTTCTGGGGCAATAAGGATCTCCAGGAACAGCCTGAAAAATAGAACAGTCAGTTATTTGTGTTGCTGTAACCAGGATTTGACTCCAGTAGCACAATACATTGTTCAGGGCAAGGATTATGGTTTGTGCATATTGAGTTTCTATCATCCGGCTACCCTGTGCCAAATTTTTGGCAACGAGGGCCAGATTTGGTGAGGAGAAAATGCGTTGCGGCCGACCATTCAGCCTGACATCCATTCCGAGGTAGCTAGCTTGCGATCAGGATCATTCACTCCTGGAGATGGACACGTATACAGTGTTTAGGAAGTGGAGTTTGTTTGGACTTATTCTCCGCACCTTAAACAAGGTATCGCGTAGCAGTAATATTTGGGCACATGATTAGTGAAATGATCATCTATACTGCTGCCTGTGTGCTGAAGGTGTTAGCAATAGACACGTACTGGCACGTAGTGATGCACTGCTCTCGCATACGTCTTTGGTTTAGTTTACTGTACTGCAACTTCAGTATGTCAATTGCACCTTCAGCCCTAAAGAAGTATGCGAGTAATGCCCAATATTACTGCCACGGCTATGCGATTCCAGATCGCACTGTGCTGGGGGGGGCACATTATTATTAATTTCATGACAGAGGCTGAGGGCTGGTGTAAATTTGAAAATGGCCCGCAGGGCCGGACTTTGGACATGCCTGCTGTAAGGCTTTGTAAACTAATGGATCTTTACCTAATTTACCACTAATGAGCTGGGCCAAATCGGGAGGACCCAATTATCTGGCCCCTAGGACAGTGATCAAATGGTAATGGAGGCCTAGGGAGACCTGCTGCTAGCAGATTGCATTAATGCGTCAAAGTGGTTCTTGTCCTTGTCCAACAGGATTTTCTAACCTGCCTAGTGGAGGGCCCATACACAGACCAGTAAGTTGCAAACTCAAGGGCTTGAGTGTCTTTTATCAGACCGCTTATGATAACTTTATGTCCATACTTAAGGTTTGTTGGTGAACTGCTACTACCTGAATACCTTAGGCCCCACTTTTTTGGTGATAAGCATTGAAAACTGGACATGGGCTCTTAATGTGGTGAACTTTAGAATGCAAATTAAATTAGAAGATTGCTGAGTAGGGACAGCACCTTGCATGTTCGAGATGTACATGTTCAGTCTTAGGGAACTGCTGCACCATTAAATAAGCAGCATGAAGGTTTTAGGGTACATTAGCTATGAAGGCATGTTTGAAATTAGACCCAGAATACCAAAGATTGGAGAGACCAGGGAACTAAAGTTATAATCTTAGCCTTTATATTGGAGGGTAAACTCTGTGCCTTTACCTGCACCGTCTGGGTTTAAGCCAAGTAATGTCCATAAATCTGGCATGTGTTGGGGTGACTGAGCATTGCAGAATAAAATTATATGAACAATGACAGGATCATGTGAGAGACAGGGAACCAACCACAGATATAAATATCCAAAAGACTTCTTTAGAATAATATGGGACAATTCCAAGTGTGAGCCCAAAGGATAGATGAGAAACTAGATGCTGAGAATCCTCCTCATGTTTTTTAGTTGCAGCACTTTTTTTTTTTTTTTTTTAATAATAAGCTGATTGTGCCTATAAATCTCTTTTAACACCACAGATCTCAAGTTCAATGAACAGGCCAAGGCAGCGTCTAAAGCACAATCCGTCTGCATCTTTTCAGACCTTGCATAATACATTTTATTATTTGCTCTCTTCAGCCAGGATCCTGTTATTTACATACAGTCAGACTGTGAGCTGGACCTGACCTATTGCAGGGCCACAGTTTTGGCAACATTTCTAAGCAATACTGCTGTCACCTTGCCTTTCTGCAGCCAACTTGCTCTACTATATCTGCCATCCTGCACTGTAACTGCTGTTCAGATGAGGAACTATGGCCAGTCACCCCCCGAAAAAAGAGCTCTGATTATATAGTTGCTTGTGGTGCTCAATAGAATTAGACTGAATAATGCTTTCAGCCAACTCGCCTATATGATATGGCAATGCTGTGAATGCAACATTTGTGCAATGTTTATATTTGGAGATGGTGCAAATGTGTCATCTTGTGTGCTGAAATATATTAATAAGAATTAGGATTATGATTTTGCCTACTATTGGTCAATTAACTCAAATCCAAAAAAAAAAAATCTGCATTATCTTAAGACAATGGCTTTTATTAGGCTAGGAGACAGTGCCAAATTAAAGGGGAGGTTTACCATTAATGTGAATTTTTATATGTTCACCAATGTGGTTTTTATTAATACTTTTAGATATAGTAGACATATTTTAAATATATCTAGCTAGAACTGAATTGATCTTTAGGTCCCTTATTTCATCCAGCGGCCTAGTCAACCAGCCATTTGGGTCAGGGATATGCAAGTGAAAAGGGCATGTGCAGAATAGATCTATACCTACTCTTCCTCAGTTCTGGTTGTGGCTTCATTCCTCCTTCTATAGACATGATCTTACACAGTTGGGATCCCTTGGCTTAAGCAGAGATCAGGTAGCTAAAGCTCTATTCAGCCCTACTTTCCCAAGAACCATAGAACCCCGGTTTTACCCCCTCCCCGAATTTTATGTTCTCCTTGATTTTTTGTGGTCCCACACAGGCAATTTGCATTTTTTGTTCACAGAACTTACGCTGTTTTGACACCAAGCCCTGGCAAATGTAACATTGTGGTTCTACTGTAGATATATTAAAAAACGCTGCTTTTTTGTTACAAGAAACACCCTTGAAATATTATTCAAAGGGACAAAACTGTTTTTATTAAACTTATGTAAAGTTTAATTCCCCCTTTAAAAGGGTTGTTCACCTTCAAACACTTTTTTGGTTCAATTAGTTTCAGATAGTTTACCAGAAGTAAAGACTTGTTCTAGTTACATTCTATTATATTTTTTTTCTAATATTGAAGTGTAAAGTTTCATTTTTCACCTTCTAAGGGCAGGGGCACACGGGCAGATTCGGGGAGATTTAATTGCCTGGCGACTAATCGCCTCTTCTTCGGGCGACAATCTCCCCAAACTGCCTTATACCTTCCGCCTGCTATAATGAGAAAAAGCCAGCGCAATGGCACTCGCAGCGCTTCGATTTCCGAAGTTGCCTCATGTGGAAACTTCAGGCGACTTCTGAAATTGAAGAGCCGCGAGTGCATTGCTGCAGGCGATTTTTCATTTTAGCAGGCGGAAGGCAGTTTGGGGAGATTGTCGCCCTGAAGAAGAGGCGATTATTAGACAGGCTGCCCGTGTGCCCCTGCCCTAAAGCAGCTGTGGGAGGGTTGCCAACTCTGTAACTGTATTAAACTTAGGGATGCACCGAATCCACTTTTTTGGATTCGGCCGAACCCCCAAATCCTTCACAAAGGATTCGGCCGAATACCGAACCGAATCCGAACCCTAATTTGCATATGCAAATTAGGGGTGGGAAGGGGAAAACATTTTTTACTTCCTTGTTTTCTGACAAAAAGTCACGCAATTTCCCTCCCTGCCCCATTCGGATTCGGTTCGGCCGTGCAGACGGATTTGGCCGAATCCGAATCCTGCTGAAAAAGGCCGTATCCTGGCCGAATCCCGAACCGAATCCTGGATTCAGTGCATCCCTAATTAAATTGATACATTTAGTTGATACATTTCTTATCTTACTACTGAGCAGAATTCCTGAGTTTCATTAAAGGCAGCTGTTAGAATTGAATCAATAGTTGCTATAATTCCACAAATGCTGCTGGGAAATGTATCAACTAAATGTAGCAAAATTGTAACCGTTTAGAAATCTGCACCTGGATTACTGAGCTGTTGGACTGAAACACCAAAGACAGGGACATTAAACTTTAAACTTAAATTTTGGAAAAAAGGGTGAGAAATAAAAGATGGAAAGCAATTAAAATAAAGTCTATATTTCTAGTGAACAAACTTAAAATAACTGAACTGAAAAAAAAGTGTTTGGAAGGGGAACCACCCCGTCTGTTTTCTTGCATTGGCTACATGGCAACATGGACTGTCACATACCCAAGTGAACATCGCCTTACAAGCACTTTTGGGCAATTTTGGTGAGCCTCTATAACCATGGCTACCCAGGCGTCTCAAATCACCCAATGTTCCATTCCACTTATTTAGTTAGTACTGAGTGCCCACATATGACCTAGTTTATTTGGGTACGGCGCCTTTCAGTTTGTAGGGGCTACCACTGGCTGCTACTTATGATGCATCTAACCACCTAACAACTTTACCCTGAATGAATAGATGTGTTTAAAATGGGGGGGCTGATTTTGTGCAGTAGAATGCGGATCATTTCTCCTTTCCCCGTTGCTTTTTTAATCAGCTGAATTTCCAGACAGCTGGCACAGCCTCAATTTGTATCTCCGCTGGCATCTCTGCAGGTCCCACCCCCTTCCTGTATTGTTTATGCACATCAGAATGTTGCCCGTGTGCGCAAGTCTAGACATCGTGACTTTTGGAGGCCTGATTGTAAATGAGATTTTTTTTTTCTTTCTCTCTGCACCCCGTGGGAAGTTGCTGCCTCAACGCTGTCGGAATGCCACCTGCAAAGAGCTGTATTTGATTCATCCTTCAATTTGCCCTCCCTTCCCATTCTTACTAACCTTTGCTTAAAGGGGCAATGTACTTGTAACCAAGCAGTCCTGAAGGATGTTATTGATCAGTTCAGGGTCCTTAGAGATATTCTATTTAGGCATGCAGGGCAGCCATAGGGGGCAGAAAAGGATGCTCATCACCGAAGATGTCCTAGCCCAAAGTATAGCATGCATTTTCATTTTTTTTTTTCATTTTTACTATTATGCAGTGATATAACAAGTTACATAACAAGTTGTTTCTGTATGATATAGACAGAGACATTCTGATTCTGCAGTTGCTTAGTGCCAGAACTATGGGTAGGCAGGTGCCTTTGGCATAGTTTGGGGGTGGCAAATGGCAAAGTACTCTCTTTGCAATGGAGATGTACGGACTGGTGCTTGGGGGCAGCTGCTGCAAATAACAGGGGTGGGGAAGGGTTGCTTCTGCTGGAGGGTGCCTTTAAGCGAGTTGGTGTTGATGGGTCAGTATAGGGGGTGTAGGTTTGTAGGTTTTTATTTAGCAGCCCTCCAGTTTGGAGTTTCAGTAGCTATATGGTAGCAAGGGTCCAATATTCTCTAGCAACCAGTGGTTTGAATGAGAGACTGAAAGGTGAGTAGGACAGGCATGCATATAAAGATAAGTAATAAAAGGTAACAAAAATTGTATACATAAAACTTTTGTTTTTAATTTTGTGTGCATTTACAAATTTCCAGCAGTAAACCACAGCACTCTCTCCTGGGTGCCACCCCCAATTTCATGTTCTATGGATGAGGAGTATTCTGATTTTATATGATGCTACTTCTGATAAGGTGGCCATACACGGGCCAATTAAAAGCTGTCCACAAACAAAGTCAGCAGCTTATTGGTCAGTGTATGGGGCCCTCCGACGGGCTTCCCCAACCGATATCTGTCTGGAACTCAGGTAGATGTTGGATCAGGCTTAAAAATCCTGCCAGATTGAGGACCGAATTGGTTGGTTGATACAGTCCTCACTCCCACCTGCAGTCCTGGCCTTGTGATTTAATCATTGAGTCCTAGGGCCCACGTTTGGATTGGCCCAATTCGACCAACTCAAGGTGGGCAGATCTGCCTATGTATGGCCACCTTTAGTATGCAGATATCTTGATAAAGGTCCATGGTGAGGACCAAAATGTTGATCCAGTAAATAACTCTCTTGTTTAAGTTCCTGGTGTGCATCAGCATTTTTTAAAATTTTGTATCATTCTCCTGATTTGCACCCAAGGGTTTATTAATTAAATAAGTGTGTTCCTGAGAGAGACAGACACACACGCACACCCTACACACACTCACACCTACCTACCTACCTACCTGTAGAGACTGAAAACCAAACCATTAAATGGGTTGTTCACCTTAAAGGAGAAGGAAAGGCTTTGTGCACTTGGGGGTGCCAAATGTTAGGCACCCCCAATGATTGTATTTACTTATCTGAAACCCCAGGCCGGTGCTCCTATCAGCAGAAAACTGCACCGGCCCAGGGTTATACCAGTGAGCACCACGGATTGATCCTCTTCCTGCTTCTTATTTCTTCAAATTTCCTGGGGCAAGTGCATGTGCAGTTGAACGAAATAGCTGACTTTTTAGTTAAAGTTCGGCTTTTCGTTCTACTGCGCATGTGCAACCGTGCGAAGAAAGTGGAAGGCGGAAGTGGATCGCTCCGTGGTGCTCACTGGTATAACACCGGGTCAGTGGTTTCAGGTAAGTAAATACAATCACTTGGGGGTGCATAACATTTGGCACCCCCAAGTGCACAAAGCCTTTCCTTTTATTTTGTTATAAAACGGCTAATTCTAAGCAACTTTTTAACTGGCCTTCATTTTTTCTTTTTTTATAGTTTTTTAATTATTTGTCATCTTCTGACTTCATCTTTCAAAGGGGAGTCATTGACTCCAACTAAAAAACAAATCCACTGTAAGGCTACAAATGTATAATTAGAACCAATTTTTAATGACTAAACATTATACATTATACTAAACATTAATTTAAAGGTGAACAACCCCTTTAAGAGGTCCCATCTGCTGACTCAAGGCTTAAGTAACTTTATCAGCCTGTGTATGGTCGTGGCACACCCATAATGATATGAATGAGATGTGTATGATTTACAGATGTGTTCAAGTTTTGTATCGCTAGCTCCAAAAGTATTTACCGGAAAAAAACACTGCATTGTTGGAAGATGGCAAATTGTGCAGAGTTTGCTTTTTGCCTGCTTTAGTAAATTAGACCTTGCGTCTTCCCATGCCAGAATTTGCTTTTGCAGATGCACCGAATCTTTGCTTTTTGCCACATTTCAATATTTCAGTTGGTCTTCCTTTATGTCTCTACAGTGGGAATGGGCGCCCCCATGCTGTAGAATTCGGTGGTGCATGTACCCGGTAGATCGTGTTACCTGCATCTGACATCATAGAAGATGTTGATGGAGACGTCGTTGCACAGTCGTGAGTTAAAATCCCGGAGTAGATTCTGCTGCTGTCTTCTTCACCACTAAGAAGCTTCCTGAAATTAAAGGTTTGTGTTTCTCTTGTACAGGTAGCCATATTAGTCTAGTTATATTACAAATATTACTACTGGGCTTCAACTCCGTCAAGAGAAGGCTTGTTTGGTCAGGTCACCAAAACAATAGGATCTTTGTCCAAGATGGCCACCTGTGTGCTGGTCCATATTGGGCTGATCCAATCAGAGTGTGCTTGGGCCACCTACGAAAAAAAATCCTCTCTCCGATCCCCTTCCTCCCACCCTGCCTCCGCCAACTTGCTCCCCCCTTCCCCACCACAGGTAAGAGAACGGCTGGGGAGAGTTTTTTCTTGTCTTCTATAGTTGTGCCACTGGATTCATTTGTTGGGATCATAATGGGTGCCATTGCAGGCAGTCGGAAGAGGGCCACATCAATGGGCTGATGGGAGGGGACATGCTGAAGGAGCCAAATTGTCACCCCACGTATTTCCAGCTTTATATTGAATCTTACAAACTGCTATAAGATCTAGATAGGATCATCTTGTTGTAGGCAGTAATACCCAGTAATTCTGTACTGTTCTAGCACTGTAGCGTCAAGCACTTTAACCTGCACTCTTGATATAAGCGAGTTAGATCCTGTATAGGAAACAGTTAAAGGGAAACCGGTGTATGAATATTGGTGTTTGTTTTTGACTGCCGGATCATGTGCACCATGGAACAAAGCTGCGCAATCCTTCTGATTCTTCATTTCATCCTCCTTCCCTGCTTGGAAGTGGTGAATGTGGGTGATAGGAAGTGTGGTTGAGTAACAGGGAAATCCTTCTATGTAAGTGCTCAGTTTATCTTCCCTACTTACAAGGGCATTTCTTTTTCATAAGCAGTATATAAATAGTACAGTATGAGGATTCACTGAACATTTTTTGTATGTGTTTGTACATAGGGATGTGAACTACCATATTGATTCCCAGAACAGTATGAGGGTATAGATTGTGTGCCCACAACATTCCTTCTTTGGGTAGTAGCTGCCATATTGTTTTCTTTCCAGCATGAGGATATAGCTCATTGTGCTTGAAGAAGATTCCTTCCCTCTGTATTTGTATTTATACTTAGTTGCAGAGTGGAACCTGTCCCAAAGTTGTACTGTGCATCTAAGCTGCTTTTTCTTCCTGCATAACCTTGAGGTTTGGGCATATGTTATGGTTACCATATTGACTACAAACTTTTGCACACATATAGCAAGAATGGGTGAAGTAAAGTTTGCATTTTCTTATGTGGCCTAAGTGCTGCAGTTCTAATAAGCATATATATATATATATATATATATATATATATATATATATATATATATATATATATATATATATATATATATATATATATATATATATATATATATATATATATATATATATATATATATATATATATATATTCTGTGTGAAACGACCGCACTCTGAAGACCGGACTTTGATTAATCTTTGTGGGTGCAGGGTCCAAAAATTCATATAGATATTTGTTTGCAAAAAATTGGTGTGCGGATCCTTGCAAACAAATATCTATATATATATCTATAACAAACAAGGGAAAGTTGTGCTCACCACTAGTTTTTAAAATCATTAGGCGGGGGTGCAATGAGGGTGTGACCACAAAATACATATAGACAAATACAAGATTCCTCTGCACTCAACCCATTATCAATATATTTAAGACAGAGACATTTTGTGCATACTGCTACTGAAAAATGCCTTACCCTTTAAACAAAACAGGGATTGTTTGTCCATATATTGCAATATATTTAAGCTGGCCAACTACGTCAAAGTCATCCCATATCTGGCCAGTCCTATGCTCAATTTTCATCTGATTCATTAAGAATTCTATGGTTTAATTATACATTTTATAAAAGGGACGAATACGCTTTACCTGCAACTTACTAGCTGCTTTCAAAGTAAAACTCCCAAACTTGGCTGCCCTTTTATTAGACACCAGTGGGATCACCTGACTATAGTTGGAGAGGGTGGGAGCTACAACATGGAGCTGGTCACTGCTCATGTATAACTATAACAAACAAGGGAAAGTTGTGCTCACCACTAGTTTTTAAAATCATTAGGCGGGGGTGCAATGAGGGTGTGACCACAAAATACATATAGACAAATACAAGATTCCTCTGCACTCAACCCATTATCAATATATTTAAGACAGAGACATTTTGTGCATACTGCTACTGAAAAATGCCTTACCCTTTAAACAAAACAGGGATTGTTTGTCCATATATTGCAATATATTTAAGCTGGCCAACTACGTCAAAGTCATCCCATATCTGGCCAGTCCTATGCTCAATTTTCATCTGATTCATTAAGAATTCTATGGTTTAATTATACATTTTATAAAAGGGACGAATACGCTTTACCTGCAACTTACTAGCTGCTTTCAAAGTAAAACTCCCAAACTTGGCTGCCCTTTTATTAGACACCAGTGGGATCACCTGACTATAGTTGGAGAGGGTGGGAGCTACAACATGGAGCTGGTCACTGCTCATGTATAACTATAACAAACAAGGGAAAGTTGTGCTCACCACTAGTTTTTAAAATCATTAGGCGGGGGTGCAATGAGGGTGTGACCACAAAATACATATAGACAAATACAAGATTCCTCTGCACTCAACCCATTATCAATATATTTAAGACAGAGACATTTTGTGCATACTGCTACTGAAAAATGCCTTACCCTTTAAACAAAACAGGGATTGTTTGTCCATATATTGCAATATATTTAAGCTGGCCAACTACGTCAAAGTCATCCCATATCTGGCCAGTCCTATGCTCAATTTTCATCTGATTCATTAAGAATTCTATGGTTTAATTATACATTTTATAAAAGGGACGAATACGCTTTACCTGCAACTTACTAGCTGCTTTCAAAGTAAAACTCCCAAACTTGGCTGCCCTTTTATTAGACACCAGTGGGATCACCTGACTATAGTTGGAGAGGGTGGGAGCTACAACATGGAGCTGGTCACTGCTCATGTATATAGTTATACATGAGCAGTGACCAGCTCCATGTTGTAGCTCCCACCCTCTCCAACTATAGTCAGGTGATCCCACTGGTGTCTAATAAAAGGGCAGCCAAGTTTGGGAGTTTTACTTTGAAAGCAGCTAGTAAGTTGCAGGTAAAGCGTATTCGTCCCTTTTATAAAATGTATAATTAAACCATAGAATTCTTAATGAATCAGATGAAAATTGAGCATAGGACTGGCCAGATATGGGATGACTTTGACGTAGTTGGCCAGCTTAAATATATTGCAATATATGGACAAACAATCCCTGTTTTGTTTAAAGGGTAAGGCATTTTTCAGTAGCAGTATGCACAAAATGTCTCTGTCTTAAATATATTGATAATGGGTTGAGTGCAGAGGAATCTTGTATTTGTCTATATGTATTTTGTGGTCACACCCTCATTGCACCCCCGCCTAATGATTTTAAAAACTAGTGGTGAGCACAACTTTCCCTTGTTTGTTATAGTTATACATGAGCAGTGACCAGCTCCATGTTGTAGCTCCCACCCTCTCCAACTATAGTCAGGTGATCCCACTGGTGTCTAATAAAAGGGCAGCCAAGTTTGGGAGTTTTACTTTGAAAGCAGCTAGTAAGTTGCAGGTAAAGCGTATTCGTCCCTTTTATAAAATGTATAATTAAACCATAGAATTCTTAATGAATCAGATGAAAATTGAGCATAGGACTGGCCAGATATGGGATGACTTTGACGTAGTTGGCCAGCTTAAATATATTGCAATATATGGACAAACAATCCCTGTTTTGTTTAAAGGGTAAGGCATTTTTCAGTAGCAGTATGCACAAAATGTCTCTGTCTTAAATATATTGATAATGGGTTGAGTGCAGAGGAATCTTGTATTTGTCTATATATATATATATCTATATATATATCTATATATATCTATATATATATATATATATATATATATATATATATATATATATATATATATATATATATATATATATATATATATATATAGATAGATAGATAGATATATATAAATAGAAATAATATCATGTAAAGCAAGACACTCGCATGACTTAAAATTTGGTGAAAAAGAGATAACGTTTATTTATTATAAATAAAAAAATAAACTTTTATCTCCTTTTCACCATATTTTTACCCTTCAATAATTCAATTGTTCAGACTGGCTTTTGCACAAAACTGCAAAAGGCTCATCCCACCAGCACATAATGCCCTTTTTATGTCTTATTGTCACAGGACAAATAATTAGGCTTCATTTAGAACTATTTAAGCCTGGGTGTGCCGTTGGAAGTCTGCATCTGTCTTTATCTATCTGTATTTGATACAATGATTTTAACTCCAATTCTTTGGTCAGACTCTCTTGCACTCCCACATCTCCAAATACTGCCCATTTACTGTATAAGGCAGGAATACTAGATAACTCCTGTATATTCATTTAAAACAATGATTCAATGTTTTGACTGGTCAGTCTCCATTTTGCACTCGGCTGAGCCAATCCTCATATCCCCCCCCCTCCCCAAATAGTGCACTTACAAGCGTTTTGCTCGGTTATATATAAAGATGTTTTTCTTAGTGTAGCACTGGAAAAAGAATGTAAAAAAGTTAAAGCTTTGATTATTTCAGGCTGATGTTATGGAAGGTGATTGTAGTTTCCTTGCTGCTCTGCTTCCGTTGCTTCCCGCTGTCGGGTCGGATTGGAACGTTCTGGCTCCCTGAATGGTTAATGGTTGGCTATATGGAATGAGGCAGGTGTATTGTGCTGGACTGAGTCAGCGCTCACACTGTGCCGTCTGCCACCCCCACCTCCCTTCTTTATGTCTTGCGGGGACAGGTAACATCACCCTGCCAAAAATTCCGCTTCTGTTTTTTTTTCTCTTTCCACTGTAGTTAGGCTGAGTTCCCGCGAGATCCCCTTCTCTTATATGGTACGAGACAGCCCAGCTGGGTTGGTTGGCAGTCGACCCTGAGCACATTGCAGTGAAAGCAGAGTCTGCCTGGCAGCGTGACTGTGCCAGAAAGAGATTAATGTGCAGAGCTGCTAGCAATGCATGTGATGTGGGAAGGACAGAGTCAATTCCTAGCTCTACCTTTCCTCTATCCATCCTCCTTTGCCTTCCCTTTAGTCCCCAGGACTATATTATCCTACCTGTGCTAAATGTAATTTGGAATATGGAGATATTTAGAGAGGATATAAACCTACCAAATAAGTCAAAGTGCATTTACTGAGCACTTTTGCTGTATATGTTAATTTTCTATTTTTAGTTGTTTCTGAGATATCTGCGGTTTTAGACTGCTATTATCAGGCCTTTAACTGAGCTGTTCTCTTTGAAAGTCCCCCTTTTTTTAGTCTCAGCAACCCCAACCATTTTCTGCACTAACTGCGTAGTTGGTTAACCCTAGGGATGCCACAAGGTTGGTATTCTTCATCGGTCTAGCTGGTAAAATGCTATCCAAGGTCTAAGCCTAGGATTTCTACCTTTTAAAATTTTTATTCCTGGCAGGCAGGGGAGGGGGCAAGACACAGGAGGCGGAGTAATGAAAGGAGCAGCGGTGCTATGACATGACGGACTGGTGAAGGGCGGGTGATGAGGGAAGAGAGAAGGTAAGATTGGGGATCAGGGCTTAAGTGGACGGTCTAGTGGCTTAATTTAAGGGTATTGCATATTTATCGGCAACTACATTGCCAATAAATTTCTAATACCAGCTTTGTCCTTGGCAGGTGTTTAACTGGTTAGGCTAGTAAAAGACCAGCTGGGTGGCAACCCTACCTAGCCATGTATTTGCCACTAAGTTTGTAACTATCTGTCATTTTGCTCCCAATTCACATTTCTCTATCTCAGCTCCTTCGTACCAAGTTTTGGCATGATCAGTCTCAATCTTGACACTTTTACCTCACTGCCCTGCCCCTCCATGGCCCTGCTCCCTCCCTCATCTGAATTTTCTTTCAGAAAGTTGACAGCCCTAGTTAAAGGGAAACTATACCCCCAACATGAATACTTAATCAACAGACAGTTTATATCAAATTAAATGGCATATCAAAGACTCTTGCCAAACTGGTATATATGTTTAAGTAAATATTGCCCTTTTACATCTCTTGCCTTGAACTACCATTTTGTGATGATCTGTGTGCTGCCTCAGAGATCACCTGACCAGAAATACTACAACTCTAACTGTAATAGAAAGAAGTGTGGAAGCAAAAGACAGAACTCTGTCTTTTAATTGGCTCTTGTGACCTAACATGTATGGTTTGTTTGGTATGTTTGTGTGCACCGTGAATCGTAGGATCCCAGGGGGTGGCCCTTATTTTTTTTTTTTAAAATGGCAATTTTCTATTTATGATTACCCAATGGCACATACAACTAAAAAGTATATTATTATGAAAAAGGTTTATTTACATAAAGCAGGGTTTTACTCAATATATTTGTATAAAGACCTACATTGTTTTAGGGGTATAGTTTTCCTTTAACCCTTGATTTGCTGAAACTGACTTTCAAAGAGAGCCTTGTATAAACCTGATAGCCGTAGTCTAAAAGCAAAGCGCTCAGAGAAGCTTTCTCAGTAAGTTTATATTGTTTCATCTTTTGGGCTTAGTTGCCCTGTCGGCTTGGCACCTAGAAAAAGGGGTAAGTGTGAATGAGACCCTGTCTGGCCAAACTATAGAGCAGAGTTAACTTTGTGACTGGCTGCCCTTGACTTTACCAGAAAAGTAATGTTTATCTCCACTAAATATTGACTACCTACTGTATCATAAACGGAAACAAGCTCTAGAAATGGCTTTTTTATGGCTTGATCTCTTCAGTAACACTTAGGGCTATTCCACACGGGGAGATAGCCTTGCGTTTGCGGTCGCGGCGACAAAGCGCCGCGCCAGTCGCCGCGACCGGCGCAGGCGACAGTTTTGTATGGGCGCCTATGTAAAAACGCCTGTGCTAACCACACGAGGCGATGCGCTTTTCAACAGTCGCCTGAAAATGCCTCGCCAGGCTTTTTCAGGCGACTGTTGAAAAGCGCATCGCCTCGTGTGGTTAGCACAGGCGTTTTTACATAGGCGCCCATACAAAACTGTCGCCTGCGCCGGTCGCGGCGACTGGCGCGGCGCTTTGTCGCCGCGACCGCAAACGCAGGGCTATCTCCCCGTGTGGACTAGCCCTTAAAGGTCCAGTAAAACCAGAACATGACATATGTCTGTACAGGTGATTTTCACTGACTATCCACTTGCCAAATCCTGCATGTTTCTTGTAAGCAAGATTTTTTTTTTTAAACTTAAATATAATAACCTTTAATTTAATATAATAATCTTTAATTTTGTCAGGCTTTCAGGCCTTCCATGAATATTTATGATCTAATCCCCCGCTGAACAAAATCGCTGGGTGAGATGTGGTTTAATCACCAGATACAAGATTATGTGAAAATGCCAGAGCTTAAAGGGCCAGTAAAGCCTCAATTTTTTGGAACATGTAAGCGACAGACTACATTAAGCCGTCATCATAAACAAAATGAGGTCACCTAAGGTCTGGCACTGGTTAGAAGCAGCCACAATGCTTTTAAAACCTTCCTTCAGTATAGTGGCATATCTTTAAAAAAAATTGCATGATTTTAAGCAAACTGAGGTCTTGTCTATGATGGTCTAGCGCTATGGTATCTCTGTACAGGCTGTGAGTAAACTTAGACGGTTGTCCCTGCTCAATTGTGCTTTGTCCAGGGGAATAACTATGCTGCCATAGTTTTATGTTATAATCAACCTTAAATGGCTGTTCCTGCTGAATTAAGCTGGGTAGAGAGGAATAGCTATGCTGGTAGAGGTATGGGACCTGTTATCCAGACTGTTTGGGACCTGGGGGCCAGATAATGGATATTTCCATCATTTGGATATTCATACCTTAAGTCTACTAGAAAGTCATGTAAACATTAAGGGGCTGATTCATTAAGGGTCGAATATCGAGGGTTAATTAACCCTCGATATTCGACTAGGAATTGAAATCCTTCGACTTTGAATATCGAAGTCGAAGGATTTAGCGCAAATACTGCGATCGTACGATCGAAGGATTTTAATCCAACGATCGAAGGAATTTCTTTCAATCAAAAAAACTTAGGAAAGCCTATGGGGACCTTCCCCATAGGCTAACATTGACTTCGGTAGCTTTTAGCTGCCGAACTAGGGGGTCGAAGTTTTTTTTAAAGAGACAGTACTTTGACTATCGAATAGTCGAACGATTTTTAGTTCGAATCCTTCGATTCGAAGTCGTGGTCGAAGTAGCCCAAAAAATACTTC
The DNA here is from genome assembly GCF_017654675.1 of Xenopus laevis. Classification (NCBI taxonomy): domain Eukaryota; kingdom Metazoa; phylum Chordata; class Amphibia; order Anura; family Pipidae; genus Xenopus; species Xenopus laevis. The sequence continues at coordinate 44,696,319 of NC_054387.1, read as the reverse complement.
GAAATTCAAAGTTTTTTTACTTCGAATCCTTCACTCGAATCGGCCCCCAAATAAATCCAATAGGCTGGTTCTGCTACCAATAAGGATTAATTATATCTTAGTTTGGATCAAGTACAAGGTACAGTTTTATTATTACAGAGAAAAAGGAAATAATTTTTAAAAATGTGGATTATTTGCATAAAATGGAGTCTTTGGGAGACGGCCTTTCCATAATTCAGAGCTTTCTGGATAATGGGTTTCCAGATAACGGATCCCGTACCTGTATATTTGATGGAATCTTATAAAACATACTATGAACTAACTGAAACCTGCAGTGCACATAATATTTCTCTGCTGGCGGGAAAATGCTTGATACCCTTCTCCGGAGCATTTCTCTGCCGCAGGTGCTGTTTGGTCTTTTCGTTTCCAAGCCAAAATGTGCCTGTCACGCACAGTAAGAGGTGGTTTCCATTCATGTGAATTACAGGCTGGAAAGAGGGATGTTGAGCTTTTATCTGCCTGCCAAAATACGCCAGCGGAAAAACTGTAGAGTGCCACAGGCCCTGTGGCTGAACTTTGCTCATTACAGGAGAATACCTCTGTTGGCATTGTATAGCTTTAATAACTTGTTTGGTTTTAATCCTCAACAATGGAAAGCTTTTAAATAGTAAGAATATTTGAACTTAAAAGAGAGTAACATAATTAAAGCTGAGCTGCAAATATGCCTTTGCCGCATTGCAGTGCATGGGGAGTGCTTGAGAGATAACCCGGTATAGCCTTCGGCCCGTGCCTCCCCAGTGGGGAAACCTTTATTTATCCTGTTTGCTTTCCCAGGCTGTGTTTAGAGATAATTAGCTGCTTGTTAGATGCATCCTATTCGAGCGTGGGTTGTGTTCTGGCCACCAACACTATAAAGCAGGAAAAAGAGGGGAAAAATGGGATATATAGAGAGTCATAAAACTGTTAATGAATTAAGCAGCCCCTAATTACTTTGTCAGTGCCAAATTACTTTATGCTGTGCCCCTCCTGTTTGCAGGAGAGTTAAAGGACCAGTAATGCCAGCAAAAGAAGTGTATAATGGGTTCTGCTAATGGGGCATAACTGTGCATTGCTCAGCTGCCATTTCAGCATCTGTTGGGTGAGTAGTGAGCGGTTATACGTCATATTGGGAACATTAATATGATATTACTTGCACAACTTTACCCTGTCTGACCTAGACCCTGCTTTTGGCTTGTGCCAGGTCTCTACCTAGCTGATGCTTATGATATAAAGCATACTCCCTGTATAAGTCACCAGCTAAACACCCATCAGTAATGGACAGTTTCATTGCATATCAAACAATTCTGAATATTCTGCGACTGCACATTTGGCTCACCTTGACAAAAAACATATAAAGTGCTGATATATCTAGATTTATTTATTTATTTGTTTGTTGGAAATGATGAATATACATAATTACATAGTTAAATTGGGTTGAAAAAAGACAAAGTCCATCAAGCTCAACCCCTCCAAATGAAAACCCAGCATCCATACACACACCCCTCCCTACTTTTAATTAAATTCTATATACCCATACCTATACTAACTATAAAGATTAGTATCACAATAGCCTTTGATATTATGTCTGTCCAAAAAATCATCCAATCCATTCTTAAAGGCATTAACTGAATCAGCATCACAACATCACCCGGCAGTGCATTCCACAACCTCACTGTCCTGACTGTGAAGAACCCCCTACGTTGCTTCAAATGAAAGTTCTTTTCTTCTAGTCTAAAGGGGTGGCCTCTGGTACGGTGATCCACTTTATGGGTAAAATGGCCCCCTGATTTGTCTATAATGTCCTCTGATGTACTTGTAAAGTGTAATCATGTCCCCGCGCAAGTGTCAACCCCAACCTTGACAGTCTACCCTCATAATTTAAGTCTTCCATCCCTCTAACCAATTTAGTTGCACTTAGTCTCTGCACTCTCTCCAGCTCATTTATATCCCTCTTAAGGACTGGAGTCCAAAACTGCACTGCATACTCCAGATGAGGCCTCACCAGGGACCTATAAAGAGGCATAATTATGTTTTCATCCCTTGAGTTAATGCCCTTTTTTATGCAAGACAGAACTTTATTTGCTTTAGTAGCCAAAGAATGACACTGCCCAGAATTAGACAACGTGTTATCTACAAAGACCCCTAGATCCTTCTCAACACACTGCCATTTAGTGTATAACTTGCATTTATATTATTTTTGCCAAAGTGCATAACCTGCATTTATCAACATTGAACCTCATTTTCCAGTTTGCTGCCCAGTTTTCCAGTTTAGACAAATCACTCTGCAAAGTGGCAGCATCCTGCATGGAACCTATAGTTCTGCACAATTTAGTATCATCTGCAAAAATAGAAACAGAACTTTCAATGCCCACCTCCAGGTCGTTAATAAACAAGTTAAAAAGCAGGGGACGAAGTACAGAGCCATGCAGTACTCCACTAACAACACTGGTCCAATTAGAAAATGTTCCATTTACCACCACTCATGTTCATTTTGCTTTTGTTTCCAGACTGGTGGAGTTATCAACTCTGCCTTCTGAGAGGCCATTGCCTCACTGGATTATATTTTTTTAACTATATTATATCCATGATCTGTTGTATTGTAATCCTATTTAAAGAAGTCTGAAGGGGATGTGGCATAGCAGTCCAGGATCCTAACATGATTTTTGCATCATGGGCAGCCAAAAACAGCATGATAGCAAGAGCAATTCCTTGGGTTATCTCAGAATCCACAGAGATATGAACAATAAATCAACATAGGGGTTCCACTTTACAGTTCAGCAGGAACAGGCCTATAAGTTTGTTTATAGCTTGCACAGAGAGGTACTATAAAGCTATATCAGCATAGATATTGCCCTGTACTAAGCACACATTTGCAATGTACAGTGTACATACAACTCTCAGCATTTTAGGGATTATATAGGTTTGTTGTATTGGTTTATTGTATAATTTATACTTGCTTAAAATGACCACGCACAGGATGATATTGTCTACCGACTGCAGCTGATAGTCTAAAATATGGTGCTAAACTATGGCCTCCCAGAGCAATATCTGTTTGGGACTCAACTCCATAGCACTAGCTATGAGCAAGGAGCCATGGATGCTCTCTTCAACAGCCCCCCCCCCCCCCGGATCATTCCACCTCGTTGATGGGCAGATTGGGCATAAATCCACTTGTTTGTGGACCTGGCAAAAGGAGCATGTTTGGCATGCTTTACACCAGGGGTCCCCAACCTTTTTTACTTGTGAGCCACATTTAAATGTAAAAAAGATTTGGGGAGCAACACAAGCATGAAAAAGTCCACGGGAATGTCAAATAAGGGCTGTTTGGTAGCCCCTAAATGTACTGGTAGCCCACATGAGACTCTCTTTGGCAGGACACCTGGTTTTTATGCAACCAAAATTAAGCAAGGGTTTGGAGAGCAACATGTTGCTTGTGAGCTACTGGTTGGGGATCACTGCTTTAGACAAAATGAGGTGTGTGTGTGTGTGCGTGCGTGCATGTGCGCGCCGTATAGAGACAATTGCCATTAAAACACCCAGAGAAACATAGACTACTTCTTCAAACTTCAATGGGTTTTATAGAACATAATCAGACAGTTGTGTCCTTTAGCTCTATTCACTGGAAGAGTCTAAATCAAGTAACATATTTTGGATTTAGTAGATTTTCAAATCACAGGCTAGCCTAACCCATTGGCCTCTGGTGCTTTTTGTGGCTTGAACGCCTGATAAAATCATCATCCCTCATGATGGGCCCGTATACTTTTAGCAGCCGAAATTTAGCAGACAGATGACATCATCCCTCTCTTAGGTCAAAATGACTTCATAGAGCATTACTGAGTGTTTCAGGGTTTATTGTAGCTCACTTCTTTGATGTGGGAGGAACATCTTGAAAAGAGTAAACATTTTGAATAGAAGATGCTTTATATACTCCTTTTAGCTAGTAGCGGTATTGTCCATTTGAGTCTCCTCAAACATTGTACAAGCTATCGTGTTTGGTCTAAGTTGGGACTAACTGTCCTATCCATATCCTTTGTTTAAATCAGTCTTTCTTATGTTTTAGGTGCACAACCATAATTTATGATAATGAAAATACAGAAGCAAGACCAACAGGTTAGTCATTTTGATTCATTTAGGAAACAAATCATGAACAATTCCCAAAAAAAAGTGAATAATTGAATTTCAAGAATTGAAAGTTAAGTGAAAGAGAATTCTGCATTACTTAAATTTTATTTGCGTTTCTTTGCAGCTGCCCAGTCTGAAAGCACTTAGCTACTCACCAATGTCCAGTGCCTCGATACCTTGCGAACACCCCATCCTGCCATCGTTTTCAGAATCCACCCCCCAAGATTTCCACTCAGTGACACTTCTAGATCCCACCTCTCCCCTATTAGATGATTCCGATCTATACCCGAACTCTGGGCAGGAAGATTGCTTGCCTGTTCAAGTGACCAGCATCAATGGGATGGAGAATAGCGGAGGAGGGGGGACCGGGGTAAAGAAAAAACGTAAAAAAAAGGAGCCAGGGGAGGAAAAGGAGGCTAAACCAAAGAAAAAGAAGGAGCCCAAGAAAGTCAAAGAGCCTAAAAAGGTCAAGGAGCCCTCAGAGGCCAAGATCCCAAAGGAACAAAAGCAGCTGAAGAGTCCCAAGGAGCCGAAGAAGCCTAGGAAACCTCGTGAACCTAAACCACCTAAAGAGAAAAAAGCCAATCAGGACTCGGCTGCAAAGACCAAACCCAAGAAAACAAGGTATTTTTAATAGCTTCATTGTTAAAGAGATTCTGTCAAGATTTTTATGATATTTTTATTGCTAAATTACACTGTTTACACTGCATATAATTCACTCTCCAATATAAAATGTCATTCCTTAACCAGCAAGTGTATTTTTTTTTTTAGTTGTAATATTGGTGTGTAGGCAGCCATCTCAGGTCATTTTGCCTGGTCATGTGCTTTCAGAAAGAGCCAGCACTTAGGATGGAACTGCTTTCTAGCAGGCTGTTGTTTCTCCTACTCAATGTAACTGAATGTGTTGCAGTGGGACCTGGATTTTACTATTGAGTACTGTTCTTAGATCTACCAGGCAGCTGTTATCTTGTGTTAGGGAGCTGCTATCTGGTTACCTTCCCATTGTTCTGTTGTTAGGCTGCTGGGGGGGAAAGGGAGGGGTGATATCACTCCAACTTGCAGTAAAGAGTGACTGAAGTTTATCAGAGCACAAGTCACGTGACTGGGGCAGCTGGGAAACTGACAATATGTCTAGCCCCATGTCAAATTTCAAAATTAAATATAAAAAAATCAGTTTGCTCTTTTGAGAAACGGACTTCAGTGCAGGATTCTGCTGTAGCAGCACTATTAACTGATACGTTTTGAAAAAAACAAACTTTTTTTCCAATGACAAAATCCCTTTAATTCTCAGGAGTCTCTCTTTTGTCGTTTTTTTGGAATACATAAGTGCTTATTTTCTATATACATTAAACGATCTGATATGACCGTTTGGCTGCATCTTCCTTAGATCAGCAGCGTGGGAGCAAGGAGTTTTAACATGCAGGATTTGAGATTTTAATTTAACTGTTAACTTTTTGTTGTTCCTTTTCACTTTATCAGCAGAACTGTTGAATGCCTTGTTCAAGAGATCTTTGGAATCTTTTGGAATACAATTTTAATTGGATCATTTGTGCACCTTTCTTAAATTGCATTGTGATGAATTAAAAACAACTTCAAACTTGCAGCATGTAAGACTGCATGCAGTGTTTAGTGGTACAGGTCAGCCATTTGCTTACTAGATTGTATTCCATTGAGAGCTTTAGGACTAAGATATATTAGCAATGTCTGATTGTAGCACTCTAAAATCAGGTATTATTGGATCCTAAGGGGGATTGTTATAACTTTAATTTATGGTTCCATTGCTGTTCTCTTACAACCTTTTTAGGCTACTACTAGTTTCTTAGCTGTGCACTTACGTTCTCATCCTTTGGGGGGTGTTGATGGTCTTTAATGAGGTATTCCCAACGGCTCCTGAATGCATCCTGTTTTCTAGGATTTGTTAGTATATGTAAATAATGTAAATTATATATTTTTTGCTAGAGTGATCAGTAACTGATCTTACAGCTCTCTGGTACATGTATTCTAGTTGTATTTATAATGCTTTAATTAGGGATACACTGAATCAAGGATTCAGCCAGGATTCAGTCTTTTTCAGCAGGATTCGGCCGAATCCTTGTGCCTGTTCAAACGAAATCCTAATTTTCATATGCAAATTAGGGGCGGGGATCGAGATCAGGTGACAAAACAAGGAAGTAAAACATTCCCCCCCACTGTTTCCTTTCCCACCCCTAATTTGAATATGCGCTACATTTTACCAGTTTTAGTGGCGAATGCTTAAATTGTTGCACTTTAATGCACAGAGCAGTAGAACAAACAAAGATATTGAAGTACTTACCTGATAATCTGCCAGTTGATGGTAGTGATATATATGTCCTTCCTGCAGTTTATTACAGAGTTTTTAGGTACAGATGGCTTGGCGAGTACTAGTCCAAGGCCACAAAAGAAAGTATCCATGCACATGTTGTTTTCACCTATAAGGAAAATGGGCCCTGCATCTATTTGGTTTCTGCTTTTCCATAAATCTAGGTTGGTTGGTGTAGGGCTGGGATAATATGTAGGTAACTTTCTAGGCTTCACTGTTTGTGTGATTTATTTTTTTTGCAGCAAAGAGCAGGGACCAACACCAGTGGAGAAGAAGAAAAAGGGTAAGAGGAAAGCAGAGTTCTCTGAAGAGAGCTTGGATGGAGAATCATCTTTGCTGAACCCAGCATCTCAAAGCACAGAGGAGTCAACTGAATCTCTGGACAGCCAGGTACAGTGCTATGTACAGTGCTAAAAATTCTGATGGTAATCATCATCATCATTTATTTATATAGCGCTGTCAAGATACGCAGTGCTTTATGCAACCAGCCGTGATAATGGAGTAAAAGTATGGGATCTATTATCCTGAAACCCATTATCCAGAAAGCTCAAAATTATGGGAAGGCCAACTCCCATAGCTCCATTTTAATTAAATAATTCACCTGAAAAAAGTGTTTGGAAGGTGAACAACCCCTTTAAATGATTTTTAGCAGACTCCAAGCTATGGAGATCCAAATTACAGAAAGACCCCTTATCTGGAAATCCTCAGATCCTGAGCATTCTGCATAACTGGTCCCATACCTGTATTACTTAGAATGTTGGGACAAAGAGACAAATTAAGAAGCATTCTCAGGCTTGATGTATTTTGTTGTAGTCGTTTATAGGCCACTATGTCGGTCCAAAATCAGCGCATTTTAGACATTGAGGCAACATCAGTTGGACATCATAGACAACTACAGTCGGACAGTCATTGCCCAATAGACAATAGTTAAGGTTTGGGTGTTGTTTGAACTTGACAGTCCTTTCCTCTTGTCTGCCACAATTTAATTCAAGAGCCCCATTTTATAGTAGGGATGCACCAAATCCAGGATTCGGTTCGGGATTTGGGCTTTTTCAGCAGGATTCGGATTTGGCCGAATCCTTGTGCCTGGCTGAACCAAATCCAAATACTAATTTGCATATGTAAATTAGGGGCAGGTAGGGAAATCATGTGACTTTTCGTCACAAAATAATTTTTTCCACTTTTTCCTTTCCTCACCCTAATTTGCATACAAATTAGGATTCGGATTAGGTTCGGCATTCGGCCGAATCTTTCACCAAGGATTGACGGATTTGGTGCATCCCTGTTTTATAGATGTTTCAGTTTTGCTGAGTGCTGCTTTAGACTTTAGCTTTTTTTTGTGAAAACAGTAGTGAATGTTTGTCGTAGACTGCACCACTGCAAGACTTTGGAGGAATATAGTAAGAGTTTACTTCTAGCCTAGTATTCCATAGACACTGTAAACTATTATTTACTGTAGTATTGATTTTGTCCACTCTATACCCAAAAGGAAAAAAAAAATACATCACACCAGAATATTAAATCGCTGTTTTATGTCTTTCGTTTACCACTATGAGTGGATGTCAGCATTACTTGTGTCTCGATCTTCTCCCATCACAGAAGCGCAGATCAGGGCGCCAGGTGAAGAGGCGAAAGTATAATGAAGACTTGGATTTCAAAGTGGTGGATGATGATGGAGAAACCATTGCTGTTTTGGGAGCTGGAAGAGCTTCAGCATTGTCGGCTTCCACTATGGCATGGCAAGCAGAGGTGGGAGACCTGGATTCATGGTTCACATTTAGCCATTTTGTTTCCCATATGCCAGAGCCTTTAAGGGTGCTCCTGCCACATCTTTTGCTATTGTGTTACACTGAACACTTGCACATTCCATTGTGGTAAAGGTGTCAAATCTGTGTTTGATTTTATAAACAAATTAAATTGTCAGTGAAATCAAACCCCCAGCAAATCTGTCAATGTGTTCCCTCACATTAGCTCTCCATGGATTATCATAGATTTGTGCAACTATGGGCATAACTCTGTTTGCTGTGTTCTCCTTTGTAGATACAAAGAGTATATTTAATGTAGAGTACCTGCAGCTATATAGAATATTTTTTAAAAGGTTATTCTAGCAAATTGCTGTTCCTTAAAAGAGAACTACCCCCCCCATGGCCCTCCTGCCTGACAACAGAATATTACATGCAAAATACATGCAGTTATATAGGATAGAATATATTTAATAAAATATATTTATTAAAAGGTTATTCAAGCAGATTTATTGAAAATATTACAAGGTGGGTGTAGACTTTTGGCCCTCCTGACTGATTTTTATAGTGTTTCATCGAAATGCAGTGTATACTTTTTTGAGAGGGAGCTCAGGTCCTTCATGGGTCACAAATAACTTGGTTGTATGCTCACATATCTGGACTCTGTTCACAGATCTAGCTGATCCAAATGTTGATGAATTCATGTGTCCATGCCCTAAGCTTCATTTCAAGCAGGGTTGCCCAGTAGGTAGATCAGGATCTACCACTAGACCTTTAGCTGATGATATTTTATATATTACAGTTTATGCATTAAAGTTACGTAATAAACCGTTTTTACTTAACCTAGCAATATACATTTGCTCATAAATCAATACTAAATTCAAGTAATGTTTTCATTCGAACAGAATGCTAACAATGTTTTTATGTATGTAGATCATAATGCGATGACATCCCTAAAAGTAGACCCCTCATTAGTAAAGTATGGGCACTCATGATTTAAAGTATTTTTAAACTTCATATATGCAAATAGGTACACATACAGCATTATTTATACCATGGTGATCCATTCCCGTTTAAACCCCTGTTTTGCATAACAAATACACTACACACTGTGAACTTAATCTTTATCTTTATGTCATAGGAACCCCCTGAGGATGATGCCAATATAATAGAAAGGATCCTGGCTTCCAGAATCTCTCAGAAGGAGGTATAAATGCCCCATCGCTTTATTTTATACTGATTATTTTTCTTTATGCTTTTTAGAGAACCCTTTATGTATTGGTATAGTTTTATTCCAACCCATTCATATTTATTCGAAGCATGTGCATTTATTCATTAGGAAGATCATGCGTTGAAAACTAACAGCAGAACGTTTTTCCTTTAAAATCCTTGTAAAATTCTGCATTGCTGCAGAAGTTCCAGTCTACACTAAAACCACCATTCATAGAACCCTTCACTAGATATACAATAGGACTCTGGAGTAGGTCACCTACTAAAGGTGTCCGGTCTGACCCAAATAGGTCAGTAGTAAAGATATGGGATCTGTTATCCGGAAACCCGAAATCCAGAAAGCTCCGAATTTTATTACTCTGAATTTTCTCTGTAATAATAAAACAGTAGCTTGTACTTGATCCCAACTAAGATATAATTAATCCTTATTGGAGGTAAAACAGTCCTATTGGGTTTATTCAAGTTTACATGATTTTCTAGTAGACTTAAGGTATGAAGATCCAAATTATGGAAAGACCCGTTATCCGGGAAACCCCAGTTCCCGAGCATTCTGGATAACAGGTCCCATACCTGTAGTAGAATGCCCATAAGCAAGATCTAACTGCTTGTCTTAAAGGGGTTGTTCACCTTTGACTTAATGTTTAGTTTGATACAGAGAGTTTAACCTCTGTCAATAGTTTATAGAGAGAGAAAGCCAGTGCAAACCCTACTTATAAATAAATTATATTTTTGCGTTGACATATCATTTGATGCAGTTTGGCAAAGCAGATTTAAAATAACAAAGCACAACATACTAAAGCCTTGAGCATTTCTAAAAGTGCTAACTAAAGCAACAGTTGTGTTGATGTTAGACAGTGCTGATTTTGCATGAATGTTCCAGATTTTGCCCTAAAATAGCCCTTTTCATCTGCGTGACCTTTTTATTTAATTCAGAGTTTACTAACTACTCTTAATTTGAAAAAATAACTTGGTGTGACTCCAATTTTTCTGCTTTCTTTCAGTTTATGCACGGAGGAATGCCTGTGGAAGTGGAGGAATTTTATGTAAAGTACAGAAATTTGTACGTTGCTTATTTTGAATTTAAACATTTATTGAGACTGTAATTTTTTTTCTCTACACAACACAAGGAGGAGATATGTACAATAATTGCTCCAATTAATGAATGCAGTTTCCTTTGATTTCAATGGAAAAGGCCAGTAAATGTCATTTTATGCCATAGTTGTGACACTTTTAGGCATTCCCATCCGTGGGAGCCACTGGAGCTGATTTCATAGGCAACCCAAAAATCAGTTTAGCAATTCTATGCTTTGTATTAATTTTTTTTTTTTTGTAGGAAAAAATTTTGCATTATTAAATGGGAACAAAGGGACCCACCCTAAATAGCATAGTGACTGAGTTTTTGGTCCCGACCCACCGGATAAAAATCTCTTAATGTATACAATAGAACCCCTATTTTGCTTTTTTCATGGGACCAGAAACAAATGTTGTGAAATCAGGAAAATGCATTTATGTGTTATATATTAGTAGGACTAAAAAAAAGATTGATGTCAAATGAGGGAAAAATTCAAAAAGGGTTTGTATTAGGGATGCATCTAATCCAAGATTCAGTTCGGGATTGGGCTTTTTCAACAGGATTTGGCCAAATCCTTGTGCTTGGCCAAACCAAAATCCTAATTTACATATGTAAATTAGGGAAGGGAAATCAGGAAACCTTTCGTCACAAAACAAGGAAGAAAAAAAATGTTCCCACTTTTTCCTTTCCTGTCCTTAATTTGCATATGCAAATTAGGATTCCGTTCGGTATTTGGCCGGATCTTTCATGAAGGATTCGGTGTATCCCTATGTATAATTGAGGTTTCACGGTATTTTAAAGTTGCTTTAAATTACATTTTGGTTTATTATGAAAAAAGGAAGCATTTGTGGACGTTCATGTTAACATTGCCTCTCCAAAAACATTATTGGCTGTAAATCCTTGCTTGTTTCATTCTCTAGTTCTTACCTGCACTGTAAGTGGGCAACCCTGGAAGACCTGGAAAAGGATCCTAGGATCCAGCAGAAGATCAAGCGCTTTCGAAACAAACAGGCGCAAATGAAGCACATCTTTACTGAGGTTAGCCTCCTATGCATGTGTGTGCATGTCCTGGGGTGGATGCACATTGAATCCTTTAGAAAACTAGTACCCTCTATTTTGCACATAGGTCTTTTTGCTCTTGTTCTATGAAATAAAACTGGACTTGTGGTTGTAGTTGAACCAGTTTAGTAGTTGGACTACTCTAGGTTTCTTTCTGTGGCCACTGCCTATGACTTTTCAGTTGCCATTTAAATGAGCTTTACCATACCGCAGTAATGTCTTCATTTCTCTTCTGTAGCCAGATGAAGACATGTTTAACCCAGACTATGTAGAAGTGGACCGAGTGCTGGAGGTAGCTCATACAAAGGACTCTGATACGGAAGAGGTAAGGATGTCATAATGATTGTTACATTGTTCTTGTGGCTGATGTTATGTTGCTGCACAGATTTGTGACAATTTATTATACTCTTCAAACCAGTGAGCCACATACATAGTTACATAAAAAATTTGGGTTAAGAAAGGTCAACCTTTCCAAATGAACCTCAGTGCACATATTTGCACATCGTTATACCGACCTATCGATGCACTCATATGTATAACTATATATACCAATACCGCTATTAACTGTAGATTTTAAGATCACAATAGCCTTGGCTCTTATGCTTGTGTAGGAAATCATCCAAGCCCTTCTTAAAGACATTAATAGAATCTGCCATTACCCGGCAGGGCATTCCTCCACTGCTTCAAATGAAAGTTCTGTTCCTCTAGGCCAGAGAACACCAACCTTTAGAACCCGTGAGCAACATTCAGAAGTAGAAGGAGTTGGGGAGCAACACAAGCATGAAAACTGTTCCTGGGGTGCCAAATAAGGGCGGTGATTGACCATTTGGTAGCCCCATATGTGGATTGTCAACCTACAATGAGGCTCTGTTTGGCAGTGCACCTGGTTTTTATACAACCAAAACTTGCCTCCAAGCCTGCAATTCAAAAATAATCACTGCTTTGAGGCCACTGGGAGCAACATTTAAGGGGTTAGAGAGCAACATGTTGCTCGCAAGCTACTGGTTGGGATCACTGCTCTAGTCTAAAGGGGTGGCTGTGCCGGGCCACGCTAGGCAGGCGCCCTAGGCAGGCCCGGCAGTCGCGGCGCCTGTGTAGTGTGCGCGCATGCGCTAATTTGCGTGCGCACAAAGCACAAAAAAGACATTGAGTCGCCAAGAGAAGGGAACCGGACTTGGGGTAGGCGACAGAGGAGGTACGTGCCTGGCGCCCTCCCAGCTTTGCGCCCTAGGCACGTGCCTACTCTGCCTACCCCTAGTTCCGGCCCTGAGGGGTGGCCTCTGATGTGTTGATCCTTTTTATGGGAAAAAAATCCCCCTCTATCTGTCTTTAATGCCTCTTAATGTACTTGTGAAGAGTAATAATCTCCCCTTGCAAGCATTTTTTTTTTTGTTCCAGAGTAAGCAACCCCATCCATGACAGTTTATTCTCATAGTTAAAACTTCTATCCCATTTACCATTTTATTTGGCGCATCTTTGCACTATTTCCAGCTGATTAAATATCCTTCCTAAGGAATGCACCCCCTGTAGAAAACTGCACTGCTCTGGGCATACAAGTAAAGTTTGGCTTTTTGCACTAATGTGCTTGTGCACCTGCCAATAAAAAGCAAGACCAGACCACAGAGAGTTCTTCTTCCTCCTTCTCGGCGTTTGCACATGCACAGTATAGTGAAAAGCATCAGGCAAGTGATTATATAATCACTGGCTGTGTTGCCTAATATTTGGCACCCCCAGTGATTTTACACCTTTTTTCACTTTTAATAACCTAAACCTAAAATTTAGTATTCTTTGTCCTTTTGTTCTGCTGAAGGAAGCTTAGGTTGAAATTTGGATTTGGGATGTATTTGTTGATACTGGAACTACAGTTTGGTAAAAGTTACAACCATAGAAGTAACAGCAAGCACTCATGGTAAAAGTTACAACCAAATTTTCACATAAGATTTTTAGTAATGCCCAACACCGATCCAGAGCTCGCCGAAACTGTAGTTTTCCTGTAATAGTGGAAACTGTGGGGGACCAAGTAAACACTACCCCTTTGTAATTCTGCATGTGGTCTCACCCCCAGGAGGTAACACATTTCTTGGTTAAATGGTGTTCACTGTCGTATGAAGAGTCCACATGGGAACTGGAGGAGGATGTCGATCCAGTTAAAGTAAAAGAATTTGAAGTGCTCCAAAAGGTTCCTGAACTCGCCCCAATGGTAAGTGGGTTGTACCTGACTAAGGAGTTGTTAAGCTGGTTTCTATGTCCTTACCTAAGGGTCTCAATTTTTTTTATTGGTTATAACAGTTTATTGTGGTATTCTCCTTAAAATACATAGTGTCAGTGAATAAAATCTGGAGTGAAAGGTATCTTATTTCTAAAATATGTATAGTGACCCCTGATTGAAAGCTAAAAAGAAGCCGCAAAAAAGTTTATAGTTCAAAAACTCTAAAAATGGCGACCAACTGAAATTTAGTTCTATAGGTCATTTTATAACATACCAAAAGTTAACTACCCCTTTAAGGCCTCAAAATACTGCAGCAATAATTTAATAGTTTGGGCCATGCAGCTTCTCACCCTGGATTGCTTCCCATTCAATGGCTAGCATTAATCAGTGCAAGTTAGCTGGTACTGAGTATATTGTGCCATTTAAAGGAATAGTTCAGTGTGAAAATAAAAACTGTGTAAATAGATAGGCTGTGCAAAATAAAAAATGTTTCTAATATAGTTAGTTAGCCAAAAATGTAATGTATAAAGGCTGGAGTGACTGGATGTCTAATAAAACAGCCAGAATCCAACTTCCTGCTTTTCAGCTCTATAACTCTGAGTTAATCAGCGACTTGAAGGGGGGCCACATGGTACATTTCTGTTCAGTGAGTTTGCAATTGATCCTCAGCATTCAGCTCAGATTCAAAAGCAACAGTTATGACCCATGTGGCCCCCCCTCAAGTCTCTGATTGGTTACTGTCTGGTAGCCAGGGCAACCAGTCAGTGTAAACCAAGAGAGTTGAAAAGCAGGAAGTAGTGATCTGACTGACTTGTTATACATGAAATCACTCCAGCCTTTATACATTACATTTTTGGCTAACTAACTATATTAGAAACATTTTTTATATTGCACAGCCTATCTATTTACCCAGTTTTTATTTTTACACTGAACAATTCCTTTAAATGGAACCTTCACATTTAACCAATAGCACTGCACTATTCTATTAGGCATTGTAAACTTAGTTGAGTTTATGTGACATAGGGAACGTCATCTTTCAGCCCACACTATTTTGTACAACATGGCTCAGAAACATTTCCTGGAATTTTTATTCATGTGTCGGTGACTTTTCACACTGAAGCTTTGTTCCCTAAAATCCTCATGACGCATTCCAATACAAATCTACCATCACCAGGAAAATATTTGGACTATAAACCACAGATGTTTAACCCTCGCTGAATAAAAAGACTTTCAGTCTCATACTCATACTGCTGCCTAGTTGCTAGGGTAAATTGGACCCCAGAAACCGAATGGCTGTTGAAATTCCAAAAGCTCGCTACCAAAAAAGCTAAATTAATCAGAAACAAGAAAAAAATCACATCCAATTGCATACTGTCTCCAAATGACTGCCTACATCACACCAAACTTTTATTTAAAGACAAACTAGCCATTTAAAGGGGAACTAAAGTCTAAAATAGAATAATACTAGAAATGCTGTATTTTGTATACTAAACATAAACATGAACTTACTACTCCAGAAGCCTTATTAAACAAATGATTTATGTTTTCAAAGTTGGCTGCTGTCATCTTGTAACTATGTTAAACATCTTTGGTAGACCAAGACCACGCACATGCTCAGTGTGGTCTGAGCTTCAGTTGGAAGGTTGCGTTTAAGGATCGTCATAAATTATCAAAACCGCACAAGTCAAACAATATCTGCCATAGAAGCCGATACAGCAAGACTGAATAAGAAATAGAATATGCAAACTGCTCTCGGTCTGCAGATACGAATCTCTACACGGTCGCCGGCTGCTCTACAGACAAACAAACAAAGCTGCTTGAGGTCAGGGAAGTAAGGTGGGGGGACTCCCCCCCTGCCATTTGAAAGTATGATTGTTTCCCTGCAGAGCAGTTAGAGACCGTCTTAAGTTTCCTATCTGCAGCTGTAGAGCAAGTAAAACGAAAGGGGAATTTCACTGCATACAGTCAGGTTTGTCATAAAAACAGTACACATTTTTGAATTAAATTATATTGGAGATAGATTTCTTTTTCATTAAAGGGATACTGTCATGGGGAAAAAATTTTTTTTCAAAATGAATCAGTTAATAGTGCTGTCTATGTCTTAAATATATTGATAATGGATTGATTGCAGAGGACCTCTTGTATTTGTATATATATATATATATATATATATATATATATATATATTTCTCGAGTTTTTTGCATTTGAATAAATAGCCCCCTGAAAGTTGTAGTTCAGAGTGGCCTGCAGATTATTCAAATATACTGTAAGAAAGCGCTACAAGTACCAGGCACACAGTAATATGCCAAAGCTTTGGAACTAATGTTTTATGCAGGGACTGAAGAGACTGGCTCTGCCCCACACAGATAGATATATAGTTAGGTTCATAAATCTTTGGACAGAGACAACTTTTTTTCTAATTTTGGTTCTGTATTACATTACATTACCACAATGAATTTTTATATGAAACAACTCCCATGCAGATGAACTGCAGACTTTCAGCTTTAATTCAGTTGAGCAAAAAGATTGCATAAAAATGTGAGCAACTAAAGCCTTATTTTAACACAATCACTTCATTTCAGGGGCTCAAAAGCAATTGGACGAATTAAAAAACTGAAAATAAAATGTTCATTTCTAATACTTGGTTGAAACCCCTTTGCTGGCAATGACAGCCTGAAGTCTTGAACTCATGGACATCACCAGATTCTGGGTTTCCTCCTTTTTAATGCTCTGCCAGGCCTTTACTGCAGCGGCTTTTAGTTGCTGTTTGTTTGTGAGCCTTTTTGTCCGAAGTTTAGTCTTCAGCAAGTGAAATGCAGCTCAATTGGGTTTAGATCAGGTGACTAACTTGGCAATTCAAGAATATTCCACTTCTTTGCTTTAATAAACTCCTGGGTTGCTTTGGCTGTATGTTTTGGGTCATTATGAAATGACTCCCAATCAATGTGACTGCATTTAGCTGGATTTGAGCAGACAGTGTCTCTGAACACCTCAGAATTAATTCGGCTGCTCCTGTCCTGTGTCACATCATGGATAAACACTAGTGTCCCAGTGCCACTGGCAGCCATGCACACCCAAGCCATCACACTGCCTCCGCCATGTTTTATAGAGATATCGTATGCTTTGGATCATGAGCTGTTCCACACCTTCTCCATACTTCTTTCTTTCCATCATTCTGGTAGAGGTTGATCTTGGTTTCATCTGTCCAAAGACTGGTTTTCCAGAACTGTGCTGGCTTTTTTAGATTTTTTTTTTTTAGCAAAGACCAATCTATCCTTTCTATTCTTGATGCTTATGAGTGGCTTGCACCTTGCAGTGCACCCTCTGTATGTACATTCATGCAGTCTTCTCTTTATGGTAGACTTGGATATTGATACACCTACCTCCTGGAGAGTGTTGTTCACTTGTTTGGCTGTTGTGAAGGGGTTTCTCTTCACCATGGAAAGGATTCTGTAATCATCCACCACTCTTCCATGAACCTCCGGGTCTTTTTACGTTGCTGAGTTCACCAGTGATTTCTTTCTTTCTCAGGATGTACCAAACTGTAGATTTTGCCACTCCTAATATTGTAGCAATTACTCGGATGTTTCTTTTTCTGTTTTTGCAGCTTAAGGATGTTTTGTTTGTTGTTTCACCTGCATGGAGAGCTCATTTGACCGCATGTTGTTTGTTCACGTCAAAATCTTCCACATACAATGACCCCCCGTCAAATCAACTCCAGGGCTTTTTTTTTTTTTTTAAATCTTTATTTTTTGTATAGCAAAAAAGACATTACAGCAATTGCACATAATTATCGAAAACATAGCATATAAGTCTAACATTGCTAAAACACATTACGTATGTTGCTACTGCAATTATCATCTCTTGCATATTAATAGAAAATCACAGATGTAGGCTAAGCAATGTATCCTTTCATAAATCAGACAGATCTGTCTTCGGTACGCTGCCAGTAATATAAGGTCTGAGTATAGTGCAACCTGATCAAAAATTATGTAAAGGGGGATAAGAAAAGGGGATAAAAGGGGGGGGAAACAGTCCAGGCTTATCAATATACTCGAATCACAGTAGAAAGTGAACAGTTTGACATTACAGATACAGTTAGGCAAGACAAATTACCAAATTAGGCAAACAAATGCAAATAGTAGCAAACATGGTTTGAACTAAAAGGTGGCCCTGTCATGGTCTGGCAGAGAGTAGCCAACTTAGCAACCGGGTCTAACCCCTTCCATATAGTGAGTCCACGGTAGACATGTGGCCCAATGTTTCCGAATAGCTGTTTGGGTTACTGCATGGATTTCTTCAAATTTTCGAACCTCCTCCATTTCTGTCCACCATTCAGAGATAGTAGGCACTGATGAAGATTTCCATTTGCGTGGAATCAGGATTTTTGCAGCATTCAACGCATATTGAGCCAAGGATTTATTGTAGAGGTATGTTGAAATGTTATTGTGGTGCAACAATACTGCTGCCGCCGTCATCTCGATATCCAGTTTAAGCTGGTCCTTGCATACTGACAGAAGCAGTGTCCAGTATTCCCGAATTACTGTACAGTCCCAGAAAATATGGAGCAATGTGCCCCGACCAAGTCCACAACGCCAGCAGATATCCGAGACCCCTGGGAAGATTTTGCTCAATTTAGTAGGGGTATTGTACCATCTTGTCAGGATCTTATAGTTGCTTTCCAAGATGCGGCAACTCCTAGGACCAGTAAAGGATTTGAGGATCATCTCTTCTTGTTCCTGTTCAGAAAACGGATGGTTAAGGTCGTGGCCCCATTTTGCAAGATGTGGTTGTGGAGGCAGTCGCTCATCTGTATCTGTTAAGAGTATCCAGTAGATGGATGAGATGTTACGTCTGACCGGAGCTGCTTGACAACACAGGGTTTCAAATGTTGTAAAAATAGAAGTGCCCAAGGTCAGTGGGAGCTTAGGGCGAATGGAACTCGCCAATTGTTGGTATCGAAAGAGTTCTGTCGCAGGTAGATGTAATGACTCTTTGATTTGCACCCATTGGGGTAAAATTCCTTTGGGGCATAAATGAAAAATTTGTGTTATTGTGCCTTGTTGCCAAAGAGACAGATAGCCCTTAGATATAAACTCCAGGGCTTTTATCTGCTTCATTGATAATGGCATTATGATGGAATTGCCCACACCTGCCCATGAAATAGCCTTTGAGTCAATTGTCCAATTACTATTGAGCCTCTGAAATGAAGTGATTGTGATAAAAAAAAGGCTTTAGTTCCTCACATTGTTTTGCAATCTTTTTGTTCAACCCACTGAATTAAATCTGAAAGTCTGCAGTTCAACTGCATCTGAGCTGTTTCATTTAAAATTCATTGTGGTAATGTACAGAACCAAAATTAGAATAAAGTTGTATGTTTAAAGATTTATGGTCCTAACTGTATATATACTGTATATACCAATTACTGACATCTGTAAAACAAAAAAATGCTCACACACTTACATTTGATCTAAATTAGCTATGTTATTTAATGCAATTAAACATTAAATAATCCCGATAGGATTGTTTTGCCTCCATTGAGGATTAATTGTATTTTGGGATATTTGGGATCAAGTATAATTTATTGTTTTATTATTACAGAGAAAAAGGAAAGTCATTTAAAAAAACTTCAATTATTTGATTAAAATTGAGTCTATAGGAGATGACATACGTGTAATTCTGAGCTTTCTGGATAACAGATCCCATACTTGTATAGAAACAAAAAATATCTCTGTGCTGGTTCCTAAAGCTGCCTGGGACTGAAGATGTATAAAGAGTAAGATGATTTTTATTAGGGGGCTGCTCACCTTTAAATTAACTTTTAATATGATGATAAGAGGGATATTCTGAGACAATTGTAATTTTTTAATTATTTGTGGTTTTTCAGTTTTTAGCTTTATATTCAGCATCTCAGAATAGACCCTAGCAACCATGCATTCATTTGAATAAGAGACTGGAATATGAATAGGAGAGGACCTGAATAGAAAGATGAGTAAAAAAGTATCAATAACAATAAATGTGTAGCTTTACAGAGCATTTGTTTTTTAGATCGGGTCAGTGACCCCATTTAAAAGCTGGAAAGGGTCTGAAGGAGAAGGCAAATAATTTAAAACAACTATAAAAAAGAAAAAATGAAGACCAACTGCAAAGTTTCTTAGAATAAGCAATTCTGTAACATACTAAAAGTTAACTTAAACATGATCCACCCCTTTTATAAGGGAGAATATTTGGGAGATACCTTTATTCAGGATTAAAGCCTTTGAATTTCCACTGGCAGTGTTAAATGGTACTTTAGGATTTAGTGGATTTCAGCTGAAGCTATCTGCCTCTGGTTTTGTCTCTGTAGGAACGACCGGCTTCAGAAACCTGGCAGAAACTTGTAAGTTCTCGCACTTATAAAAACAACAACGAGCTGAGGGAGTACCAGCTAGAGGGCATGAACTGGCTGCTCTTCAACTGGTACAACAGGTGAATTAAGATATTGAATAAAGAATTACATTACCATATGCTTCTATAGTATCTCTTAAAGGAACAGTTCAGTGTAAAAATAAAAACTGGTTAAATAAATAGGCTGTGCAAAATAAAAAATAAAAATGTTTCTAATATAGTTAGTTAGCCAAAAATGTAATGTATAAAGGCTGGAGTAACTGGATGTTTAATAGAACAGAGTTAGACTTTAATGGGGGCCACATGGGACATAACTGTTCAGTGACTTTGCAATTGTACCTCAGCATGCAGCTCAGATTCAAAAGCAAACAGTTTTGACCCATGTGGCCCTCCTTCAAGTCACAGATTGTTTGTTGCCTGGTAACCAATCAGTGGAAACCAAGAGAGCTGCAAAGCAGGAAGTAGTTTTCTGGCTATTATGTTAGAGACATCCAGTCACTCCAGCCTTTATACATTACATTTTTTGCTAACAAACTATATTATAAACATTTTTTATTTTGCACAGTTTTATTTTTATACTGAACTGTTTTTACCCAGTTTTTATTTTTATACTGAACAATTCCTTTAAGAACAGCATAGTGCAGTGAGGCATCCCTTGGTGCCTTTTAATATGAATCTTTGAATCACCCTCTTTGTTTGACTTCATTTTAATTCACAGAGAAAGTCTTAATCAAACCAACTATCTGTGGCAGCAACTCTTCCTTACCATGTTGTCTCTGTATATTGCAGAAAAAATTGCATCTTGGCTGATGAGATGGGTCTGGGCAAAACGATCCAGTCCATCACCTTTCTCTCGGAAATCTTCTTTATGGGCATCAGGGGCCCCTTTCTTATAATTGCTCCTCTTTCCACTATTACCAACTGGGAACGGGAGTTCCGAACATGGACAGAGATGAACACCGTTGTCTACCATGGTAGCCAGATCAGCCGCCAGATGATCCACCAGTATGAGATGCACTATAGAGATGAACAGGTGAGTAAGTGTTTCTTCTGTCCAGATGCGGGCATAATATTAGGTTATAATCTAGTTTGAAGTATTTTTCTGCATTGTTTTTCCTTGCTGTTCTAACCACATGAGTGCTGCAATTATTTTAAGGCCTTCTCTCTGATGTCAGGCATGTGTGTTTTAGGCATCTACAAAGGTTTTTTTACATTTCTAAACACAAAATTGAAAAGTTTTACTGTATTATTGTATGCTATTTTTTTTAAACTTAATTCCATTCCAAGACCTCCTTGGGCAATAAAGGTTTTAAAATTTTTAGTAATAAGTCATGAGAGAGGATTGCCTGGAGGATGTTGTCAGGCTCATGTGTAACAGCATGAAATTTGTCTGTTCCCATGTATCCACAAAAATGTATCCACAAAATTTTATATTTTTTTAAACTTTTCTCCCATGGGTTTCTTCCCAAATTTGGAAATCATCTTATCAACAGAATCACAGCACCAGCTGTTCCCATGCATGACCAGAATTGATTCTAACATATTTAGCAATTTAACAATATATATATATATATATATATATATATATATATATATATATATATATATATATATATATATATATATATATATATATATATATATATATATATATATATATATATATATATATATATATATGTATATGTTTAATTAGGGAACCCAAGTGAAATTGGGAAGTCAACTTATTAAGAATTGTATAGAATTATCATCTTGTATTTCCTTATTTGAATTTCTATTGTTTATTTTTAGCAGGATATTATTCAGGGTGGGGTCATAGATACCCTCCCTGATTAGCTTGGTGACCTAATTTTTAGATACAACCCAATAATTGTTTAAGTATGAATATTACATATTTTTAGGCACAAATGAAACCTTTTGTATTCGTATTAAGTTCATATTTGTATAAAAACAATTTTAATTAACAAAAACAGATGTTAACTAGAGATCCAGCTTACCAATATATTGGTACAGTTTAATGTACATAACTAAACTGAGAAACCTTTATTAATAAGCTTGGAACAGCTTTAGAAATGCATTGGGCACTAGCCAAGTAGTCAGTTGTTGGTTTAAGTATGACAGCTATTATCCAGAAACCCAGTATCCAAAAGGCTCTGACATACAGGAATGTAATTGCCCATAGGCAACAGGTCTAATTTTTTTTATTTATTATTACAGATTAAAAATGAACGCTAGATGGTGGTAACTACGCTGCATAAATTCATGCTGGTCGCTTAAAATTAAATATTTTTTTCTTAAATGTTTAAATTTGCTTTTCGACCAGACAAGGTGTTCGCCAAAGAATAGATCCTATACCTGTTTTAATTTTTATGGGATGAGATTTTAGAAAACTCAAAAAAAAATTTCCTTATAGGGAACACCCATTCCAGGATTCTACAAGTTCCATGTTGTGATCACCACGTTTGAAATGATTCTGGCAGACTGTCCAGAGCTGAAGAAGATCCGGTGGAGCTGTGTGATCATAGACGAAGCACATCGTTTGAAGAATAGAAATTGTAAGCTTCTGGAGGGATTAAAACTGATGGCTCTGGTAAGAATCCATTGAAGTGGGTATATTTTGAGAATCAATATTTGTATGTTTCCACTGTAGGAGGAAAGTGATTGTAACTGGTCATATTCTGTATCTATTGTATTTATCCCCAGGAGCACAAGGTCCTCCTCACTGGGACTCCCCTTCAGAATTCTGTAGAAGAACTGTATAGTCTGCTTAATTTCTTGGAGCCGTTGCAGTTCCCATCAGAAAGCACCTTTCTGGAAGAATTTGGAGATCTCAAAACAGAGGAACAGGTAAGGAAATATTATTGGTTATTTGACTTTTAATATTATAGCCGTTATTTAAAATAGACAAAATATTCCACAGCACTGTTCATTAGGGTACATAATAACTGGAAAACTCAAACATTAGGTCATTAGGGCCCTGTCCACAAGGGCTTACAATATGTATACATTAGGGATGCACTGAATCAATCCACTATTTTGGATTCGGCTGCACCCCCTAATCCTTCGTGAAAGTTTCGGCCGAATACTGAACCGAATCCTAATTTGCAAGAAAAACATCTTAGACGTCCTTGTTTTGTGACAAAAAGTCACGCGATTTCCCTCCCCGTCCCTACTTAATTAGGATCGGATTCGATTCGGCCAGGAAATAGGATTTGGCCAAATCCGAATCCTTCTGAAAAAGGCCGAATCCCGAACCGAATCCAGGATTCGGTTCGGTATTCGGCCAGGATTCGGCATTTTCAGCAGGATTCGGATTCGGCCAAATCCTTGTGCCTGGCCGAACCGAATCCTTAAAATCATGTGACTTTTCGTCACAAATCGTGCGCAGCTCTCCTTTTTCCTCCCCCTCACTGATTTCCATATGCAAATTAGGGTTCGGACTCGGTTTGGTATTCGCCCGAATCTTTCACAAAGGATTCGGGGGTTCGGCCGAATCCAAAAAAGTGGATTCGGTGCATCCCTACTTAGAAGGCAACAAAATTCCAGGATGGCTCTTTGAGCAGTTGCTGGATATATTTTGTACCTTGAGAAAATATAATCACTAGTTGATTGCTATGGGTTACCACCTAGGAGCAATTTTGACCAGTGTTTATATATGAGCCCCTGTATCTGCTGTTGCAGCTGCTTCTAAGACAGAATTCAACAAGTTTTACTGTAGGCACAACTTGTAAAAAATAATGGTATACCTCCAGCAACTCTTTCCCAGTGTAATTTTAGCTTGGCAAGACTTACTTCATAACTAAAATTCTCCATCCTGTACTGCATGTTCAAGATAGGACCTTATAATTGCAGTTGAAGTATTTCATATCCCAAAATGGTTTTACCTGCTTCAGGCATCTGAATTTTTTTTTATCAATTCTTTCACTGAAACTTTTTAAATGTACACATTGTCACAGTATGATAAGCTGGAAATTGGCATCTGGGGCATGCCAAACTTATTTCAGGATTAATTTTGTGTAACTGCTTATGATCCCCTCTCAGTTAGCCTCTAAAGCTTCTTCCCATTGGTCAGAGGTAAGTTGTGGGGGATCTTGTTGCTACCTAGCACATGATTTAGGCAGAGATGTACTACCTGCCAGCATCAATCTTGCATAGAACAATGAAAGGGGTTTCCTAAATTCTTCTGTGTATACTAGAGTCTCTATAACTCTCAGGGGTGTGTCTAGGGCTTTATAGCTGAATTGGGCCCTCATTGCATGGCGTAGCTGTGGGTATCTAAAAAACATTGTGTTGGGAAGGGAGAATAACTGTTTCAAATCCTGAAGGGCTAGCATTGTTCCTTCCGGCATTCTATTGGAGAGATATTTGATTCTATAGCTTGCCCATAACTGACGGTCAGCTGTTGACCCTGGTTGGGTAAATTAGGGGGAGTGGACGGATTTATCAGCTATTGCAGATAATTTGGGGAAGGCCCTAGCGAAGCTTCACCACAAGAAAGGTGGTAAGCATAAACACGTCTGATGAATCGGTCCACAAACAGTTTTCATCTCAATCTGATAGTGAGCTACCTTCCTCAGACGAGTCATCTGCAGATGAGGAAGAGGACAGAGATGTATGCAGGGAAAAAAATACATACATGACGTAGATGGTATTATCAAGGGGGTTCTTGAGGTACTAAATCTGTCACAAGAGCCAAAGAAACAGGGAGAAACGTCTTTTCTCTTTAAGAGGCAACACAATTCTTCAGTCTGTTTTCCTGATCATGATCAGCCAACTAGTATTATCCAAGATGAATGGAATGCACCTGAGCGGAAATTCCAAGCGACAAAGAAATTCACCAGGTCGTATTCCTTTTCTAAGGAGTTGATTGACAAATGGTCAAATCCCCCAGCTGTGGATGCACCGGTGTACAGACTATCCAAGTCCACCACACTGTCGGTCACCAACGCAGCAGCGTTCAAGGACACTTCTGATAGAAGGTCAGAGGGTTTCTTAAGGGCAATCTACTCCTCTGCTGGATCAACACTTTGACCTGTCTTGCCTCAGCTTGGGTATCCAGAGCTTTACAAGCATGGTCTGAGGCCCTTATTAGGGACATTCAAGAAGGTGTTCCTCTGACTGATCTATTAACAATGGCACAAACTATCGCAGAGGCATCAAGTTACCTCTGTGACAACACCTTAGATGCTTCACAGCTGACTGCACGTACCTCGGCCTTGTCCATTGCAGCACACAGAACACTCTGGCTAAAGAACTGGTTGGCAGATCTTAGCTCTAAGAAAGCATTAACCTCACTGCCCTTCAAGGGACA
The DNA here is from genome assembly GCF_017654675.1 of Xenopus laevis. NCBI lineage: Eukaryota > Metazoa > Chordata > Amphibia > Anura > Pipidae > Xenopus > Xenopus laevis. The sequence goes on along the minus strand of NC_054387.1, from coordinate 44,670,827 downwards.
AAGATTGTTTGGAGAGGAGCTTGAGAAGATCATTTCCCAAGCAACAGGGGGTAAGAGTACCTTCCTCCCGCAAGCCAGAGGTCGAACCTCGTCAACTAATAGGTGAGGGAAGTTTTTTCATGGCCAAAGTGGACGTTTCACTAGACGACGCAGTTCAACTCAACGCTCCCAATTTCCTGCCAAGGGTAATGAAAAAAGCCGTTCCACATGGAGGAACAACATGCCCTACAACAAGGCTTCGGTTGACAAGCCCACGTCAGCCTGACGGGGCACACCCTCCTGAATCGTCAGAAAAAATTGGAGGAAAATTACTAGACTGCAGGGAATATCTGTGACTCCCTATTTAGACGATCTACTACTAAAGGCAGGGTCAATAGAGAAGGCCAGAGAGGATCTCGACAAGACAGTTCTTCTTCTTCAGGATTTCGGGTGGACTATTAATTGGCAAAAATCCAATCCGCACCCGAATCATCAGATGACATTTCTAGGGCTGGAATTCAGTCTTCCCAGGGACAAACAGACCAAAATCAAAAGTCAGGTTCAGTCACTGTTATACAACCAAATGACGACAGTACACACGGCTATGCAGGTGCAGATCCATCTGCGCCCCCTTCAAGCCAACATCCTATCCTCTTGGAAAGGGGGACCTCTAACAAGACCTCTTCGGTTGTCCGATATTAGCCACGAGCAGCTCTCCGGTGGTGGCTGATATCGGAAACTTGGCCAAAGGGCAGTCATGGGCCACCCCAGAGTGGAAGGTGATAGCCACAGATGCCAGCCTTGAGGGCTGGGGGGCGACATGGGACAGTCGGTCAGCTCAGGGTCATTGGTCCCCACAGGAATCCAAGCTACCGATCAACATTCTCGAATTGAGACAACGTGACCACAGTGGCGTACATAAACCTCACAGGGAGGAACGCAAAGCCACTTGGTGCTGGCGGAAGCAAGGCAAATTCTACACTGGGCAGAACTCCACTCAGTAAAGCTGTCAGCCATACATATTACAGGAGTGTCAAGTACCAAGGCAGACTTTCTTAGCCGGAACCAGCTGGATCCGGGGGAATGGGAGTTACACCCAGACGCCTTCCAACAACTAGTGGAAAACTGGGGATGCCCAAGCATAGACCTCATGGCGTCCAGAATCAATCGGAAAGCCCCAAAGTTCTTCGCTCGTTGTCGAGAACCCAGCACTGGCAGTTCGACCTGGCATATGTATTTCCACCTCTTCCGATGTTGCCACGGGTTCTCAAGAAGATCAAGAGATCGCGGACCACGGTCATAGTAGTTGCCCCATTTTGGCCTCGGAGAACTTGGTTTTCCGACCTTCAGGAGATGTCGATAGCACAACCAATTCGGCTGGATTACAGACCAGACCTCCTTCAGCAGGGGCCAATAGAGCATCACAATCCTGGACTATTCACTTTAACGGGATGGGTGTTGAGGCATCCATCTGGAGGAGCATGGGATTAGCAGAGGAAGTCATTCCAACAATGCTAAAAGCACGGAAGGCATCTTCATCCAAGTCATACCACTGAGTGTGGTGTGTCTACTCCAACTGGTGCAGAGAAGCTAATTTCTCCTTCACCGATCTCAACATTCTGAGAATCCTGTCTTTCTTACAGCAAGGGTTACAGCTGGGACTGAAGATTAGTTCACTCAAGGTCCAGGTCTCTGCCTTGTTGGTCTTCTTTCAACTCAAATGGCAAATGAAGAGACAATACGTATAGCCACGCCATTCCAGTCACCAGTGGTAGGTTGGGATCTCAACCTAGTATTAGAAGCTCTACTAGATCCCCCCTTTGAACCCATGAGCTTGATCTCAGATACTTGGCTTACTTGGCTTACATGGAAAGTAGCATTGAGCCGCCCTTCCTAATTTTTTTTTTAAGGATAAAGCAGTACTTCGAACGGTCCCCTCCTTTCTTCCTAAAGATGTTTCGTCATTCCACATGAACCAAGAGATTGTAGTTCCTTCTCTATGTCCAGAACCTAAGAATAGCAAGGGACGTAGGATCCACAGTCTGGCTGTAGTTAGGGCATTGAAATGGTACACTGAAAAAAACTAAACCATTCAGAAGATCTCAATCGCTATTTGTCCTTCTTTCTGGTCCACGTAGAGGTCAGGCAGCCTAGAAGACAACTATTTCTCGGTGGATCAAAGAGGCAATCAACCACGCCTACTTAGCGAAGGGAAGAGCACCGCCAGACAGAATTCTGGCTCACTCCACCAGAGCAGTGGGGGCTTCCTGGGCGTGGCGTAACTCTGCCTCATTACAGCAGATCTGCAAGGCGGGTACCTGGTCATCTGTTCATACATTTACCGAACACCTTTTCTTCAACCGAGGCTTCCCTTGGTAGAAAGATGTTATTTTAGGTGTACTAAAATAATTTTGCAGCACTGGTCTAGGCTCGTTCCCACCCTGCTGTTTTGGGGCTGCTTTGTCAAGTCCCCATTGTTCCCTGTGTCCCCCTTGAGACTAAGAGAAAACAGGATTTTTATATTCACAGTTAAATCTGTTTCTCTCTAGTCAAAAGGGGGACACAATGCTTCCCGCCCATTGGCGAGCCGTCGACCTTGATCGGTTTGGTCAAATGAATACTCCCCTGGTTACCAGTTCAGCCAGTTGGTTAATGTGTAAAGTTTTTAAGTTCCGCAGCTTTGGAACAAACTGATTAGAGTGTACAGTGTGGGGGGTTGAGCCTACTCTGGCATGCCCCTTAACTAATTTGCAAGTGTCCTGCCTCCGGAGGGTGGAGCTTAACCCCATCGTTCCATGTGTCCCCCTTTCGACTAGAGAGAAACAGTTTTAACGGTAAGTATAAAAATCCTGTTATAATTGTATATATCATACATCCAAAAAAAATAAAAAAAAATTTAAAAAAGTATTAATATATATACATTTGAAACTGTACTCACAGGTCTTTGCAAGGTAAAAAGTGGTAATTTATTTAACTATATATTTATATGTGTAGTCTTTGGTGTAGGGAGACTGAATTCCACAGGGAACTCTGAATATCATTCATGTATTATATGGTGTAATGTACCCCTACTGTAAATTATTAGGATACTAAAAGCCACTGATGAGTCCTTTGCTTTGACAATACAGGTGAAGAAGCTGCAGTCTATCCTTAAGCCAATGATGCTTCGAAGGCTGAAAGATGACGTGGAAAAAAACTTAGCTCCCAAACAGGAGACTATCATTGAGGTAGAACTGACCAACATCCAGAAGAAGTATTACCGGGCCATCCTTGAGAAAAACTTCACATTCCTGACCAAAGGGGCCAACCAGCACAACATGCCCAACCTTATCAACACCATGATGGAGCTGCGTAAATGTTGCAACCATCCATATCTAATAAATGGTGAGTAACCCTTTATACTCACTCATTGTTTAAGTCCTTCACTGGTGCCATTGCCACTGCAAATGCACATGGTTTTGTCTACATAGTAACATAGTAAGTCAGGTTGAACAAAAGACCATCCAGGTCATTAAGTTCAACTTTTTAAGTCTATATAAAACCTATCTAACTGCTAGTTGATCCAGAGGAAGGCAAAAAAAAACCCCATTTCTCCCGAAACCAGCTTCAGCCGAAGACTTGCGTGTGCACCCTGTAAAACCATGAAAATGTATGTAATGAAGACTGTGTGGCTGCCCTGCAGACTTGTTTTGCTGATGCCTGATCACCCAGGAAGTACTGAGGGAGCAATTCATATGAGCTTGGATCTTAAATTGTGGTGGTCGGCCCTTAAAGTGGACTTGTCACCTACACATAAAAAGCATAGTGAAAGTCTTTTGCAAATTAAACATAAAACATAAATTGTTTTTTTCATTAAAACATCCATACTGGTTATAAATTTGTTTAAATATCTGAGCTGTCAATCAAATATTATCTGCACGCCTCTATGCCTGAGGCATAGAGGCGGGGCATTCAGTTATTTTCACTTTTCATTTATCACTTTCTACATATCACTGCACTTCTCACATTCCCCCTTACTTCCTCACACTCTGTAATTATAAAGGGCACTGCACATGAGAATTAGGTTTCCCATTCTGGTGCATACACAAGATTTTGGAGTGATACACAATTATCTTAATAACAGTGTCCACAAAATGGCTCCTGCCTTTGTGCTGTGATAGTGTAATTCCAAGACTGAAGGAAACAACATTGAAATAATAAATATAGTGTAAGTAAAGTTTATTTTACTCGACTAACATGGTAGAAAAGAATTTGGAATTATTTCCAGGTCCTCTTTAACTGCGTAAGCCCTGATGATGGTGGATTGAATCCACCAATCTTAGCAGCCTTCAGACCTTTCTTGGGTCCCTTAGGCAGAACAAAGAATGAGTTGGATCTTCTGATAGGCTTGGTCATCCAATATAGGCTCAGAGCAACCTAACCATTTCAAGATTGTGGAGCCTCTGTTCCTTGGGATAACTGGGCTCTGGACATAATGAGGCTACGACTATGTCCTGGTTAAGGTGAAACTCAGAAACCACCTTGGGCAAGAACTCTGGCACTGGACAATAGACAGCCTTGTCAGAATGAAATATCAAGAAGGGAAAACTGCAAGAAAGAGCTGCCACTACTGTTACTTTCCTTACTGAGGTGATTGCCAGCAAAAATACCACCTTGCGAGATAAGGTAGGGAGCCAAATAATGTAAAGTGGTTCAAAGTGTTCCCCCTGAAGGACTGACAGGGCCAGGTAGAGGTCCCACGAAGGGACTTGGAGACAATACTGGGGTGTCAAACTGGTTACCCCCTGTAAGACGGTCTTGATGTTGGACTGCAAAGTGATCTGCCGCTGATAAAGGATAGACGGGACTAAAATTTGTACCTTGAGTGAAGGTCAATTTCTTGACCAACCACTCATACAGAAAGGAGAGGATGAGTCCCTTGCTGAAGACCTGAGGATCAGAAGACTCACACCAGACAATGAAGGTACCCCATACCCTGTGGTATATCTTGGCCTGGACAGGTTTGGAGGAGCACAGCATGGTGGAAATTACCTCTTCCGGAATCACCTTCCTGGCCAGAACTTATGTTTCACTAGCCATGCCAGTGGAAGATTGGTCCTTGAGAGAGAGTAGGTCGGGGGCTTGGGTTGAAAGGTGCGGAAAAGATACTCACCTGCAGCCCTCGTCGATCCACCTCCCCATAATACATGCTGTGGCGGTGGTTCACTGGTGCTGTAGCCTGCAGCATCTATGGAGCAGGAAGGTAGGGGAGGGTCCTGATGTCCTAAGGGCTAGGAGGGCATAGAATAGAAATTTGTGGCCCTGTGGTGACAGGTTTGTGAACCGTAGTCCTAGTTCTTGTAGGAGAAGTCACTAGCAGCAAGATCTACATCCCTAGGGAGCATGTGCCCCCCCCCCAATCTAGGGAGAAAACAAGCAGCAGCACTCCCATTTGCAAAAGTGAAAAGTGTTCACTTTTTGACCACAATAAAACACTTGCGACAGCAAGGGTTAAGCTGCTTGAGCATCCATCCAACTAGGATACCAATGGATGGTGGTTGTTGCTCTCTTAACCAAAAGGTGCTGGTACCTGTTTGTCACGATGGTTTATGACAGACAAAAGTATTGATTGCCACTTTTCCAAAAGATTAAAACTGATATTTGGCCATGCAGGTGCAGAGGAGAAGATTCTGGAGGATTTCCGCAAGCGGCATAACCCAGACGCACTTGATTTCCAACTCCAGGCCATGATCCAAGCTGCTGGAAAACTGGTGCTTATAAATAAACTTCTTCCCAAGCTCATCGCAGGTGGGCATAAAGTTCTCATTTTCTCCCAGATGGTGCGCTGCCTCGACATCCTGGAAGACTATCTTATTCAGAGGCGGTGAGTTGAGTTCATCATCTGTACCTTCATAAACTTTACACTATACAGCCCATGCAGCACAAATTAAGGCTAATTGTTTTTTAGGAATCAGGCTCTGCAGTTATATAGTTGATTTCAGTATTCATCAGCCAGATTAATCAGTGTTCTGTTTCCAGATATACTTACGAGCGAATTGATGGCAGAGTTCGAGGTAATCTCCGCCAGGCAGCTATTGATCGATTCTGCAAACCAGATTCAGACCGCTTTGTCTTCCTGCTGTGCACAAGAGCCGGAGGCTTGGGAATTAACTTAACTGCTGCTGACACCTGCATAATCTTTGACTCTGACTGGAACCCACAGAACGACTTGCAGGTAAGTTGTATGTTTTGTTAGTATCACATAGCCATGTTACTGCAAACAGGATTTGCATCTGTTGTTACTTTTTGTATATCTGTAAATAAGTTTTATTGGTAAACTATGTATGTAGCTTTGTACATTGTACAGTGCCTGTTTTGGCAGGTGTATTGCAGAATTATATAATGCTGAGCTCTCCATATGAAAAAGTGAAGTCGATGTTTTTTCTCTGCATTATTTTAGGCACAAGCTCGCTGCCATCGCATTGGACAGAGCAAAGCTGTCAAAGTGTATCGTCTCATAACCAGAAATTCATATGAGCGGGAGATGTTTGACAAAGCAAGCTTAAAGCTGGGCCTGGACAAAGCTGTACTTCAGGACATCAACAGGAAGGGAAACACTAATGGGGTAAGTTTAAATGAATGATCTGATATCTTAGGCTGGCAGTTGAAACTTTTACTGAGTGAGGAACCACTGTTTAATATTGTCAGAATTAACATTCTCACATAGCCTGAAAATGCTTTGGTTATTTGTGTCATAATAATTCTGTTGTGATCAGGTACAGCCCCTCTCAAAAATTGAGGTGGAAGATCTTCTGAGAAAAGGTGCCTATGGAGCTCTGATGGATGAAGAGGATGAAGGTTCCAAATTCTGCGAGGAAGATATAGATCAGATCCTTCAGCGAAGGACACAAACCATCACTATTCAGTCCGAAGGGAAGGGCTCCACATTTGCTAAGGTCTTTGAAAAGTTCATACAATGCAGCTGAAATAAGCCATAGCTAATAGTTTTGCCATTCTGAGTAATACATTGCATCTGGTGTTTAGAAAGCAGCAGTTGGTTAAATCTATCTCTTCCTTACACAGGCCAGCTTTGTGTCTTCAGGCAATAGAACGGACATCTCTTTGGATGATCCCAACTTCTGGCAAAAATGGGCAAAAATTGCAGAGCTCGATACAGATGGTAGAAATGAGAAGGTGATCAGCCCTTTTTTGTCCTTTTTCTTCTATGTAGTGAGCTGTATACTCTTACTATATTATATAAAGAAAGATCTCATAGGCACATCCTTTCCGGATTTTGCTACTCAGGTGGTAGGCTAAACCACACAGATCTGTTTGTGAATGTTACTTAAAAGCCCCACAATCCAGTGTAGTCTTTGGCTACTGGAATTTTCTGCCTAGGGCATTGGCATAACGTTTGGGGCCTGGGCCCCCCTTAAACAAAATGTTTTCTGCTCCCCTCCCTCAAATGTGTGTGTATGGCGGGTCATCCCCATGGTCACAGGGTGTGCTTCCACTACAGTTACACCACTGACCAAGGGTATTTAATATTTATGTGAACCCCGATCAGATATAGTTTGTTTCAGAGCATCATGATGCCATGGGTCCAAGACACAGGCCCAATAGACTGTCAAGAGTATCATTTGCCTTTGTATTAGGCATGCACTGAACCTATTATTGGTTGGTTAAATTTTAATCCTTGCTGCTAAAATGGACCAAATCAGAACCCTTAAATTAATGTGACTACGCATAACAATTTTTTTGATGAGGGATTTTTTTTTTAATATGCAAACTAGGGTTGCCATAATCAAAAAATGATGGATTCAGTTTATCTCTATTTTGTATTAAAACCTTTTCCTATCCCTATGTAAAGGAAAGCCTTGTGATTGATCGACCCCGTGTCAGGAAGCAAACCAAACACTACAACTCCTTTGAGGATGATGAGCTGATGGAATTCTCAGAACTGGAAAGTGACACGGAGGAGAGACCAACAAGGTCCCGGAGGCTGAACGACAAAACGAGGCGTTACCTCCGGGCTGAGTGCTTCAGAGTGGAGAAAAATCTCCTCATTTTTGGGTCAGTGACAGTCGTAATTAAAAACTGAGGATATATTCTCCAGTTCTTTCAGCCATTGTTACATTCTACCCCCTCTAATTTCCCCTTACTGCACTTTTATTAGAATGTCCCCCATTTGTTCTCACCTCTGCTCTCTCCTCTTTACTTGTAATTGTATTATGCATTTGGCTGCCGTTTCTAATTTTTCATTTTCTGTAGTCTGTCTTCTATCACACATGCTTGTGTTTCACTTCTGGTACTGCCTGTCATTTCTCTTTTATATTTATATGATTTGTCCCTGTCATTCTTTTTTCAGCTATGAAGGTATTAACATGTCTGAGCCTGGTATTTGTTTGGGACACATAAGCCATTTTCTTTATGATTGACTGTACATAAGTCTGGGCAGGACTTTAGGTCTTACCATGGATTTTGCAGGTGTTTTAGTTCAAGCATGGGCAGCCATGTGACTTAGGGGAGGTTGGGTGCGGAAGACATTTTCTGAATGGCAGTTCTGTTCTATTTCCATAGCTGGGGTCGCTGGAAAGATATCCTGAACCTTGGCCGCTTTAAATGGCACTTAAACGAGAAAGACATGGAGATGATCTGCAGGGCACTCTTGGTTTACTGCGTGAAACATTACAAGGGAGATGAGAAAATCAAAAGCTTCATATGGGATCTGATCACCCCCACGAAGGATGGACATAACCAAGCACTTCAGAATCATTCAGGTAACCGTGCTGGCATCTCTTTTGCATAACTCTATACCATATATCTTTGGTTCCAATTTATTTGGGGTAGCCTGGAATTGTGGGCCTGAGAAAGGATGGGACTTAATAAAGTGCAAAGCAATGTATAGCTTAGGGGAGACTGAATTGAAATAAGGCATTCATTTTGCACTACATTACCATAAACAGGGTTAGGAGAATGTGCACAATATGTCACCAATGGGAACCAATATGTAAAAATGAGAAATTCATTAAAACATCACTTTTAATATTGTAGCTGGGAATCACTTCTATTATATCCCAGACCTATGACTGTAGCCACTGCATTGCCAATGCCGGATTTGGCTTGATTAAATGTATCTCAGTGGCCCCAGATATCCCTTGCACTAGAAGTGCAAAATATGGAATAACCAGAAATAGATTTCCAAAAAGCTCAATACCAGCCAGTGCTAAGAGCAAAAATATATCATGTGATTAATATTTTTATGTTGGTTTATACAGAGGATTAGATTCTACATCTGGCAGGACACCTAAAGGTTTGAGAAACAATAGTCTTGTTCTTGATGATATCGGTTGATCTTTTTTTTTTTTTTTTTTGCTATAGGTTTATCTGCGCCTGTTCCTCGTGGAAGGAAAGGAAAGAAATTGAAAAACCAGATGCTGTTGCCTGAGATAAAGAATGCAGACTGGCTGGCCAGCTGTAACCCAGAGATAGTTCTGCATGATGACAGCTACAAGAAACATCTCAAGCAGCACTGCAACAAGTATGTTTACTTTGGAGATGTAAGATGGCGTGCCACTGAGAAATTGATAGAAGAAAGAGTGATTAAACTGAAATCATTTGGGAGCCAGAGATCAGGGGAGAAGAAGTTTGCTTGCTTTCAGTAGAGAATGAGTTAGAATGAGGTGGATGAGCTTCATGAGTAGGTCAAGATTGGCATGGAAGACTAAAAAGTAGTAGTGGGCAAAGGGCATCTGAGTGATTGTGGGCTGTTTATTATGAATGCACAGTTTGTGAAGAATCTATATTCAACAATTTTCTCCTTTCTAGAGTCCTCCTGAGAGTGCGTATGTTGTATTACCTCAAGGCTGAGGTATTGGGAGATGCTGCAAGCAAAGTTTTGGAGGGAGAAAATGCCAAGTAAGAATTGTGGGCCAGATACTCAAATGGAGCTAGGGGAACCTTTTCACAAGTGTTCATTGTGATCCTGATAATCTGTTTCTTGTCACAGAGACCTGGAGGTATTGTTACCAGATATAGATTATGTGGAAATACCGGTGGACTGGTGGGATGCAGAAGCTGATAAATCTCTCCTGCTTGGCGTTTACAAACACGGTATAAATTTCTTTGGTGGCAATTAATTAGGAAGAAGGTAGATTGTGCAGAAGAATGCTTTTGTTATTAACTTAGGATATGGTTTGCTCTTTGGCTACATTTATTATTATTCTCTTTTAGAATCCACCAGAAAATTTGTATTGGGAATATGTATTTTAAAAACAAATGATGCCAAATGACTTCTGTATACCAAGGTTTTTCATTAGTCTTTCCTCTACTGTTCTAGGATATGAGAGGTACTTTGCCATGCGGGTAGATCCAGCACTTTGTTTCCTGGAGAAGGTAGGAATGCCAGACGAGACCTTGCTCACTGCAGATGGAGTAAATGATGTGGCTTCAGAAATTGGAGATCGGTGAGCATGGTTCATTTAGTATATGTATGCTTTGTATATAACAGTTGATTATTGTTCAGCATTGGGGTCTACTTTGCAGCTGTGGAAATAACTACTAAATGTAAGGTACACTGTTAGCAACTTCTGAAACAACCCCATTCCAGAACTCTTCAAATAATTTGCATAGTGGAAACTGAAATGAATTTAGATTTTATGGTGTACGTGGTAATATTTACACCTTCCAACACTTTTTTTCAGTTTAGTTTTTTTTTTTTTTTTTTTTTTTAGATAGTTTACCAAAAATACTTTTTCATTTACTTTCTATTTTTTTCTAATATTGAAGTTAAAAGTTTCATATTTCACCTTTTTATGTCTTTTTAAAACAACTCTGGGGGAGCATCCCCAACTTTGTAAACAGTTCTAAATTGATTACATTAGTCTGATACATTTCTTATATTTGGCCATGCTGAGAAATGTTTCAACTAACTGTACAGGTTCAGAATCTGCACCTGCATTACTGACCTGTCGGACTGAAACACCAAAGACAGGAACATTAAAGGGCAACTCCCACTTCCAAACAAAAATTTGATGAAGAGACCCATATAACACAGAAACCCCTAATATACCCATCATAGTTACCTGTTTCTTCAAAAAGTATGAATAAACGCCATTTTCTATGATGAAATCCAGTTCTTCTCTTCCTGCATCATTTGAAATCCTAGCAGAGAAGGAGGGACTAAACACTAAGGTTACAAATTGTAACGACTTCTCCACAGCTTACAGACAGCATGTTGGAACTACATAACCCACAGTGCATTGCACCGTGATGTCCTGTTCCTTATTGAAATCATGTGTGCAGGGAATTAAATAAAAAATATATTCACTTTGTGCAATTATTGGTCCTTGAATTTTTTTTAAAATGTAATTTCTAAAGGGGTTGTACTTGGATATTTACCTTTTTATACTCAACTACTCTGTTACTATGTTTTGTGGGAGGGCATCACTTAAAGCCTTTCAATGAAACCTAATCTTTGCTTTACAGGAGTGCAATTAAGGAAGAAAATAATGAAGAGAAAGCAAATGCACAACAAGAGGTGAGTGTGGGTGAGCAAATGAATATGTATCATTCAGTCCATTTGGTGTGTTTCTCCCCTACAAGGGTTTTCTGTCTTTTTGTTTATTGATCCAGGAGGCATTTACTATTGAATGGGTTCATCTTTTATTTTCTGCCTGGAACACACAGAACACCAGGGTAGAAGGCATATGGCTTTTGCTTAAGAGTTTTTACCTGTTTTTGTTAGCAGGATACAAACGACAGCACTGGAAAGGAGGAAAAGAGAGATGAGGAGAGCAATATAGTTGAGGATATGCAAGGTAAAAAGATGCAAACACTGTTCCAATTTATGTGTCTATTGTGTCAGCTTTTAGGGAAAAACTTTCAAAATCCGTTGCAACACAACCATGAATTAACATTTAGCCAAATCTGGAATCTTCCACAAATACAGCACTGAATCTGAATTCTCATTTGCAAACTGAAATTTAAACAAGATCCTGAAATCTATGAACGTCTCTGCGATAGCTCTCTAACCCTTTAAAGTGTCAATATGCCAACAAAATTCATATCGACAGCAATCCCAATATTTTAAATGGTTGACAAATTGTTATCACAGTCTTCCCCCCCCTCAATCTCATTAATGCAGAACTTGCACAATTAAGTCATTTCTATTCTTTTTGAGAATAGATGGATGGATCCTTTAAATATTTTGATGTAGTCTGACTTGGATATAGACATTAGCTCCTCATCCATCCGTGTGGTTATTATTTCCTGTCCATCGTATTGCTTTACTATTGTAGTCTTTTGAGGGATGCTAATATCTTGCTTGGTGTTTGAAGCCCAGGATAGCTCTGAACCAGACAAACTGTGTTGGCCTGTAGCATCAGCTCTTACTGCACGACTTCGCCGATTGATCACTGTATACCAGCGATGCAACCGCAGGGACCTAGCGAGGCCTGAGGTTTTGGTTTCTACCAACCACAGTTACTGGTTACAGGAGGAGATGGCCAGAAGAGCAGAAATGGACCCCATCATGAAGGAAATGCAGAAAAGGTAGATGTGTACATGTAATTTAGCAAGATTCATTGGCATGTTTAGCATCAAAAGTGGCCTACGTTTTTATTCACAATAGGATTTTGCAACATTATGGTTTATGATTGTATTTCTCTTTGTGCAAACAACTATTCATACCTGTATTATCTGGATATTAATCTTGTAGATGGACCAGAAGAGAGCAGGCAGACTTCTACAGGACAGTGTCCTCGTTTGGTGTAATATATGATCCTGAGAAGAAGTGCTTTGACTGGACCCAGTTTCGTGCTTTGTCTCGTCTTGATAAGAAGACCGATGAAAGCCTAGAGAAATATTTCCACAGCTTCGTCGCTATGTGCAGGAATGTCTGCCGCCTTCCACTCAGGAAAGATGATGGTGAGAGAAGGGATCTCCAGTAGAGATAGTTTACTAGCCATTATTAATGAAGTAAAAGTTACAAATGTTTTTGATGGTTGGCATGGTGCTGTAGGACAATGATTTAACAGGCCCACTAGTCTACTCAACCAGTGGACATTAATTCCCTTCCAGTGCTATAGCTTTCCTTCCTAATCTAACATCAATGAAGGGGTGTCAGACTTGTCCAATTACACTGTGGTGTGCAAATAAGCATGAGCCCGGTAAGAAAGAGAGCGAAATATACAAGTGGGTGTGATAAAGAAGAAAGGATTAAGGATGGGGGTGGGGGGGGATCGAGTGAGGAAAGGGAGGGGGGGTTGGATTATGGAGAGGAGTTCAAGTAGAAGGTGCAAATAAAAATAGCAGGTAAATAATACAAAAATGGAGACGTTGAGGTTAAAAAAGTATTAAGGAGCAGGCAAGAGAGTATAAACATGAATGGTAGAAAGAAGGCAAAGGAAAGAGAAGCAGAGAGGTTACTGGACCCTGTATCTATTGATGGAGCTCATAGTGGCACCCAGTGAAGGCTTTGTTTTTATTTTTCCTTTCAGAAAGGAAAAATAGTATCTATAGTAGTTTAGCAACCTATGTAGTAAACTCCTTAATATTTTAGGGCTCATTTAGGTTTGCAAGTGCAGTAAGCAACTTGCGTTTTTTCCTGCACCTAAAACAACTTTCAATAAAGGTACTTGCATCCAAATGCACTCTTTGTATAGTTGCGCTTTGCTCAGTCCTTCCTGCCTTCTGTAACGAATTGGATGCTGCTGCACATATTGGTGCAGGGGGACCCTGGAGCTTCTACCACCTCCTGACCAAGAGGTTCCTTTATGGCCAGTGTCAATAGGTGCATTACTTGTGTCTAAAGAATCTTGTTCAGATGCCAGTCGCAACGACAAACGCTGAAAATATTCGGTGCAGCTGTGGCAAATTTGTGATGAGCAATTTCAGTAGGCATTGTGCTATTGTGTTATGAGAATTACTCGTTTGCATCTGCAATCGTGCCTGAATTCTGGGGAGAACGGTGCACTGTGGGAAAAAAACATGGTGACTGTGCTTAAATTGCACTTTGACCACTGAGTCTATGTAAGTAAATGTGCCCTACTGTGTTTGCATTTTGAAAAGCACACCATTGAATAAGTTCCTGAAAACACCTTGCTAATATTCTTTAATGTTCAGCCATAACCTTAACCTTAGTATTGTGATAAACCTGAAGTATGTACGTTTGTCACTACAGGTTCCGCTGACCCCTCTCTTTTCTTGGACCCCATAACGGAAGAACGAGCGGCAAGAACTCTGTATCGTATTGAGCTACTGAGGAAGGTCAGAGAACAAGTGCTAAGGCACCCACAACTCCATGAGTGTCTGAAACTGTGCCGACCAAGCCTTTATCTTCCAGTGTGGTGGGAGTGCGGCAAACATGATAAAGATCTACTGATAGGCACTGCCAAGCATGGGCTTAGCCGTACAGATTACTATATAATGAATGACAATCAGCTGTCATTTTTAGATGCCTATAGGAATTATGCCCAACATAAAAGGAATAGTGGGGAAAACATGTGTTACCATTTCCAGATGAATTCCAAGGAGCATGAGCCAGCTTCTTGTCATTTGGAAAGGACATGCGAATCCACAAAGCTCAGTCCTGATAAAGAAATTAAAACAGAAGTTGAAGAGGCTTCTGTTCCAAATGAAACCTGCAGCCCTCCGGACCTTACTTGTGAAAACTTTATTTCTCAAGTCGGAGATATGATCTCAAACAACCATGACGAGTGCTCTATGTCGGATTCCCTCATGTGCATGATATGTGATGAGAAGACTTGCAATAGTGCACTGTTAGATCCTACCAACAGTGCATTGTTAGATCCTAGCAACAGTGCACAAAGCGCTCTCACCCAGGAGAGTTTTTTGGGGTTGGAAGCTAAGAATGAGCCAGCTGATTATTCACTGAGCAAGACTAAAGATGATAATATATTGCCTGTTGAGGAGCCTGTGTCTAGAGACTGTTTCTTGGGAAGCAGTGAAAAGGATGAGCCATTGGAAGACATAGATACAATAAATGAACCGTTTGGTGATTCAGGGAGCCATCTTGGTTTGGTAGCAGAGGACTGTGAGAAAGCACAGGTGGAAGCCATTGGACAGAGGGACTTAGATGATGATAACTTTTGTACATCTCTTAGCCAGACCGCTGAACAATCTTTAGGTCTAGACCTTGAGTTTCTAGATAAAACGTTTGGTGACCATTCAACACTGAGCCCCAGTATCAATGAGGACAAAGATTGTGGGTTAGCTGATGAACATTCCGAAAGCCCACATTTAAATCCATTACCAATGCAAGAGAAAGAGGAATGGGGGGCTGACCTTCAGGAACTAAAAGAGGATCCTATTGTGAAATGGCAAAATGAGCTAAATGACATGAAGGATCTTCCACTGGAGGACACACTAAAGGACCAGAAGGTAGAAGACCTCTGTATAGAAAAGGATAGCTCAACATCAAAGAGTAGTTACTGCATCCCTTCTTTGGAAGTCAACGATTGTGTGGAGATGAAACACAAAACCAGCCTTATGCTTTCTGGACTCTTAAAGCAAAAGGTTGAAGACTTGAAAGAGAGAATTGAGGGAGAAAATGTTGTGGAAGAAACCAAGGTTCCATTGGAGAGAAACGAAACAATCAAGCTTGAGGACGATGAAGTGAAGAAAGAAGTGAAGAAAGAGAATGTGGAGGAAGAGTGCAACTGCAAAGGTTGGTATAATGTCAAAACACTCATCCCCATATAATTTAATTTTCACAATTACTCATTTACTCCATAACCTCTAAGGAAGCTAAGCTTTCTTATTTTTGAAGCGATCATGTTTAAATGGCCCATAGGTATCACTAAGCAGCAGTGTATTAAATGTACATGAAGGCTAGACAAAAAGCAAGGCAGGCCTACTGTTTTACATGAAAGGGAGTGGTTTTGCGTGCAATGTCAACCTACCCCTCCATAATTATATTCCTCATTATTATATTGCTTGCTGCTATAATTTTCTCAAACCTACAGGAAGTGTTCTTCTGCTCTGCCATTATATGTGTGTCCCCTCTTACTCTATTTGACCTCAGTCAGCTAATTGTCATATTAAGCACCATCATTTTAAATGGTATAGTATGCAATCTCATTTTGCTTTTACATCACTGGTCAACATCACAGCTTTATGCAACAGCATAATGATCAATCTAAACTCTTGGCAGTTAACAACCTCTCTGAAGTTTTTTCTTGTTTTGTTTTTACATTCCCTCTTTATTTTTGCCTCCTTTGCTCCTTGCAAACAGAAGACAGCAAGAATTGCGGCAGGATGTGGATGTGGAGGTCAGAAACCACAGGTTAGAGAGAGAGTTTAGCTCACCTTGGAGGGCCTCAGATGAACTTGGAAGAAGGGTTTTTAATAATATGTATAAGAGGAGGTGAACTGTTCATGCTGACCACTTAATCTCTTTTTATTTTGAAAAAATAGTCTTCTATTTTTCTGTGGTCGAGCACTTCTCTAGCCCAACTATACATATGACCCCCATACATATATATTATATTTGCTCATTTTAATCACAAGACCCCTTTTTGTGATGCCCTCCTTGGCTCATAACTGTTATTTCATATCACTTAAGGTCAAACATTTGGCAGTTTAGGTCAAACTACACCTGCCCTGACTTTATTGAATTAAAATCTGCCAAACACCCTGCCCATTTTTCACAAGTTCCTCAACTTTCTGATGTCACTATGCTTTGTGCCATCTTTGTGGGCATTCAGCCATGCAGTATGTGAACCCCTAATTATAGTACATAATTCTAGGTTTACAGTAGATTGCCAGCATCTCCCACATCCACAAGTTCCTTCCCTGGTATGTAGTGATGACATCACACTTGGCACATTTCACTAGTCAAGTGTCATTAGATGCATTTAAGGAGTACCCAGCTATATCAATTGTATAGAACATTTGGTGATGTTTTTTTAAGTTTGTAGGTGCTCCTGTGGCCTTTGTATTATGCATAAGGAGGAGAGGCAGAATGAAGGTGTTCCAACTGATACCAACATGCATGAGTGCAGCATGTTGAGTGTTGTGCTGCAGTGAGCCAAAGCCTCCTAACTTTCTACAGTGTACTAAACATGACTAGGAGCTCAGTCATAAGAGTCATTCATAAATTGGGAACAATCAAAAACATAGAGAAAATTCAAAATAACGTTTCTGTGAGTGGGCCTTAGATAAGACCATCATTTTGACCTCAGAAGTTTGACATCTTTTTGGCTTCTATTTTAATGAGGTTTGTGTGTGAAATCGGAGATTACTCTTATGAACATGTAAAACCTTATTTGTATGGCAAATTGTACATAGGCTAATATAGACTGTTGTCTGTCTTGAATAATTGTTTTATTACTTTGTCCTATATAGATTATCTTGATAAATACACAGAGGAAGATGTAAACGCTTGTTCCCTGTCTGTTCTTGAAGAAGCACATCAGGATTTTCAAGATGGCCGTGCTCCAACCATTGCTCAACTTTTGCAGGAGAAAACACTCTATTCCTTTTCTGAATGGCCCAAGGTATATATAAAAAATGATTGCTTATCTCTGCTAGAGCTGTTTCTGAGATGCAGAATAGGGGGCGACAGACTTAGGACCCCATGGAACATGGTGCTATATTTTCTGCCATTTATGGGCCGAAAAGCATCACTTCTCATGCTTTGAGATATTTTCCATTGAAGTCGATGGGAGCATACAGTTTACCTTTCAGGACCAATTCAGCAGTGCAGCCTTCTGCTATTTAGGATTAAAAGGACTTTCCAAGTGTGACTCGTACATGCTGATTATATGGGGATTTATATAAGACTTGGGCTTTCTTTAAAATAATGATACAGTAAATAGAATCACGTATCTTAGCACACAACCTAATTTTTTGGCAGTAACAGGAGACTTGTTTGTTTCCCCTCAATCCCTTTGCTTTTCTCATTGCAGGATCGAGTGATCATAAACCGGATAGACAACATCTGTCACGCAGTGTTGAAGGGAAAATGGCCCTCCTCCAGCCAACAGTTTGAAGCCCAGTGTATGGTGCCGTCCACGGTGCTGAGTACATGTACAAGAAGCAGCAGCTATACCGCTTCAGAAGCACAAAATCTGTCTTACAGCAATGGTTCTCCTGTGCCTCATGCCCAGAAAGTGAGTGTGTCAGCAAGGTACCTGTGGGCTTGGTAACCACATTTATAGCAGACATATAGGATAAATTAAAAAAAACAAATGATGTATACTATATGGTGATGGTTTTACTTTTGGCTGTAAATTTAAACTGTCTTGGACCCTTTACTGTGGCCCCCTATAGATGTTCACTGGTCCCTGTCTGTGTTTCAAATGAGAGGTGGGAGTGTCCTTATGGTCCCTGCCAGAAGCACAGTAGGAGGGGTATAGCCAATCACAGTCCTGCATTCCCCTATCAGGTCAGCCCAGCTCCCATGCACAGCCTGGGAAAGGAGGCAGCAGGAAGTGCAACAGAAACAAAAAATATATAAATATAAGCAGATGGGTGCCTGCACAACTTGTATGCAGCAGTAAGGTGCCTGGGTGCAAAAAGCTCAAAAGCAAGTATGTAGGTACAACGGAGAAAAAATAAAGGTGTTTATTTGGGAAACAACTAGCTCACTGGCCTTTCTCACTAGCTATAAATAGCTAGCCTTGGAACGGGACTGTAAATGGGACTCTTCATAGCAAGAATAACCGCCTAAGTTTGCTTGTAGCATTTAAAGAGAGATACCATAAAATTATGGCAGTACAGGAGAAGCAATACACAGTATTTCTTTTACAGGAGACTTTATCGGCAACAACTTTTCCAAATGAGGAAAGGAAGCACAGAAGGCCATTTGAGTTTGACAGCGAGAGGCCTGATGGCAAACACAGAGGCATGGAGCATCTCAGCCCACCCCATGGTCGGACTAATTCCACACTAAACGGCTGGAGAGATGCTGCCTTAGAGCTGTGCAGGGAGCAGACTGCTGGCGGAGGCTCTTCCTACTCCATGAACACCTGCACACCCAAGATGGCTGGCATCAGTGGGCTACAGAGCTCCTTGGGGATGGATTTGTCAGGGATTCTGCAAGCCGGACTGATCCATCCCGTGACTGGACAAATTGTGAATGGGAGCTTGAGGAGGGATGAGTCCTCTTTGCGTAGGAGAAGAGGGAGGAGAAAAAACGTGGAGAGCATGGATCTGGGTTTCCTAAAGGACAGGGGCATGCATGCTGGAATTCTGGTGAGTGCCGTTCATTAATTTTTGATTATTTTAAAGGCTAGACTGTCCTATTTCTGAGGAGTATTTATACTTCAGATATTTGCTGAAATATTCAATAAAACATTTTGCCGTAAGTTCATTTTCCCCTGTGAGCCTTGTTTATGTGCAACTCTGTTTCTTCATATGAGAAGGCACAGTATCAGAATGTCCCTTTAGTTTCCTGTATAACATAATATCACAATATTGTTTTTTCTCAGTCTGGAACATTTTAACTTTCTAGCCAAGGGTTCAGTGAAGGGGATCAACCTTCACCCCTGTTACACTCACCTCTATATAATTATATAATTATAGTTTAGTTGCATCTACCCTAAAAGAGAAGGAACTGTTTTTCTTTCTTTTTACAGGGACTCAGAGAAATGCCAAACCAGCAAGGCTCTGGGCACACAGAAAGCTCCATCCCTGCCTCTACTCGTTCTGCTCTCCCTGGAGCTAAACTTCAGCCAGAGAAAGTAATCTCCAACAAAAGCCTCCTGGAGTGGCTTCGACAGCAGTCAGATTGTACTATTGATATCCCAACTTATGGGGGTGTAAGTATCTCCAGCTTTTACTGAGCTTGCTACACAGCAATGGTTGAACTACCTTTGGAAAACAAATGCAAAAAAAAATCAATCATGTAGTTATTGGAAGTCTGGACTTGGTCCCATAGTTTGCATCCATAGAACTGAACCATAGCCTAGGGAATCTGACACCCAATTAGTTCATCACACCCAGGTTTTGGTGGCAGGCACCCATGTTACACTGGAATTCTAGGGTAAAGCTGCATTGTGGGTAAAACAGCACTGCAGTATCTATGTACCCAAATTTCATACTTTGCAGTTGTATTCATTGAAGGGGTTGTTCACCATTAAATGAACTTTGAGTATGATGCAGACAGTGATATTCTGAGACAATATCCAGTTGGTTTTCATGCTTTATTATTTTTTGAGTAACTTAGCTTTTTATTCAGCAGCACTCCAGTTTGCAAATTCAGCAATTTGCAATGGTCCCTATATATTGGGGTTAATGTCCCTCATTTGAAACCTGGAAAGAGTCAGAAGAAGAAGGCAAATTCCTTCTCAGTTTCCATTTAACGCATGTTTATGATATAAGGGGGCCTCCATGATAGATATTTTATATGCACAACATAACATAGCAGCCTAGCAGCCAAAGCTTTGAAGTCATTAAAGGGATACTGTCATGGGAAAAAAAATGTTTTCAAAATGAATCAGTTAATAGTGCTGCTCCAGCAGAATTCTGCACTGAAATCCATTTCTCAAAAGAGCAAACATATTTTTTTTTATATTCAATTTTGAAATCTGACATGGGGCTAGGCATATTGTCGATTTCCCAGCTGCCCCAAGTAGTGTGACTCTGATAAACTTCAACCACTCTTTACTGCTGTACTGCAAATTGGAGTGATATCACCCCCCCTCCCTTTCCCCCCCCCCCAGCAGCCAAACAAAAGAACAATGGGAACGTAACCAGATAGCACAGGGCTGTCCAACTGGCGGCCCGCGGGCCACGCCCCCCAGATGCTATGTCTGTTTACCATATGTAAAATTTAAAAGGTATCACTGTAGAGATAAACTGCACCCTGCATTGTTTAAACCTCAAATTCAGACTCTAATCCCCTGTATTGTTCACACCTGTGATCCCGCTGCTGTTCTCACTTGTGACACCTCTATTGTTTATACCCTAAAGCCTGTACTGTTCACACCTGAGACCCAGACTGAAACTGCCCACATTGTTCTCCTGTTCACACTTTATACAAAATGCTAATGGGGCACCAGCACTGTGTCACTGTATGTAGTACATATTAGACTGAGATCTTTCCTTGTCTCCTGCTCTGTTCTGTCTTCCCTCCCTGCAGGGCTGAAACTAGGGGCAGGCAGAGTAGGCGCCCACCTAGGGCGCAATCATGGGGGGGGCACACTTTTAAGGGGAATTTCCTTTCTTTCTTTTTTAAACCCTGATTTCCTTGGCCTTTAATAGTTTTTCAACTTTATAAACCCCCTGTTCCAGACAGAATCACTCCCCAGTTTCCTTTTGGCAGCTGCTGGCACAGGTACATATTTGTGGGCAATATCTTGGCTGCTACCTGCACAGGTAAACAAATGATATGATGGATATTTGGCTGCTGCTGGCACAAGTACATATATGGAGGCAATAGTGTAGATTTTTTGGCTGATGCTGGCACAGGTACAGATTGGGGGCAATATAAGGGATTGGCTGCTGCTGGCTCAGGTACATGGGGCAATATGGTGGCTGTTGGCACAGGTAATCAACTGCGTTTCGCGCCGGAGGGTGCGAAACGCGTAAGGTGGGATATGTGGGGTGGTATGTACTAGATACTGTTTTAACCCTTTAAGTGCCACAGAACGTAGAATCTACGTTCTGTGGAAAAGTAACTTGAAATGCCACAGAACGTAGATTCTACGTTCTGCAGCACTTCCGGGTTGTGGAGCGGAGGAGCGGCTGTTAGAGCCGCTCGCTCCGTTCCGCTTCGATCCCCTGCCCCTAGGCAACGAGCAGAGCAGGGGATCGAGTGGCCCCTGGGGCGCGATCGCCCAGGGGCCCAAAAGCAGCAGCAGGCACGTGTTACTTACGTGTCCTGCTGCTGCAGCCTGCACTGCGCCGTTGATCTCCGCCCCCACAGCACAGGAACACGAGGATCGTCGCAGATGTCTTCCTGGGACCCCTCCACATCGTGTGCAACAGTCTTCAGCGACTTTTTCAGGTTAGTGCAACAATTACACACACAAACACACCAACACACACTTATTACAGTAATACACACTTAGATTCACACTTACACACACTTACACATACATTTTTGGGGATTGGGGGGGTCACTTACACTCACTGCACTTACACACATGTGCACACGCACACACGCGCACATAACATGTAATTTACCATTTGTACACACGCACACGCACATACATGGCATTGTGGCTTTTTTTTTTTTTTTCTTATCGCATCGTCTCTTTTTTTGGCTGAAAAAAATGTTTTATTGCCATTACGAATAGCGTATTCGCTAACCGTACTGTGCAATATCTTTTGTATGTTATTTCGGTGATTATATTGCAATTTTGGGTATTTTGGTGCATTTTTAGCCATTTTATTGAATTTTTAGCCATTTTATTGCATTTTCAGCTCTGCATATGTTGTGTTCACTTGTTTCTAGCCGTATAACCTGTTTGGCCCAGCTAAAATATTCAAACTGTGATTCTGATGGCCGATAACACTATTCTGGAAAAAAAACATTGATTTTTGTGGTTTTATTGGATTTTTTTTCATTTCACTCTTTACTGCCTTATTTTGTTTTGCCTTGTAAATTTTATCTACTATATATCCATTTGGGGGTCTCTGTGCGCCACATAGTTTGGTATATCTATGCATATTGGGCATCAAAGTGTTCCGTAGACCCCTGGCGTTCATATTTAGGATGTTTTATGCTGATACGTTACGAAATGTGGGGCATATAATGGGGTAAAATTCAAGCTTTGTGACGATTTTCAGAAATTTGATAAAAACCGTTATGTTCAGCATTGCTTTGCAGTTTGGCAGTTTGTAGTAGAAACACTTATTTACCCATATTGGATTCGTCAGAATGTGTACTTTCTGAAAATATATGGTTTTCTGGGGTCTCTGTACTGTTAGGGGGGTCTAATGTCGCATAATACACACACCAGGTGCTTATATTGCAGCAGCCAGAGCGTCAGCTGTGAAAATGTATATACACTATTGTCATTTGGTGGTCTCTGTGCGCCACATAGTTTGGTATATCTATGCATATTGAGCATCAAAGTGTTCAGTAGACCCCTGGCGTTCATATTTAGGATGTTTTATGCTGATACGTTACGAAATGTGGGGCATATAATGGGGTAAAATTCAAGCTTTCTGACGATTTTCAGAAATTTGATAAAAAACCGTTATGTTCAGCATTGCTTTGCAGTTTGGCAGTTTGTAGTAGAAACACTTATTTACCCATATTGGATGCGTCAGAATGTGTACTTTCTGAAAATATATGGTTTTCTGGGGTCTCTGTACTGTTAGGGGGGTCTAATGTTGCATAATACACACACCAGGCGCTTATATTGCAGCAGCCAGCGCGTCAGCTGTGAAAATGTATATACACTATTGTCATTTGGTGGTCTCTGTGCGCTACATAGTTTGGTATATCTATGCATATTGAGCATCAAAGTGTTCAGTAGACCTCTGGCGTTCATATTTAGGATGTTTTATGCTGATACGTTACGAAACGTGGAGCATATAATGGGGTAAAATTCAAGCTTTGTGACGATTTTCAGAAATCTGATAAAAACCGTTATGTTCAGCATTGCTTTGCAATTTGGCAGTTTGTAGTAGAAACACTTATTTACCCATATTGGATTCGTCAGAATGTGTACTTTCTGAAAATATCTGGTTTTCTGGGGTCTCTGTACTGTTAGGGGGGTCTAATGTCGCATAATACACACACCAGGTGCTTATATTGCAGCAGCCAGCGCGTCAGCCGTGAAAATGTATATACACTATTGTCATTTGGGGGTCTCTGTGCGCCACATAGTTTGGTATATCTATGCATATTGGGCATCAAAGTGTTCAGTAGACCCCTGGCGTTCATATTTAGGATGTTTTATGCTGATACGTTACGAAACGTGGAGCATATAATGGGGTAAAATTCAAGCTTTGTGACGATTTTCAGAAATTTGATAAAAACCGTTATGTTCAGCATTGCTTTGCAGTTTGGCAGTTTGCAGTAGAAACACTTATTTACCCATATTGGATTCGTCAGAATGTGTACTTTCTGAAAATATATGGTTTTCTGGGGTCTCTGTACTGTTAGGGGGGTCTAATGTCGCATAATACACACACCAGGTGCTTATATTGCAGCAGCCAGCGCGTCAGCCGTGAAAATGTATATACACTATTGTCATTTGGGGGTCTCTGTGCGCCACATAGTTTGGTATATCTATGCATATTGGGCATCAAAGTGTTCAGTAGACCCCTGGCGTTCATATTTAGGATGTTTTATGCTGATACGTTACGAAACGTGGAGCATATAATGGGGTAAAATTCAAGCTTTGTGATGATTTTCAGAAATTTGATAAAAACCGTTATGTTCAGCATTGCTTTGCAGTTTGGCAGTTTGTAGTAGAAACACTTATTTACCCATATTGGATTCGTCAGAATGTGTACTTTCTGAAAATATATGGTTTTCTGGGGTCTCTGTACTGTTAGGGGGGTCTAATGTCGCATAATACACACACCAGGTGCTTATATTGCAGCAGCCAGCGCGTCAGCCGTGAAAATGTATATACAGTATTGTCATTTGGGGGTCTCTGTGCGCCACATAGTTTGGTATATCTATGCATATTGGGCATCAAAGTGTTCAGTAGACCGCTGGCGTTCATATTTAGGATGTTTTATGCTGATAAGTTACGAAATGTGGGGCATATAATGGGGTAAAATTCAAGCTTTGTGACGATTTTCAGAAATTTGATAAAAAACGTTATGTTCAGCATTGCTTTGCAGTTTGGCAGTTTGTAGTAGAAACACTTATTTACCCATATTGGATTCGTCAGAATGTGTACTTTCTGAAAATATATGGTTTTCTGGGGTCTCTGTACTGTTAGGTGGTCTAATGTCGCATAATACACACACCGGGTGGTTATGTTGCAGCAGCCAGCGCGTCAGCCGTGAAAATGTCTATACATATTGTCATTTGGGGGTCTCTGTGCGCCACATAGTTTGGTATATCTATGCACATTGGGCATCAAACTATTTAGTAGACCCCTATGTTTATATTTAGGATGCTTTATGCTGGTAATGATACATGGACAATACGTTGCTGGAAAGTTGAAGCTTTGAGGCAATTTTCAGATATTTCACCAAAACCGCCAAATTTGGCAAAGCCTTGCGACTCAGTAGTTTGGAGCAGAAAGGCATGGGTACCCATTTTAGATTCTGTAGAATGTGTACTTTCCAAAAATGTATGGGTTTGGGGGGTAAACATATATTTCTGTGTTTTTACCCCACAAAAATGCAGACAATGTGCTGATTTTTCATTAGCTGACGTTACCCACAGGACAATTTGTATGTGCTAACTTCATTTTGGGGCCTCTAAATGCCATATACTTTGGTAAACCTATGCACAGTGGGCACCAAACTGTTTGGAGGACCCCTGGCAATCACAATTTGGGTGCTTTTTTGTGATACGTAATGATACATGGGTGATATGATGCTGGATAGTTGAAGCATTGAGGCAATTTTCAGATATTTCACCAAAACCGACAACTTTGGGAAAGCCTTGCGACTCAGTAGTTTGGAGCAATAAGGCATGGGTACCCATTTTAGATTCTGTAGAATGTGTACTTTCCAAAAATGTATGGGTTTGGGGGGTAAACATATATTTCTGTGTTTTTACCCCACAAAAAATGCAGTTAATGTGTTGATCTTTCATTAGCTGAAGTTACCCACAGGACTATTTGTATGCACTAACTTCATTTTGAGGCCTCTAAATGCCAGATACTTTGGTAAACCTATGAACAATGGCCACCAAACTGTTCGGAGGAACCCTGGCAATCATATTTAGGGTGCTTTTTCTTGGTGCATAACGATACATGGGTGATATGGTGCTGAGAAGTTGAAGCTTTGAGGCAATTTTCAGATATTTCACCAAAACCGACAATTGTGGGAAAGCCTTGCGACTCAGTAGTTTGGAGCAGAAAGGCATGGGTACCCATTTTAGATTCGGTAGAATGTGTACTTTCCAAAACTATATGGGTTTTGGGGGGCAAACATATATTTCTGTGTTTTTTACCCCGCAAAAATGCAGTCAATGTGTTGATTTTTCATTAGCTGAAGTTACCCACAGAACTGTTTGTATGCGCTAACTTCATTTTGGGGCCTCTAAATGCCAGATACTTTGGTAAACTTATGAACAATGGCCACCAAAATGTTCAGAGGAACCCTGGCAATCATATTTAGGGTGCTTTTTCTTAGTACGTAATGATACATGGGTGATATGGTGCTGGGAAGTTGAAGCTTTGAGGCAATTTTCAGATATTTCACCAAAACCGACAACTTTGGGAAAGCCTTGCGACTCAGTAGTTTGGAGCAGAAAGGCATGGGGACCCATTTTAGATTCGGTAGAATGTGTACTTTCCAAAAATATATGGGTTTTGGGGGTAAACATATATTTCTGTGTTTTTACCCCACAAAAATGCAGTCAATGTGTTGATTTTTCATTAGCTGAAGTTACCCACGGGACTGTTTGTATGCGCTAACTTCATTTTGGGGCCTCTAAATGCCAGATACTTTGGTAAACCTATGAACAATGGCCACCAAACTGTTTGGAGGAACCCTGGCAATCATATTTAGGGTGCTTTTTCTTGGTGCGTAACGATACATGGGTGATATGGTGCTGAGAAGTTGAAGTTTTGAGGCAATTTTCAGATATTTCACCAAAACCGACAATTGTGGGAAAGCCTTGCGACTCAGTAGTTTGGAGCAGAAAGGCATGGGTACCCATTTTAGATTCGGTAGAATGTGTACTTTCCAAAAATATATGGGTTTTGGGGGTAAACATATATTTCTGTGTTTTTACCCCACAAAAATGCAGTCAATGTGTTGATTTTTCATTAGCTGAAGTTACCCACGGGACTGTTTGTATGCGCTAACTTCATTTTGGGGCCTCTAAATGCCAGATACTTTGGTAAACCTATGAACAATGGCCACCAAACTGTTTGGAGGAACCCTGGCAATCATATTTAGGGTGCTTTTTCTTGGTGTGTAACGATACATGGGTGATATGGTGCTGAGAAGTTGAAGGTTTGAGGCAATTTTCACATATTTCACCAAAACTGACAATTGTGGGAAAGCCTTGCGACTCAGTAGTTTGGAGCAGAAAGGCATGGGTACCCATTTTAGATTCAGTAGAATGTGTACTTTCCAAAAATATATGGGTTTTGGGGGTAAACATATATTTCTGTGTTTTTACCCCACAAAAATGCAGTCAATGTGTTTGATTTTTCATTAGCTGAAGTTACCCACGGGACTGTTTGTATGCGCTAACTTCATTTTGGGGCCTCTAAATGCCAGATACTTTGGTAAACCTATGAACAATGGCCACCAAAATGTTCAGAGGAACCCTGGCAATCATATTTAGGGTGCTTTTTCTTAGTACATAATGATACATGGGTGATATGGTGCTGGGAAGTTGAAGGTTTGAGGCAATTTTCACATATTTCACCAAAACCGACAATTTGGGAAAGCCTTGCGACTCAGTAGTTTGGAGCAGAAAGGCATGGGTACCCATTTTAGATTCTGTAGAATGTGTACTTTCCAAAAATATATGGGTTTGGGGGGTAAACATATATTTCTGTGTTTTTACCCCACAAAAAATGCAGTCAATGTGTTGATTTCTCAGTAGCTGAAGTAAAGTCCTGATCAATTTGGATGTGCTAACTTCATATTGGTGTCTCTAAATGCCAGATACTTTGGTAAACCTATGCATAATGGGTGTCAAACTGTTCAGTGGACCCCTGGCAATCATATTTCAGGTGCTTTTTCTTGGTACCTAATATAGTTTGGGATATGCGGAGCAGCAAAATAAAACCTTTGCAATGATTTTTCAGAATTTTGAATTTTTTTTTGAAAAAACCGCTATGTTCAGACAAGCTTTTATGTTTGGTAGTTGGGATTAGAGAGACATAGTTACCCATTTTGTAATCGGCAGAATGTGTACTTTTCAAAAATGTATGGTTTTCTGGGGTAAACCTACGGTTTCAGGAGTTTTTGCCTTGGAATCTAAAGCATGCCGTTTTCTGCCTTAGTGCTTTCAAAATTCGGCAATATACTGCCGGGAGTTTTTGAGGTACAGAAGTCCTAAATCTCCCTAAAACTATACATATCTGGTATTGGCACGTTCGACAGACATAAGGCTTTCCAAATCAGTTGGATTTTCATCCGTAAAATGAAATATTTTTCTGGTATAAATTGATATACGATGAAAAATGGTAATTTTTCATTTTTTTTTGGTATTTAGCACTATAAATTTTTTTGCACAGGTGGAAATACATGAAAACTCAGGCAGATTTAGAAAGCTCAGTTTCTACCGAAAAAAACAATGTATAGTCTTCCTAGGTAAACTATAGGTTTCCCCTCAGAAAATGCCCCTAAAGTGAGAGAGCACAAAATGTTTCAAAAACGGCTGGCATTTCGCGTAACCAAAATGTGAAATTCTGCTGGCACTTAAAGGGTTAATGTGAATATCAATAAATTAATTTGTTTTTACTTTAAGAGGCCTTGGGCTTATATCGTTTTTGATATAAACTTTTCTGCAGTTGATTGCCTTGGGAACTGGGGCGGGTCCCTTCGGCCTGGCTAAATAACTATATGGACTCCCGATTTTGAATTGATATATGTTGGCACAGGTACACAGATGTTTGAGGGCAATATGATGGGTTTTAGGCTACTGCTGGAACAGATGCAAATTGGGGCAATATGATGGATTCTTTTGGTTGCCCCTGGCATAGGTACAGATTGGGGGTAAAAATATGATGGATGTTTTGGCTTATGCTGCCACAGGTACAGATTGGGGCCTGGGGGCAATCTGAGGGATTGACTGCCATTGGTATAGGTACAAATGGAGGCAATATGATAGGTGCTGGCACAGGTACAGGGAGCTATATGACTGGTAAGGTGGGAAATGGTAATGCAGGACTGGGTGGGGGGCACTGATTGAAGCCTTTCCATGGGTGCAAAAATACCTTGGCCTGGCCCTGCCTCCCTGTGTGTGCCATTCTCTGCTTGCCCAGTGCTGCTTGCCCTACCCTACCTGTGGGATGTAAGCCTGTTAGGGGTTTGTTCTTGGGATTTGTTAGCATTTGGAAATTGTTGTTAAGGGCCCCTAAGGTGTTTAATCATGTGTTGGGGGTTCTTGTATTATCGACAGGGGAGGATCAGGCAATTTTTCACATATGAGTGATGAGGAATTTCCTTGCAGTGAGTACCAACCATTTGGTTTTTTGGTGTTACCACCGTTAATGTGGATACGATCTTAAAAGTTCTTGTGGTAATATGGGTGTGGTTTACAGTGGGTGTGGTTTAAAAGGGGGAGTGGCCAACACTGACTTCCATTATCGGCCCTCCTCCACATAGGCCAGTAAAATTTTGGCCCTCGGTACCACAGAACTTGGACAGCACTGAGATAGCAGCTCCCACAAGATAACCTGGTAGATCGAAGAACAACACTCAATAGTAAAAACCCATGTCTCACTGAGACACATTCAGTTACATTGAGAAGGAAAAACAGCAGCCTGCCAGAAAGCATTTCTCTCCTAAAGTGCAGGCACAAGTCACATGACCAGGGGCAGCTGGGAAATTGACAAAATGTCTAGCCCCATGTCAGATTTCAAAATGGAATATAAAAAAATCTGTTTGCTCTTTTGAGAAATGGATTCCAGTGCAGAATTCTGCTGGAGCAGCACTATTAACTGATGCGTTTTAAAAAACATGTTTTCTGATGACAGGATGACGCCTGTGCTAACCACACGAGGCGATGCGCTTTTCAACAGTCGCCTGAAAATGCCTCGCCAGGCTTTTTCAGGCGACTGTTGAAAAGCGCATCGCCTCGTGTGGTTAGCACAGGCGTTTTTACATAGGCGCCCATACAAAACTGTCGCCTGCGCCGGTCGCGGCGACTGGCGCGGCGCTTTGTCGCCGCGACCGCAAACGCAGGGCTATCTCCCCGTGTGGACTAGCCCTTAAGGTCTCATTTATAAACATGCCTAATCGATACCTTCTTTATTTGTAGGCATGCATTCTTAATCTATATTCTTAAAGAATATATACATATATATGCACATTCATAAGATAACCCCTGGTTATAAATAGCTGTGCATTCCATTTATTTTTCTGTAAGTCTTTACATTGTAGTAAAATAACTTGCTATAGGGTTTTCTGCACAGTCATAAGGACATCAGTCTTTATATCTGTGTATCTGATTAGTGCGCAGCCATTTTTTAAATCCTAATTGATCAGTATGGAAATGCAGGGGATGTGAATAGATTGTGTGTGTGTGAGTGTGTGTGTGCATCTTGCAGAATGACTGGGCAGCAGGCTAATTTTGGGCAGCCGCGTGGCCATGCTGACTTGACTCACAAAGTAGAAAATTAAAGTGAGGCTGTTTCCTTTGCAACTCTTGTTTAATAGAGCTTTTCGGAGAAGCCCAAGCAGAGGAGACAGCGCTGCAAGGACCCCGGCAAACCAGATTTTAGCTTGCTGGCAGGGGATGACCGTGTGTCAGCAATTAACAAGGACACAGGGCAGCAGGTAAGATTAGTTTATAACCTGGTATTAAAGGAGTTGTTCAGTATAAAAATAATAAAAATAAAACTGGGTAAATAGATAGGCTGTGCAGAATAAAAAATGTTTCTAATATAGTTAGTTAGCCAAATATGTAATGTATAAAGGCTGGAGTGACTGGATGTGTAACATAATAGTCAGAACAATACTTCCTGCTTTTCAGCTATCCAGGCAGTAACCAATCATTGACTTGAAGGGGGCATATGGGTCATAACTGTTGCTTTTGAATCTGAGCTGATTGCTGAGTGTCAATTGAAAACTCACTGAACAGTTATGTACCATGTGGTTCCCTTAAAGGAGAATTCAACTGTAAAGTAAAAAAAAACTCTCCCTACATAGACCCTCCCCCCCCCAGCCTAGCTTCTACCCAAGCAAATGCCCTGAAATCTTTACTTACCCCTCGGTGCAGATTCTGTCCAGCGGAGTTCACTGCAGCCATCTTCAGCCGCTTTGGTAATCTTCAGAATGAGATTGGCGCTTCGTCAATTGCCGTGACTTTCGGGGCATGTGCAGAAACAGAAAATTGCCCCAAATGCGCATGCGCCGATACGGCACTTCTCGAAGATTACCGAAGAGAAGAAGATGGCTGCCGTGAACTCCACTGGACAGAATCTGCACTGAGGGGTAAGTAAAGAGTTAGGGGCATTTGCCCAGGGTAGCAGCTAGGCTGGGGGAGGAGGGAAGGGGGTCGGGTTTTTTTTTTTACTTTATGGACTAACTCAGAGTTAGAGAGCTGCAAATCAGGAAGTTGTGTTCTGTTCTGTTAGACATCCAGCCACTCCAGCCTTTATAGATTACATTTTTGACAAACTAACTATATCAGAAACCATTTGTATTTTGTACAGTCTTATCTGTTTACCCAATTTTTATTTTTTACGCTGAACTGTTCCTTTAAAGCCAGTGTTCTACATTGACTGCATGTGGCTCTGCTAATTCTGTGCAGCTCTTTTGCTTTCACTCACTGACCAAATGAGTGAACCGTGTTTATTGTAAATGTTTACAAACATAGGGTGTAGTGCTACACAATCAATCTCACCGCTTTTTGTAGCGTCGGGTGCCAGCTGTGACTCTGTCTGCCCAGGTCCAGTACAAATTCCAATACAAAACTCCAGCAGCACTCCGGTATAGTGAAAGAATTTTATTTGTGCAAATCAAGCTTCATTTGCACAAATAAAATTCTTTCACTATACCGGAGTGCTGCTGGAGTTTTGTATTGGAATATTGTAAATGTTTAGACACATGGAGGTGCCTCTAATGCTGGTGGTGGATATATAAACATTTTCTGTTTTATCAGCAGTATCCAAATATATTTGGGAAGGTATATGGTTTTCTTATAACACTGTTCTTGCTCAAAATCAAAGTGTTTTGTTTGCTTTTTTCCTCCCTTAGGGATATCTCCCAGAAAGCAAGTTTGGCAGAGCGCTGTCAGAGACGCTTATGCATGATGCCATGCCCAGGAGGCGAGGCAGGCGGCCTCGAAGTGAACTGCTTAAATCTGCAGGATCTGTGGGCCCTGATTCTCCTTCGGGCATGGGGCCCCTTTTTATGAACGGTCTAATTGCTGGGATGGATATAGTGGGATTACAGAACATGAGGAATATGCAAGGGATCCCATTAACTGGGCTGGTTGGGTTCCCTGCTGGGTTTACTACAGTCTCCACCAACGAGGAAGTTAAAAGCACCTTAAGCATGTTACCCATGATGCTCCCCGGCATGGCCGCTATGCCTCAGATGTTCGGTGTCGGAGGGATTATTAACTCTCCCATCTCATCATCGATGGCAACTTCTTTAGGAAGCACAATTAAAAGTGGTACCTCACACCCTGAAAAAGCTGAGGACAAAGACGCATGCCCAGAAACTAAACAAGACGCTGCACCTTCTGAAAACTCTACTGGATCCTTTCAGGAGAAATCAGAACCTGCAGTGACTACCAGCAGCCATGTAGCTTTCAACCCATTCCTTATCCCTGGCATGTCCCCAAGTCTGCTGTACCCTTCCATGTTTTTGTCGCCTGGAATTGGCATGGCCATACCAGGGGTTCAACCCAACCGGCTTTCAGAGTCAGGTGGCGTTGATCCTCAGCGGCGAAGGAGGAAGAAGACAAAAGCGGACTCCCAGACTTCCGAACAGGAGACTGTGCCCTTTAAAGAAAGCACAGAAAAAGAGCAACACTCCCCCAGAGCTCAGAACTGTGACACAAATAATATGTCGGCATCTGAGAAAGACCAGGAGGATTCTGGTTTAAAAGATACTCTAGATGATACCAATTAGACATATCCACAATTTGGGACTTGTCGGTTTTCTCTTCCTTTGGATATTTCTAGTTCTCTTGGATCTCTGGGTTGACCATCCGTAAATTTGACCTAAACCAACCTCCCCAATCTCCCCCCCTCCAGTACTCCTACTCACTGAGGCGTGCCTGTAGCAACCAGTCGCTATAGCAAGACAATACCACGGTCTGTGACTCAGCCGGGACGCAGAGAATACAGTTTCAGTTCTAATGTTTTTTTTCCCCTGTCATTCCAGCATAAGGATGATACGAAATAATGATTTTTTTTTAAATATTTTGTCCAATTGTGCTTGCTCTCCACCTCATCAAACCAGGCTGTAAATGATTGGTTCAAAGGGGAGTGCATCCACCTGGTCTTCAAACAACAATCCCTGAATCCAAAGACAGGCTGTAAGCAAAAGCAATAGAACTGTGTACGGTGCTGTCCGTAAATGACATGTGACAGAACCTTAATTATTGTTGGGTATTCAACAAAAATTTGGTTTCGTTCTGTTTATTTTATTTTTTTTTTCTCACAATTCCGGTATAAAGCAGTGTTAGAAAAGGGTTGTAATAGTGTTTGCATTTTGACCATCACCCACTCATTTAAAAAAAAAAAAAAAAAAATTCATTTCATTCAGAAACAGAACATTTTGACTTTAAAAAAAAAATCAATTGATTTTTTTTTTTTTTTTACAGAAATTGTAAAAAAAATAAAAAAATAATGGAGCCCATATAGATATAATTTCATGCGCCCTATGAGGGATAAGAAAGGGACTTATACACTTTAATATTGTCACTGTGAGAGGGCTCAGCAGTGCATCGCAGTACCCGCAGCAGGGTCCTTTCGCTACATAAAATAGATGTATATTTCTTTAATGAAAAAAAAAATAGTATTTTTTTAATTAAAACAAAATACAATATATGTAAGCTAGTGGCTGGCAAGCTGGTGCCATTGACAACATTGTTGTGCTCCTTTTCAGCCGATGGTGCTGGGCTTGGGGGCAGAAAAACAAAAAGCGTGACTATTCCATTTAGGACAGGGGATTTCCTATATATTAAAAAATTCAACTTCAGACGAAAAGTGCAGAGATGAACATGACTACGAGTGCAATATTTTCCGAGTGCAAAAAGCACACTCATTAACCCCTTGCGCACTGGACACAATGGGATCTGGCTAGAAAAGAACTTCAGTTCAGCAATAACTGGAATAGGTTTGATGCTCTGTTAAATTATGTTCATACACATACTTTTTTTTTTTGTAATTCTCATTAAGGACAAGTAACACCATAAAAAGGAAATTGGGTAATTGAAATGATCATAGTAATTATTTCTATCCTGTATAGAAAGTATACGTCCTGCATTTTTAATAGAATATGTCCACTTTGCTGTAGCCAGAGGCCTTTTAAAGGAGTGGTTCACCTTTAAGGTAACTTTTAGTATGTTATAGAATGCCCAATTCTAAGCAACTTTTCAATTGATTTTCATTATATATTTTTTATAGGTTTAGAATTATTTGCCTTTTTCTTCTGACTCTTTGCAGCTTTCAAATGGGCGTTGCTGACCCCATCTAAAAAACAAATGCTCTGTAAGGCAACACATTTATCGTTATTGCTAATTGTTATTACTCATCTTTCTATTCAACCCCTCTCTTATTTATATTCCAGTGTCTTATTCAGATTGATGCATGCTTGTTAGGGTAATTTGGACCCTAGCAACCAGATTGCTTAAAATGCACTGAACTGCTGAATAAAAAACTAAATAACTCAAAAACCACAAATAATACAAAATGAAAACCAATTGCAAATTCTCTCAGAATATTACTCTCAACATCATACTAAAAGTTATCTCAAAGGTGAACCACCCCTTTAATAAGTCTCAGCACTAAGGCCAGAGTCTTTGCTCCAGACGTCAGTGTCGGCTGACTTGATTTTAACTGAAGTGAGTAAACAACAACAGTTGTTTTGAATCTGAAACGTGTATAGAATGTTTAAGAACCCCTGATTTTGAGCAAAGGACTAACTAGTCTGTTGTACTCCATGTAGCCAATACCCTTGTGGAGGGATCTGTGACTGTGCAAGAACTTTTCATTTATTTCACACAGAACTGTCCAACCTTTATTTATTGTTCAAATAAATTGTTACCAGGGAGATCCAGTCAATGACCCGGGGGAGAAAGCCCTACAAAATAAAATTAAACATATTTTGTGTAGACTGCCATTGGCTTCATATATTTTCATTTTTTGGTGTTACTTGCCCTTTCCATCATTAGTGTTGCATACTTCTTTATCTTTTTATATATATATATATATATATATATATATATATATATATATATATATATATATATATATATATATATATATATATATATATATATATATATATATATATATATATATATATATATATATATATATATAGAACTGTAACTGGACTAACAGCTAATGGCACCCAGTTCAAATCAAAATAACATGGTTCTCCTTTTCTTTAACCCTTTCCATGGTGGCACAGATCCAGCCTATGGGCATCATGAGTTGCCAGGTAGAATCACTGATTATCTACGGCGGTGGAAAAGGTTAAAGGCAACACTGAGTCTGCAGCTCGTTTTTGCTGTTTGTCAGTGTTGGGAGTCCATGGTCCCATTTCGGCAGGAAATTTTGTGCTGCAAGTTAAAAACGAGAGTGTGATTTCTGGGTTTTTATTCTGTAGGCATGTTCCCTCGGTGCTGACCTGCACCTGTAAAGTGACTCATTCACACAGATCTCATGGGGATTTGCATAGTTTAGCTCTTCCCTTTCGGTGTGCTTGGAAGGAAAAATGTATTTCATTGAGATGCTTCCATGTTTTTTCCTGCTACAAATGCTTCATGCTGCATGAACAATCAGGTCTCACATGCGCCGACTCAATTCATTTTTACATTGATGAAGAGCATTTCCCTTAAGATTTTGCTGCTGCCAAAATTAAAAAATGCTTTTGATTTATTTCCAGGGGAGGCTTTATTTTAGCTGTAGACCTGGGCAATGCCCAGCCTCCTCTCCGCCACCTTCCCTAACCTGCTCCACCCACCTAAGCTGCACCCTTTTATGTGACACTGCCCCCCATTTAAACTGCAGGTTTGGGTTGCCCTTATGATAATCCCCCCACCACTGGTTCACCAGAACTGGACTGACAGTGCCAGTATGGCTGCTTTTTAGCCCCAGAACTCCCTGCTTTGCCATCAGCCATAATAATATGGCTTTGTACATGTTTTGAATTCTTCCACTTAGAGGAAGTTTTTAGCACCTTACATGGAGTCTAGATCTCCCTCAAACATGACCGAATTCTTCTGTTGACAGATTCCTGGGGATGTGATCCCCTAATGCCCGATGCCAACAGGCACTTCAAAGATTTCTTTTGCCGTAAAACTTAAATTTAGAACTTATTTGTTGCAACAGAGTCTGTAAAATCACTATTTCCATTTCTAAGAACCCTTCTTAAAACGAGGCACTTCCCCCAAACTAAAGATTCGTTTTCTAATTCATGGAAACAAAGGTTCAGCTTTGCATATTGTGTGGGTAAAATGTTGTTTTTTATACCATATAGTTGTATCTATCACTATCTATGGTATAGATATTGGGACAATTTAAGCTATATTCTTGATCCTCCCTGCTCCTTTCTGTCACAGCTAAATAGTGACAGTCGCAGAGTATTAAATAATACAAGAGTCAGACTAAACGTGGCCATAAATCTGTTGATCAAAGCTCCCTCCAGACCAAGTTAGCCACTTCATTGCCTGTGAATGGGGGCTCCTGATGAACATGTTTGACCGATATTTGGCTGAAAACCAGATAGTAATCCGACAGGTTCAAAAATCCCATCAGAAGAGGATCAAATCAATGCTTTGATGGAGTCTTCATCTGATTGGTCACTGCATGATCAGCCTGATTTAACCTAGAGTGTTGGTGGCCAAATAGGGCCCAGATATGGCAATGTTTGGCCACCACAAGTGTTTGGGCCACCTCAAGGGGCCATATTTAGCAAGCTGTGTAAATAAATGGATTTCGAATACACCACAAATAACCACTGTAATTGATTGCAACTCAGTATATTAATCCAGCTGTGTCATGAATGTGAAGCTGAGAATAAAATTGTAGTGTAAACAGCTGTTTGCACCAGCACCTTATACACCACTTCTTATTCAAGAAATGTTTCTATCCCTAAATTTATCCCATTGACTTCAATCTTACAGGACAAGAACCTGCCCGTGTGGCACTAGTTTAAGGAGAAATAACAGCGCTTCACAAATACCACCATTTGCTTCAATATTTTCCATTTCCAGAATGCAACGTTTGGACTTTTTTCTCACGATTCCTGGTTATCACTTCTGCAGTTAAGCCTGGGCCAGTTAGTAATGAGCCATTTAGGAGTTATATAAAATGATGCTACAGGGTTTTATTACTAGGTTAAAATTCCAACATGTTTTACTTTTAAAATTAAAAAAAAAAAAAATTTTTAAATTTTCCTTAGGAAAAAAAAAAAATGTTATGGCTAGACCAAAAATGATATTCTTTATTGCACAAGGCTATGTTTGAATTTTCCGGGTAGTTTAGTATTAACTGAATGTTCACTATAAAATCCCATATCTGCTGTAGTTCTGTATTGGTGTCATGAATGCGCAGGCTCCATTGTTCAACCATTTGGTAATATATACTTGATAAAACGCATTAAATCATTAGTCATTGGTCCATTTGTCTCATTGCCAGTGGCCTAGTATTCAAGGGGAAAATCAGAATGATTCAGACGTAATTTTAGCTTAAAAACAATAGCAAATATCTCATTGTTTGCTGGAGCCCGTAACAACAGCACCTTCAGGAGCCATAAATATGGCAAATACAGGATACAACAGTGGAATATTCTGTGCCCCTCATAAACAATATCTCTATACTTTACTGTCTAAGGGAAAACAAATGGAACACAGATCTATTGATCTATTTCTTCATATATGTATATATGGTTATATCCTTAAAATATGGCATAGACACGTCTATTTGCAGCTTTTAATGCCTGATCTGAAAATAGCCCTAGGCTGAGGGATTAGGTTAAATACTCCATGTAGGGTTTACTTTCTGTTCTCTAATGTGTCAGGGTCGTAGGATTTCCTGTGCTCCATCTTTACTGGCTTCTTCCTAACCAGGGGTATAAAACTAAGGGTATTAGACCCCAATGACTGGGGGAGGTTGTTTGATTCTGCAGAAGGTCCAACGGGGCCCTAATTGAAGTACATTGTTAATATATGTTT
Organism: Xenopus laevis; assembly: GCF_017654675.1. Classification (NCBI taxonomy): domain Eukaryota; kingdom Metazoa; phylum Chordata; class Amphibia; order Anura; family Pipidae; genus Xenopus; species Xenopus laevis. Next base: position 44,632,711 of record NC_054387.1, on the reverse strand, counting down.
GTGAGACATGTTTATAATCGTTTTGCCAGTGGGAATTCTAATAAACCTGTACATGGGAATAAAGAGCAATGGAGTTCCATCCTGACAAAATTTGGTGAATTGCGGCAAACGGTCATTTCATCCTCAAATCTCTTGAGAGTAAGACCCTATATTCTAACTGTGTCTTGTAGCATTTTGAAGCACAAGTGAAACCCTGTGGAATTGCTATATGCTTTCAGACGTAGTTCTTTATCTTATGAAAGGTTACTAGTGTGGTAGCAGAGACATATACATTTTTTTTGTATTAACAAAGGTTTGGCGGCAGTTTGGTTTTAGCGGAAAGAGTCATACCATTACTCAGCGGTGTTATAAGTCTGTTCCTTCCTGTATCCTTCCTTCAGGTACTCGTCTTCTAAACTGTGTTGTCCAGTATCGAGTGTATATTCTGCTGAACAAGAGCACTGCTAATTTCTCTATGTTTGCACCTTCCTGGCGGTTAGAGATGTAGCATCAAAGGGTTATGGACAGGTTTCATCCAGGTATAAGCTGTCAGTTCAGTCCCACCAGACCAAGTTGGTAGCTGATCTAGTATAGGTTAATCTAAAAATAACAGGACTTGCTGAGAAAGCCCCATAAATGGTTTAATAAGCTACCAACTTGACCATGAAGATTTTCATTCATCCAGGTCATGGTATATCTAGTATAGTAAATCTAAAACAACTGGACTTGCTGAGTAATCAATGAAGACGTTTCACTACTCATCCGAGCAGCTTCTTCAGTTCAACTGACTGGTGTGGGAAGTTCTCGGCATATAAACTCCTCCACTAATCTCCGTGAATTTCTTCAGATGTCACCTCTCTGAAGAGTTACAATGTGCCATTGTGATTGGATCAGTGGAAGAGTTTATATGCCGAGAACTTCCCACACCAGTTGAGCTGAAGAAGCTGCTCGGATGAGTAGTGAAACGTCTTCATTGATTACTCAGCAAGTCCAGTTGTTTTTAGATTGACCTATACTAGATATACCATGACCTGGATGAACGAAAATCTTCATAGTCAAGTTGGTAGCTTATTAAACCATTTATGGGGCTTTCTCGTAGGCCAGCCTGACTGACCAATATCTGGTGAAAATCAGTCAGATTCATATTAAAAAAAAAAAAGGCTATCTGATAATAAGAGCATCACCTCACTCATTGGTCCTCTCCCAACAGGTCTGCATAGGCCTTCATTGTGATCCTCTGCTCAGTAGATTGTATCAGCCCAGTGCAGGGGTGGCCATATTTGGGCTAAAATCTGCTCATTGGCTGACATTGTCCCTGCTTAAGTCTTCCCAAGGACAAGTCTTCTATCACAACACTCTTTTGTGCATTGTCCTGTAAATGAAAATTGGGCCTTTTAGTGGTATGCTTCTATTGTTTTCATCAGATGAGTCACATGACAGGAAATTGCCAATTGGATGTAGCAACTTCATTTTTTTACACTCGGTTTTGATTTTGGTTATAGTGGGACTTGGTGTCCATTGTGCTGCTCTCTCGTTCCTCCTCCATTTATTTTATGTTGTAAATGTGGGTAAGAGCTGCCATGTTATTTCCTTTAGGCAGTATAGAGTGCAGGTTTATTTATTGTCTTCACACAAGAATCCTCGGTATATTTACATATACAAATTGGACGGTGCTGCCATCTCGTTTGGACTCTTGTTTCGTGCGTAGGTTATTGTGTGCACCAAGCATTCCTTCTTTGTACTTATATCTGTAACTGGGAAACGGTGTATTCAGGGCCATTACTAGCACTTTCTAGGCCCCACACCAAAATTAGATTATCCCATCGGGAACCTGATCTTAAAAACAGCGGGTCTGTTTTCCTCTAACGCAAATTAGTTTTATGTTTTTAATGGTGTCAATTGTTTAATAAATTCATAATGGCAACATGAAGCAAGTTCCACAAGGCCCCTCTGTGTGTGTGTTTGGGGGTATGAACATGTCCGGATAAGGGATCTTTTTGTAATGCGGATGCCTTTTGGTATTGCTGTAAGTCAGAAGTTTTTGGATAACCGTTTTACGGATAATAGATCCTGTATCTTAAATATGAGGGGGCAATTCAGTGTGGGTCTTGCAGATAGGGGGCCTTTTGTGGCCAAAAAGAATTCTTCCCCTTCTGTCCCAGCCTAATCCGCACATCTAACAGATCCCTGAACCCTCTGCCCATATGTGGGCATGCTACTAGAAGTTCTCTAATACGTATATCCATTTTGTCGGGCTGATTTGTAACATTGAAGTCTGTGGGGCTGTTCTCACTAGAGACAGATCTCATGTATGTATTTGCACCATTCCTGCTTGTGTTGTAGGTCAAAGCTGCAGATGTGATTGCAAGGGTTTCCTTTACCATTGTGAGATCATGTCCCTGGATCTAACATTAGAAAGTGCTTATATTTCTTTTAGAGTATATACATCACACCAGCAGTCCTCCATCTGTTGTGTAGCAGCCAGACAGCCCCGCCCATCCCTCAGATGATCGTCCCTGCCTTCCTTTGTTGTTTTGGGGTGGCCGTTTGCCTTTGATTACATCCATAATTAGATCCAAATCTATCGGCATTGCATTTGCACACAATTTCAGTCTAAGCACTTGTTTCTTTGGTCAGACAGACTCCCATGCTGCTCCCAAGCCAGAGATCACTATCATTTGTCTCCAAAGCTCTTAACTGGCAGATCTGTCCTATAAACCAAATGGGTGTCCAAAGGTCCTCCATACTGAACGTTTACTTTACAGTTGTGCTGTTAACTTAGGTTCAGTCCTGTACTTGACTTGACTTACAAATGAAGCAATCTTTATCCAGCTTAGAGGGTATATATATATATATATATATATATATATATATATATATATATATATATATATATTTATATTATATTTATATATGCATCACAACCTTGTGTGACACTCGTATACACACGCGATGCACTGAATCCACTTTCTTAGGATTTGTGTGAATCCAACCCCTAATTTGCATATGCAAATTAGGTCAACGGGGGGGGGAAAAAGAACGGTGGTTAAAAATGTTTTAACTGTGATGAAAAGTCACGTGATTCGGTTGAGCCAGACACTTGGATTTGGCCTAATTCTGCTGGAAAAGGCCAAATCCCGAATATATACATACACACGCACACACACTGTATAAGTAATATAGTACCGCACTCAACGGGAATACTTTTGTGGAAAAAAATCAAGATAAATTGAACAATAAATTGAAGGATTTTTTCCACCCCCTGGTGTCTATTAAAAGGAAGGTAGCAGGCACTCTATGAGCTTCCATTTTCACCCAGTAACACATTTCATCTCCAAATCCTCTGTTTCTGCCAGTAAATCCAACCCATATTATTCTCACCTAGTGACTACAACGGCCATCCTTAATAATAATAATAATAATAATGATTCTTTTGTTTTTTTAGATGAGAAATCGGTAGCACTTCTTATAACAAAGTATATATCGGATTCAGTCTAAACGTGCTTCATATATATATATATATATATATATATATATATATATATATATATATATATATATATATATATATATATATATATATATATATATATGGATCAGGAACGCCCCCTGGGCTCGTAGCTGCCTGTTTTTGACTAGGGACATGTACCTTATGCGACGCTTCTTATTAACATTTCAAATAACAAACTCTTAGATGTTTATATTTTCATAACCGAGTTTTAGATAGTATTTTCATTTCCATCATCCTCATTTTTCTGCTCCTGTTAAATGGCTTGTGTTTGTCTGTAAGGTGTGTAATATATATATATATATATAAATATATATATTATATACATACCATGATTATATATTAGACGCACGGATCTGTATGTAGACACGTCAGTATTGTATGGACTCGCATATAAAGGTTCTCTCCATTGAAAGTGTGGGTTGATGGTTTCCGATGCACAGACACTACGACGAGTGGATTGTGGGAGGTTTAGAAATACACATTCTGTCAGTAGCCGTCACCTGTTAGTTCTGTTACCGTTTTTATTTTATTTTTATTGTAGTGTTACTAATTTATCAAATGGTCCAGAGGCTTCAACAAAAATACCCCAACATTTCAACCGCTGCGTTATTTATTTCATTTCTCTTTTTTTTTTTTTTGTTTCCCACCCTGTCACTTGTCTTTTATACACCTGGGATTATAAATGATGTATATGTTGAAATTAAGACCTTGAAAAAAAAAAAAAGACTTTGCTAACAAGCAAATGGTTTTGTTTGGCTTTTTTTTTTTTTTTCTTCAATATAATGCTGATTTGTGGGGGTTTTTTAACTGCATAAAAACGCCCATGAAAATCGGTAAAACTTGACGCTTTCACTGTGTGGTGTTTTTAAGGGCGTATGTTGTGGGTCTGGGTATGAATGAGTGTGTGTATAATACATGCAAATATACTGTAAATTATATCCTTATAATACACAAAAGCCATGAAAATCTTGTAAATTATATCCTTATAAACTGTGAGTTCTGATGTCATCAGTTATAAACGGTGAGTTCTGATGTCATTTCTGTCACATGACTCACTGAAATTTGTGTATTATAATAAATAAAGTACCCCCTGTTGCAAAATATGAGGATATTAGAAGTTACCTTGGAGTTCCATGACCTTTGCCTCGTGTTTTTATACAGTCATGAAACTCCTTGGTAAATTCTAATATCCTTATAATTTACAAGAGGAGGTACTTTATTCACTATATTAGCAGTGCTTAGTGATGTCATCAGTTATATCTGTGCTGAGTGATGTGCTTTTATATGGTTTAATTCAATAGGTACAACTGTATCTCACCTTAAAGGGATCCTGTCTTTGGAAAACTAGTTAATAGTGCTGCTCCAGCAGAATTCTGCACTGAAATCCATTTCTCAAAAGAGCAAACTGATTTTTTTATATTCAATTTTGAAATCTGACATGGGGCTAGACATTTTGTCAATTTCCCAGCTGCCCCTAGTCATGTGACTTGTGCCTGCACTTTAGGAGAGAAATGCTTTCTGGCAGGCTGCTGTTTTTCCTTCTCAATGTAACTGAATGTGTCTCAGTGGGACATGGGATTTTACTATTGAGTGTTGTTCTTAGATCTACCAGGCAGCTGTTATCTTGTGTAAAGCTCCCCATAGACGCCACGATTCTTCTTGCCGAATGACCGATTTTAGGGAAGCCCGACCAATCCTTCTAAATTATCGTGCGGTTAGTGGTATTCGAACGATCGTACATCTTACGATGTTTTCGGCCGACATCTGTCAGGAAATTGATCGGCCAGGTCAAAAAATCTTTGTCGGTCCCAGTGCAATCTATCTATGTTTGCAGGGCCAAGCAGGCAGCTCCCATTTGTTTTCCTGGTAAATTGGTCTTTTTAGTTGATGGTAAATTCTTACGATCGTTCTGAGAAGATCGTGGTCTCACGATCAGGATCTGATCTTTTAAAAATTTTAACATCTATAGCCAGCTTTAGGGAGCTGCTCTCTGGTTACCTTCCCATTGTTCTTTTGTTTGGCTGCTGGGGGGGAAAAGGGAGGGGGGTGATATCACTCCAACTTGCAGTACAGCAGTAAAGAGTGATTGAAGTTTATCAGAGCACAAGTCACATGACTTGGGGCAGCTGGGAAATTGACAAAATGTCTAGCCCCATGTCAGATTTCAAAATTGAATATAAAAAAATCTGTTTGCTCTTTTGAGAAATTGATTTCAGCACAAAATTCTGCTGGAGCAGCACTATTAACTGATTCATGACAGTATCCCTTTAAAGAAAGGTATTGTTCATCCCACGGGTTACTCTGTATTAGCATCCGAAACGATAAATCAAAGAAATTTGTGGGATAGATCCAAGCAGTCAATTGAAGCTGCAAAATTCTTTATTGGGGAAGTGTTTTACACGACATGTTTTGGGATATGTCCTTTATCAAGTGTGAACAGAAGCATACGATGTGTTCCTAATAAAGCCTACAATTGACCTTTGGTCTGTGAGCCCAATGCATTGTGGGTGTTAGGCTTAAAGTGGTAAAACCATTACAAAGTGACATTGCCTGTGACACCATTCTCTGTCGTTATGTGAAACGTATATATCAGTCAGCAATTCTTTTGTCCATCTACTGGAATATAATTTACTAATAATAGTGGCTGTGCCGCTTGTTACAACGGGTGTACGTGAAAAGTGCTCTTTGTGCCAAATAAGTTCATTAAAATACATCAGAAATGTATCAGAGCAAGTAGTAGTGCAAAATTACAAAATATATATATATATATATATATATATATATATATATATATATATATATATATATATATATATATATATATATATATATATATATATATATATATATATATATATATATACACACAAGGTAAGAGTTCATAACAAGTACAAAAAAGTCCATATTCATTCCCAACTGCAGGTCACTGCTCAGCGGCCCAACTTGTGTTAAAAGGAAATTGCATTATGTCTGTCCAAAACATTTCCTGAAACAGTGTGTGTAACTTATTAGGTGACTCGTTAGTCATCATTAGCGTGCTATTTATATACAATATAGCTTTCATATTGAGCCAGTATTCAACTAAGCATTACGCTTAACTGTACTAATCTCCTGGCCCATTGGACTCACCCAATCAGGATACGGCAAGGCCCTCGTGTCCAACATCTCGCTGTCTATCAAAAGGAAGGATATAATGTTAATCCTTATGTCTTTTTCTATAAGAAACAGGTCAGGTTAAGTACTTCATTCATTCCTTTAGGATTAATGCTCTGTAGGCGCCTAATCCATTGTGCCTCCCTCTGTAACAACAGTTTGTTGTGGTCCCCTCCCCTCATGGGTTTTGGTACCACCTCCAAATCCTTCCACCTTAATTGGTAGACGTTGTGTTTTGCATTAGTAAATGCCTCGACACTGATGTGCCGGTGAATGTGTCTATTTTGTACTTACGTATGGCATTTTTGTGCTCCTTTATCCTCGCTTTTACAGGTCTGATTGTTTTGCCTGTATATAGCATCCCACATGGGCACTTTAAGGCCTATACTAAGTTGCTAATATTACAAGTGGAATAGGTGGCATTAGATTGCACTAATGAATACACGCTGGCAGGAAATAAGTACTAAATGCTCCTTTGACCTTATGATACTGACCATCGAGTGCCTTGAGGCTGAAATTACAAGCCTGTCAGCTACGCTCGTTGATGAAAGGGCGGAAGTAGCAAGGAAGCTGGGCAACTCGAGGGCGGAAGTGACGTTTACCAATCACAGTGAGATCCTCAGCAGACTCCGTGCTGAAATTACCGAAAGGAAGAGGCGCAAATTCCAGCGTGACATAGAGATTACGAGACCAGGCAGGTGTATAACTGGAGGGAAGAGCTTAAGAGGCAGCACTCTAATAGAAACTTGGACAAACTGCCCCTCAACCCTAGCACTGAGTATACAGCAACTCGGAAGACACGTGAATGGAATGAACCACAGTATAGAGGAGATCGCTGGCAATACTGTCCATCGTCTAGACAGAACCGGGAGTCCCGGGAGCAGTATACCACGGATTCATCCCAGCATACAAGCACAGAGGCAGAAGCTTTTTCCTCAGATAGAGAGGCACAGCCTTTTTTAGGCGTAGGTCCCGGTAAAGTACCTCTGCCAAAAAGAAATCCGAGATACCCGATCAGCAGGGAAGCTTATCCACAGAGGAACAGCAACAGCAACAACAGGAGGTAACTAGCCTTGTTGTCAATGTATCCAGTACTGTCCAATATATAATGTGTGAGACCAGCGCCTATGGCAACAGAAGTCAGAAACTAATATAGTGCAGTATATGTAATAAATAAGGTAACACCCGGTGTTCATTAGCAATTATCTTAAGGGTGCCTATTATCCACTGTTTCCCTCTTCAGCAGAATTTATACTAATATTAGCAACTATTGGTAGTGAAATTTCTTGTTCTAAGTTCACAAAAACCGCAGTGAGTATTCACCAATGGCTGAATTTCCTACTCACAAACCAAAGGATCTGGTAACATATATAATGTGGGCTCCCATTCAGATCTCCGCTGCACACGTGTCTCCTGGCTCCAAGGCAGGGAGAGAGATAGAAAACGAAAAATAGTGTAGTCCAATTTTATTTAAAATAATGAATTAAAATCAGTTGCACTCACGTTTTCAATATAAAAACAATAGCATGTAGTCCATATAGGGCGCTGTATTTTCCCTGGAGTGACTCTGCCGGCTTTCTTTGCTGTTCACTCTGTGGTATTTCCTGCAACCCTTGGAAGAAGTGTCCTTCTCACTTAACGCGTTTCGCCGATCGTATCCAGTACTGTATTGAACACTGCTGAACCAAGTGCCCTCAACAAAGGACTGGGGTTTGTGCCTAGCTACAGTATAGAATTCTTGGACTGGGAGGTTGAATTTTTTTAATTTATCCGTACTGCCAAATTGAGAATGTGTTTTCAGAGCAGCAGCAGCATATCCAGCCTGTCCATAAACCATCAGGTCTTAAGAAAAAAAGTGCCTATCTTCCAGACACTACATGCACAGCACTCGAGACTTTTGTAAAGGCCGTTACAGATGAGGTTAAGAGTGGTTGGAACGAACAGCCATGTCATACTCCCAGAAATGTAACTTTCAATGAGAATAAAGCATTTGTCGGTCTAAAAAATAATAAGGATATTGTAATCAGGAAAGCAGATAAGGGGGGGCGGTGGTGGTAATGGACAGTAATCAGTACCGTGCAGAGGTTCAGTGGCAGTTGGATATGCCGGGCCATTATTCCCCTATAGACAATGATCCAACCGACAAATTGAAAACGCAGATTGACTTAACGATATCAGATGCATATACCAATGGCATCATAGACAAATCTACCAAAGAATTCCTGACAACAGATTTTCGTAGGATTCCCTTGCTCTATGCATTAGCTAAAATACATAAGACCTAAGTAAATCCGCCTGGGAGGCCTAGAGTCTCAGGTATTGGGTCTATATTGGAACCTCTTTCCAAATTTGTGGATTACCACATTTTATGATCTGGTACTTACAATCCCCACTTGCTTAAAAGACACCGAGTTACTTACAAAAGTGGGCCAGATCCAAAGCATTAAACCAGGTACATTGCTGTGTAGCATAGACATCCCCCAAGATGAAGGGATTAAATGCATAGAAGAAGCACTACTAGAGACCAATATCCCAAATTCATAAATATACTTTATCCTGGATTGCTTGGAAATAGTGCTTAAAAAGAACTACTTCCAATACGGGAATGTGTTTTATTGGCAGAAGTAAGGCACGTCTATGGGTTCAGCAGAAGCTCCCTCATTTGCGAATTTATTTGTATATGGATTAGAAAAGCAGCTATTCCTTACTGAGCCATATATGCAGTATATCAAACACTACTTTAGATACGTGGACGATATACTAATCCTATGGGAAGGCCCATTAAGTGCATTTTATGTGCACATAAAACACTGAAATTCACCTTAGAGGCCTCAGAATTGGAAATTCGCTTTTTGGATGTCAAAATCCCAATAGATAATTCTTCATTGAGGACTAACCTATACCAAAAGGATATGGACAGAAACAACCTCTTGCATAAAAATAGTTATCATTACCCACAGACCCTAGAAGCAATCCCAAAAAGGGCAGTATATGAGAGCCCAAAAGATCATCTCCACTGACGCTGCTTATGCTGCAGCAGCAACTGATCTAACTAAAAGGTTTGTGGCAAGAGGGTACCCAAGGGGAGGAACCCCAAAATTTGGTACTTTCCCGTGTATGAGTTGTAATTGTTGCAACGCTATTATCAAAGGCCCCATTATCAACCACCCCTTGACAGGACAGGAACTTAAATTGCGAACCTGCGCCACTTGTAATACTAGCTACTTAGTATAGGCCTTAAAGTGCCCATGTGGGATGCTATATACAGGCAAAACAATCAGACCTGTAAAAGCGAGGATAAAGGAGCACAAAAATGCCATACGTAAGTACAAAATAGACACATTCACCGGCACATCAGTGTCGAGGCATTTGCTAATGCAAAACACAACGTCTGCCAATTAAGGTGGAAGGATTTGGAGGTGGTACCAAAACCCATGAGGGGAGGGGACCACAACAAACTGTTGTTACAGAGGGAGGCACAATGGATTAGGCGCCTACAGAGCGTTAATCCTAAAGGAATGAATAAAGTACTTCACTTGACCTGTTTCTTATAGAAAAAGACATAAGGATTAACATTATATCCTTCCTTTTGATGGACAGCGAGATGTTGGACACGAGGGCCTTGCCGCATCCTGATTGGATGAGTCCAATGGGCCAGGAGATTAGTACAGTTAAGCGTAATGCTTAGTTGAATACTGGCTCAATATGAAAGCTATATTGTATATAAATAGCACGCTAATGATGACGAGTCACCTAATAAGTTACACACACTGTTTCAGGAAATGTTTTGGACAGACATAATGCAATTTCTTTTAACACAAGTTGGGCCGCTGAGCAGTGACCTGCAGTTGGGAATGAATATGGACTTTTTTGTACTTGTTATGAACTCTTACCTTGTGTGTATATATATATATATATGTTTTTTGTAATTTTGCACTACTACTTGCTCTGATACATTTCTGATGTATTTTAATGAACTTATTTGGCACAAAGAGCACTTTTCACGTACACCTGTTGTAACAAGCCCCACAGCCACTATTATTAGTAAATTATATTCCAGTTCCCTTATCGCCCCTTTTATTTGCTTTAGCAATTGAACCTCTAGCAGCAAAGCTAAGACAGACACCATTAGTCAAGGGAATCACATTAGGCAATACTGAAGAAAAGGTAGCCTTGTATGCAGACGATGTTTTACTTTTCTTGGAAAATACAGGTGCATCACTCTGTGCCGCGTTAGATATCCTTGGGGGGGTTTAGCGGCCTTTTGATTAATAAAACAAAATCAATATTATTTCCTTTAGGAAAGACCAAGCTGAAAGAAAGCAACCTTGCTCTCACCCCGGTGAATAGTTTCCGCTATCTAGACATAATAATTAGTGCAGACCCAACAGCATATATAGCTGAGAACCTAGACCCAATTTAAGTAAAGTTTAAAAACGCAATTCCACATTGGGTTAAACTCCCGCTGACACTATGGGGTAGAGTTAATCTCTTTAAAATGCTATATCTCCCTAGGTTTCTTTACCCACTCTGCAACGCACCGGTTTACGTAACCGTCCCATTCTTTAAGAAAGTTAACAGCGAATTACTTTCATTTATTTGGGCCAACAAAGCGCCTAGACTATCATGGCTCACACTTACTGCATCTAGGGATAAAGGGGGACTTGCCCTTCCACACTTTCAGAATTATTACTATGCGTCCCAACTATCTTATATTCATAACTGGTTTAACCCAGAAGACAGCAACTCACTAACAAATTTGTCTGGAAGCTATTCGTAATGCCCCGTATAGAAGAGGGGGGGGGGCTGTCTCTTATTCTAAATTATCAGAGAAAACACCACTGTGGAGAAATTCGAATCTGCCACACTTGCAACAACTGCCGGATTTTCATTACTGGCCAATTATAGGGATCAGACACTTGGAAGACCTGTTAGTGGGTGGTTCCTTCCCCTCACTGGAACAGCTAAAAACTAAATTTAACCGGCAGGACATACAACTATTCCGATACTTTCAATTGTGACATGCTTTCTATGCCCAATTCCAAACGTACCAGATTTCACCAACGCAGCAGGCGTGGGAGGCCAGACTTTGGGATCCATCCCCAGCCGAACTGGTGTCACAGTTATACAATATAATCCAGGCCTCACAGTCTGTGCCGGTTGACAAAGCCAAAAGGAAATGGTTGGTTACACTTCCCTCCCTAGATGAGGAACATTGGGAGGAGACTATAGACAACCTTTACTCGTTTCTAATCTCCTTAAGGGATAAAATGATCCAATTTAAGATGCTTCACCAAATATATATCACGCCCCAGAGACTTAAGGTTATGGGTAGAATAGAAGGGGCTAAATGTCCTAAATGCGGTACAGCAGAGGCTGGTTTCCTACACTTAATCTGGGACTGTCCCAAAGTACTAACATATTGGAGGGAGGTGACTCGATATAGCAATGAACACCTGTCTCTCCCTGGAATCTGTACTCCTGAAGTCTGTATACTGGGTATAATTGATGAAGTGGTACCGTTACAAAAAACTAGACCATTACTACGCTCCATAGTATTTTATGCAAAAAAACTAATTATTATGAAATGGATGAGTCCTCATGCCCCCACACTCCAGCAGTGGATTGATTTAATAAATGCCACCCTTCCCCTAATCAAGATGACCTATAATGCTCGGGGTACTCCTGACAAGTTTGGGAAAATATGGACCTCTTGGTTGGATGTCAATCCCCAGGCTTCGTTTTCAGATTGCTAAACTCTGACTGCAAGTTGTGCTATTATTTGTTTGTGATGTGTCAGTCACTGTGTTACGATATCCCTTGTACCCAGTCTACTCTATAAATGTCAAGTACGATGATTATTATTACTGTTTATGTTTTTTGATTTTCTTTTGTGTTGAAAATGCAAAAATAAAAAACCTTTTAAAAAAAAAAAAAAAATTATATTCCAGTAGATGGACATAAGAATTGCTGACTGATATATACATTTCACATAATGACAGAGAATGGTGTCACAGGCAATGTAACTTTGTAATGGTTTTACCACTTTAAGCCTAACACCCAGAATGCATTGGGCTCACAGACCAAAGGTCAATTGTAGGCTCTATTAGGAACACATTCTGTTCACACTTGATAAAGGGCATAGCCAGAAACATGTCGTGTAAAACACTTCCCCCAATAAAGAATTTTGCAGCTTCAATTGACTGCTTGGATTTATACCACAAATACACAAATTTCTTCGGTGTCTTTATATGGTCACAGAACTCCTCAGTGACTTCTAATATCCTTATAATTTACAGTAGGGGGTACATTATCCCTTATAATACATGAGTGATACTCAGAGTTCCCTGTATAACTCAGACTGCAGCCTTGTGCCTTTATATGGTCACAGAACCCCTCAGTGACTTCTAATATCCTTATCATTTACAGTAGGGGGTAGATTATCCCTTATAATACATGAGTGATATTTAGAGTTCCCTGTATAACTCAGACTGCAGCCTTGTGCCTTTATATGGTCACAGAACCCCTCAGTGACTTCTAATATCCTTATCATTTACAGTAGGGGGTAGATTATCCCTTATAATACATGAGTGATATTTAGAGTTCCCTGTATAACTCAGCCTGCAGCCTTGTGCCTTTATATGGTCACAGAACAACCCCTCAGTGACTTCAAATATCCTTATAATTTACAGTAGGGGGTACATTATCCCTTATAATACATGAGTGATACTCAGAGTTCCCTGTATAACTCAGCCTGCAGCCTTGTGCCTTTATATGGTCACAGAACTCCTCAGTGACTTCTAATATCCTTATCATTTACAGTAGGGGGTACATTATCCCTTATAATACATGAGCGATACTCAAGCTAAAACATGTGATTTTTAGGGATATATACTGTGTTTGTAGAGGATTTTGTCAAAAAACAAGATTTTGTAGCGCATTGGGAGTCAGACACTAAAGACAATCATTTTTGTTTTAATATGGAAATATACAGTATTTTGAGCAGATTTGTTTTTATGTATAGATGGATTTATTGAAGGATTTGATTGCAGTTTGGTACTGGGCTGAATCTTTTAAGAAATAAGAATAATTAGGGATAAACGATATACAGTATGGGTACAATATGATACAGGTATGGGACCTATGACAAACCACATTTCCTGCTTACAATCACACTGAGCATGTGCAGTGTCACAGACTCTCAGAAAATGGCCTAGCAAGATGTGGAACTGCTGTGGACAAAGTTGGCCTGGATTGTTACTTTGCTGATGAACCTTTTGGCTGATAAAGTAAGTTTGGAATGTGAACATTTACATTTATAGCATTATTTGTTATTACTTATTTTTTTCTATTCAGTCTCTCATTCACACCATTGCCTGGTTGCTAGGGTAACTTGGACCCTAACAACCACATAGCTGCTAAGAACAAAAAGTTTCTAAATAATGCAAAAGAAAAGTAGCAAATGGTGTGTGTAAGCTCTGCTCTATGATGTGAAAAAAAAATGTTAAGTGAAAAATGACAGATGGTCTTACAGCTAAACGCCAGTCTGTGGGTTACAGGTAATCGCCAAAACGAACAGCTAAACGAAAAAAAAAATACAATGAACAACTCGGCTGTTTATGATCCAATAAATGAATCTTTTAATTATTTTCACGACTGTCGCTAGTTTGACGGTTCCCATACTTTAGTCGTTCATTTAGAATAATTCCAAAGCCCAACAAATGTGAAATGAAGACCAATTGCAAACTGTGTAAGAATATCACCGTCTATATCAGACGTTAACACGCAGGTTGTGGCCAAATTGTTCTCTCGAGTGTTTTTGTCTCTCCAGTTTGAAATTCTAGTAGTTGTTTAGTTGCTTGAGAGTCCGAGAATGAGTAGAAGATGAGCAGAAGAGTGCCTGAACAGAAGGAAAACTAATACAAAATAATAACATAATTATAGTCTCACATAGCAATATTTTTTGGCAGCGGGTCCTTGACCCCCTTTAAAGCAACAGTAACATCAAAAAAATTCAATAAAATTTGTTTGTTTACAACGAAAATTAAACACCAAGACAAATTAAATTTTAAAATAGCAAAGCCTTTATTAAGAAATAACTTACTGAAACTCTACTTCTGGTCTACTTCAAAAAAGGCGACAGGGCGACCATCCATGCTGCAGTGTTTGATTTCTCCTCCCTGGCTACTGACATCATGTGAAGAATGTGGGGGCTGCCGCTGGACATGCTACTGATGTCTGGACTCTATCTGGGCACGGCGCTGAGTGCAGGAGACATGGCCTGTGGAGAAGATATCCTGAATCCAACCCCCTCTTTGCTTTCTCTTACAGCTGCACTAACTGCCGACCCCTCAGTCCTCGGAATCTACAGAGCCGGAACAAATGCAGGAAGAAGTCACCTGATTCCTCTCTACCTGCGAGAACACCGAAGTGAGGGCCAGGCTTCTCGGCAGCTGACTGTGACAGATCGTAGCCTTGAATTACCAGCAAACCCCCTCCAGCCTGCAACCGCTGCAGAAAAATGTATTGGCCATCATATCAACATTTCAGCAAGCTCGTGCGCTCCCTTCCAGCAAACCTGCCCCCGTGCCCATGCCTTGCAAAGTGAGCTGGATGAGGGTAGGAGGCTTTTGTGGCGCTCATTGAGATTTAGCACCTGTGCTACTTCATAGCGCCGGTCCCTGGTTAGACAACCCTGTAGCGAATTGGATCCCTGCTTGTTCTACAAGCAAGAAACGTTGCCCGTATACCAAGTATCAGACTTTGGAACTTGAAAAGGAGTTTTTATTTAACATGTTATCTAACCAGGGACTGGCGCTATGAAGTAGAACGGGTGCTAAATCTCACTTAATGCTCATGAATTGATTGCTGTACACCTGTTTGTTGGAGGGCCACAGTCCCAAAAACAATTATTCATTAACCACTGGTTCTGTTTTGTGAGTAAAATGACATAACCGCTAGGTAACATGTACTTAGCATCTCCCACACCCAGGACCGCCATCAGAAATCGCAGGGCCCCAGACGACAAAACTTCCTGGGCCCCCCGGGCTGCGCCTACCGCAAGCCACACCTACAGGTCCGCCCTCCCCACCCAACAGGTCCGCCCCCACCACACAGTAAAAAAACAAAAAAATATTGGTGGGTTCCCACGTTAATAAAAAATAAAAAGATTTTGTTGGTCAGGGCCCCCCATAAAAAAACATTTGTGGCCAGGGCCCCCCCCATTAAAAAATATTGGTGGCTAGGACCCCACATGAGAAAAAAAAATTGGTGGCCAGCCCCCCCCCCACATTATAAGAAAATTGGTGGCCAGGGCCCCTTAAACGTCCATGCCTTCCCGAAGTCAGCAGCTCTCAGATAGATGGGGGACCCGGCTAATCAAGTAAGTGTGGCGTGGCCAGGCCCCCCTTAACCTCCGGGCCCCCTACAACTCTCCCCGCTGTCCCCCCCTGATGGCTGCCCTGCCCACACCTACCTGTTGTGAACGCTTAAAGGCAACCTCCAATAGAAAACCAGAATACTTTCAAACAATACTGCACGGTACCTTGTATAACTGCTTCCATGGGAACCTGTGATGTTCAAGCTGGAGATGACGGATTGCTGTATATAAAAGTGGAAAGAAATAAGAAACAACATATTAGGCTAATTTAAACCAATGATGATTCAGTGCTTTACTATGGAACAACAAAGAGCATGCGTTGGACCCGGTATGTAGAGTTAACAAGAGTAATAATTCTGTTTCTGTAAGACGCTGATTATATTGCACACGCAAGATCATACACAGCACTGGAACTGCATGATATACATTCTATGAACTGTACTCCTACATTACATCTGGTAATGAAAAGTGGGGGCTTACACTGGGCACCATTCCCTATAGACCTGGACTGAGAATTAAAAGGCCCTGGCATTTCAGATACACAGAGGCCCAAACAGGCCACATAGAGGCCCAATCAGCCCCCACCAGCCCACTAAATACTGACTTTCTATGGGACCTTATAGCAGCCCCTCTGGCATTTGCCAGAACCCACAGATTGCCAGTCCAGGCCTGGCGCTGATACTGGCCCAAACAGCCGAGGGTTTTATAAAGTTATATTCCTGGTTTTGTTGATCTGTTGCATCAGGTGTTATTCCATATTACCTAAACATACTGTATATCAGTAATTCCAGGAATGTTGTTTCTGGTCACAAAACCAACAAAAGTAAAGCTATAAACTCATTTCTATCCACTTAATTAATAGAAGTTCATGAAGCAGAGATGCAACACAGATTAAAAAATCAATTTTGTGACCGTAACAGAGCTTTGCAAATACAATCAACTGCCTCTAGTCTTGTTGATGGGAAATACATCAACTGAGAGAGATTAGTGCCAAGGAGGGTTTAGACCAAGGTCAACACAGGGCAAATACTATGTAATAGATTCATTCTGGTACAAGAAGTGATTACAGACCCACCCAGGACATAATGTTCAGCTTCCTCTCCTCTACAATATTCACTAGAATTCTGCAGGAACATCAAGATGTCCATTCTCCTCACCAGCATCCCCAGAATGTCGTCATGCACTGCAAAATACCCCTCCACTTTCCTGTGCCCAACAATAAAACCAGAAACTCAACCTTACTGCTCAGGCATGCCTGTTATCTTTTATCACATTGCAAGACTGTTTTGGGCATTTTTGTTGCTACTATAGGCACCATCTCTCCCTACTATACCTGCTATCCCACAGTCACAGTCCCTTCCCAGAGACTATTATCCCACTGTTACTATAGACACCATCTCTCCCTACTATACCTGCTATCCTACAGCCACACTCCCTTCCCAGAGACTATTATCCCACTGTTACTGTAGTCACCATCTCTCCCTACTATACCTGCTGTCCCACAGTCATACTCCCTTCCCAGAGACTATTATCCCACTGTTACTATAGGCACCATCTCTCCCTACTATACCTGCTATCCCACAGTCACAGTCCCTTCCCATAGACTATTATCCCACTGTTACTATAGGCACCATCTCTCCCTACTATACCTGCTATCCCACAGTCACAGTCCCTTCCCAGAGACTATTATCCCACTGTTACTATAGACACCATCTCTCCCTACTATACCTGCTATCTCACAGTCACACTCCCTTCCCAGAGACTATTATCCCACTGTTACTGTAGTCACCATCTCTCCCTACTATACCTGCTATCCCACAGTCACAGTCCCTTCCCAGAGACTATTATCCTACTGTTACTATAGGCACCATCTCTCCCTACTATACCTGCTATCCCACAGTCACACTCCCTTCCCAGAGACTATTATCCCACTGTTACTATAGACACCATCTCTCCCTACTATACCTGCTATCCCACAGTCACAGTCCCTTCCCAGAGACTATTATCCCACTGCTACTATAGGCACCATCTCTCCCTACTATACCTGCTGTCCCACAGTCATAGTCCCTTCCCAGAGACTATTATCCCACTGTTACTATAGGCACCATCTCTCCCTACATATGATTGTTCAAAATTCTGTGTATAAAGGCGGTCTCCAGGTATGTTAGGAGTAAAAAAACTGGACATAGGAAAAACAGCAGGCATAAGGGAGGTTTATTAGTAGAAACCGTCTTCATTGGTTTCAGCTTCTACCAATGAGAGGCTACACATTTTAGGTACCGAGGTACTGCAGACCTCCCTGTAGGGAAATATGGGGGATGAGAGGATGCATGGGTTGAGCTGGGTAGCAATGTATGGCCCCCGCTATTCCACTTTCGTCCTTATAATGGTAGCGTCAGTCTGCCTCCGCGAGGCTCTGAGATTCCCACTTCCAAGAGGGAAGCTTTGTACTGAGCCAGAACACGCTGAATGCGCTTGATGAAGCCCTTGGACAAGGGAAAGAGGGGAAACCCAACATCAGGGAAGCCCAGTTTGTCAGGGAGGAAGCTACGATAGCTCTTTCTGTGCTTCTTTGGTTTAACACTGGGCTGCCCACCCCCAGCTGCTCCTCTTGGCTCTTCTGAGAGGGTAACACCCCCCATAGCGCCTTTGCTTGTGCTTTGCAAGTCAGACAATTGCTGGGATTCCCCAGGTGACATGGTGGAGGCACCACATCCAGAATCATCCAGGTCCTTGGAATCAAGAGTTGGATCTGGGGTGCACTCGGGCTCAGTAGAGCTGTATGGCACTATACATGGGTGCTCCTGCCCATTTGTAAGCTTGTCTCCTCTTTCTACCATTGAATTGGTTTCTAACCAGTTCTCTATGCGATGGGCCAGGCGCCAACCATTGCTCTTAAAGTGCTCACAGATCTCCACTTGGAAAACCTCCACTGGTCTTCGTAGCAGGTGCGTCATAGACTGGACTACACGAATAAGCGCCATCTCATTGTAACATCGGCTGTTCTCGTAGCCTTCCTGTAAGCCACGGTCACGGTCAAAACCTGCTTCATTGTAGTACGGCTCATTCACTAAAATAAGGCCTATGGGGACAAGAAAATAGTTTTTAGGTTACGGGAAATGATTTGTAAATTTCCGTTTTTTTAAACAGAATAATGAGGGAGATAGACATGAAACCCACCTTGAATAGAGATTAGGACCTGCAGGAGATTGGACTTGCTGGTCCACCTCTCTGTACCCTGAGAAGAGGAGAAATGTGAGTGAGAATTCACAGGATGCAGAAATGTAATTAGCACAGGCCAATATGGAACTCATCTGCACTGAAAAGCACAATCATTAATATGGAGCTGCACCTCTCTGCCGTTTTAACACAATGCATTATTCTAGGAAGGATAGTCACTAGATTTTGGACTAGTGACTGGTCGGGGAACAGCTCCCACTTTTTAACAATAGCATCAGTGATGTTGGCTGATGGGACCTGCCTCTCAAATTCATCCTAAAGGGGGTTCAATAGGGTTCAAGTGTGGGCTCTGTGCTGGCCAGTCAAGTTCTTCCATATCAGAAGTGTTCATATACTTTGTGCTTCAATTGGATATTTAAGGCTTCATTTACTTACAACACCTTTGTGGGGTTACAAGACATATGTATATGTACAAAACTGTGTTATACCGTATATACTCGAGTATAAGCCGATCCGAGTATAAGCCGAGGTACCTAATTTTACCTACGAAAACTGGGAAAACTTATTGACTCTAGTATAAGCCTAGACACAACTACAGCCCTGTCTCCCAGCAGCGCACCTTCCGCCAAAGAGACTCCCCCAGCGATCGACCGGACTTCTTCGCAAAGTTGATGGTGACAGAGAATTGTGCAGAAAGTGCTGTGTGTCATAAAACCATCACTGATCTTTCGTATAACCAACAGATGGCGCTGTGTGATATTGCCATCACTGTTAATCCTTTATTCAACCAACAGATGGCGCTGTGTGATATTGCAGTTACTGTTATTCTTTGATACAACCAACAGATGGCGCTGTGTGATATTGCAGTCACTGTTATTCTTTGATACAACCAACAGATGGCGCTGATATTGCAGTCACTGTTATTCTTTGATACAACCAACAGATGGCGCTGTGTGATATTGCAGTTACTGTTATTCTTTGATATAACCAACAGATGGCGCTGTGTGATATTGCAGTCACTGTTATTCTTTGATACAACCAACAGATGGCGCTGTGTGATATTGCAGTCACTGTTATTCTTTGATATAACCAACAGAGGGCGCACTGTTATTCTTTCATAAAACCAACAGAGGGCATTGTGGGATATTGCAGTCTCTCCCCAAGCGAACTGTTGGTATAGGAATGATTAAAAGTGACTGCAATATCGGCTACTGCCCGCTGACACGAGTATAAGCCGAGGTAGACTTTTTCAGCACATTTTGGATGCTGAAAAACTCGGCTTATACTCGAGTATATACGGTAAGTCAATTGCATGCAAAAATGAACACTGCAAAGTAACAAGAAGATTTTGTGGTGACATAGGGGGTAGGGGTGATTTATGATGGATATGCTAGATACTAGAACATACCTTTCCTATCCAGGTCCCCAGAAGGCTGACGCACACTTTCCCATTGTCATAGAGGTTTGGGTTTAGATTCCCACGGCACTGAGACAAGTAACGGCACAAAGGGGGCACTGCCGGGTAACTACTTGGAAGCTGCATGTCGAACAAGAAAAGGCCGTCTTCATATGGGGTGTGTGTTGGCCCTTTAATAAATGCAGAGAACAGATCCTAAGGTAGGAGAGATAAGAGGAAAGAAGGGGCGGCAGTTAGGCCATAGCCAATGTAGAAAGTATTTTTTTTAGGATGAATTAAAATTAATTTCCTAAAAGGGTTTGTTCACCTTCCAAACAATTTTTTTCAGTTGAGTTGTTTTCAGATGTTCCCCAGAAATAAAGACTTTTCTCAATTGCTTTCCATCTTTTAATGCTTTTCCCAAATGAAAGTTTAATGTTCTTGTCTCTGGTTTCAGTCTGGCAGCTCAGTGATCCAGGAGCATTCTGAAGCGTTACAATTTGATACATTTAGTTGGTACATTCCTCAGAAGCATCTGTGGAATATTGGTAAATACTATATCAATTCTAACAGCTGCCTTTAATGAAACTAAGGGATTCTGCTCAGCAGAAAAAAAGATAAATGTATCAACTAAATGTATCAATTTAGAACAGTTTAAGAGTCGGCGACCAACCCTCTCGGAGCTGCTTTAGAAGGCAAAAAATATAACTTTACACTTCAATATTATAAAAACGATAACAAATAAAAAAATAGAAAGTAATTACAAGTCTTTATTTCTGGTGAACTATCTGAAACGACTAAACTGGAAAAAGTGTTTGAAGGTGAACAACCCCTTTAAAGAAGAAAGTACTTTTTTAGGCACACTCCAGTGCCTAGAATCATTCCCCCCCAAAGCTAAACTCTTTAAAAAGCTCAACATCCTGCAGAGTTCCAGCTGCCACCTCTTCCCTGGCACAATACATCCTATTCCAAATCGGACTTTAGTACATACACATGCAGTTGCCCAACAGGCACAAGGAATACCTGCGAGTACAGTGCCCAAAGTATAAAGTACATGATCATAATCACTTGGAGGTGGCTAGCAAACAGGTCCCTCTACCCTCCCCAGTGATCTGGAGCTTCCTTTTCCTTTAAACTTGAAGCAAGCTATTTACCAATACACGTATCATACATGATCACAATGTATGAATTATGTTATATTTTGGCTCCTCTAAAGCACAATTCTTTGATCTCAGTCCCAGGCAAACAAATTGGGATTTACCATTCGGTCTTCAAAGGTCTTCACCATAATGCCATCAGGAAGTGAAGTAGCCAGAAGAGCCATCTCTTTATACACAGTACTTAAGAACTTCTTTGCTTTTGGTGCTTGAAACTCCAGTTTCTTAAAGGCGTGACTCTCTAAGGTGGAAGGAAGAACAGGATCACGGGTTAGAAATAGGGATGCACCGAATCCAGGATGCTGTTCAGGAATTGGCCAGTATTCGGTTCGGGATTTGGCCAGGATTTGGCCTTTTTCAGCAGGATTCACCCGAATCCTTCTGCCTGGCCAAACCGAATCTGAATTTGCATATGCAACTTAGGGGCAGGGAGGGAAATCGTGTAACTTTTTGTCACAAAACAAGGAAGTAATTTCTGCACCAATCTAAAGAAGAGAACACAAAATTCAGCCTTAAAAGTCTGTCACCCAAAAATGGTTTCCTCTGGGAGGGTTTTATTCTACACTCATGATCCGAGTGCTTTCACCTGTCCCTGTCTATGAAAAGGATTCAAGATAAATAACTAAACAGCTGACAGTTAGTTAAAGGAAGTAAAGATACATACCTGGTGCAGTTTCAAGCAAAGAGATCACTTCTCCTTTGGCGCTGGTGAAGATAGTTCCAAGTGTATCACTGGGCCATTCTGAACGGACAGCACTTTGTTCTGGCTCATCTTGCACTGGTTCTTGCAACGGCTCTGCAGGGGTGTTCTCATTCTGTGTAGCTGCAGCCTCCTCCCCTGCTGCCAGAGGGAACACATCCTCCGTCAGTCCATTGTTTGTTTCCCAGCTGTCGCTCATATCCTCCCATTCATCAGATGATGCGCCACTGGAGCTGCTGTCCGTCAGTCCATTGTCCGTTTCCCAGCTGTCGCTCATATCCTCCCATTCATCAGATGATGTGCCACTGGAGCTGCTGTCCGTCAGTCCATTGGCCGTCTCCCAGCTTTCGCTCGTATACTCCAATTTATCAGATGATGCGCTACTGGAGCTGCTGTCCGTCAGTCCATTGGCCGTCTCCCAGCTGTCGCTCGTATACTCTAATTCATCAGATGATGCGCCACTGGAGCTGCTGTCTGTCAGTCCATTGTCCGTTTCCCAGCTGTTGCTCATATCCTCCCATTCATCAGATGATGCGCCACTGGAGCTGCTGTCCTTCAGTCCATTGTCCGTTTCCCAGCTGTCACTCATATCCTCCCATTCATCAGATGATGCGCCACTGGAGCTGCTGTCCACATAAAAATTCTTCTTCAGCTCTGATTCCACATTATACAAATGCTGCACAGAATTAAAAAATACAGTAACAGGATGCATCAAATGATGTGAGACAATTCCATGGGTCGACACCTAATAATTATTCAACATTCTTACCTGTGGAAGGACCATTGTCCTGGAATTATCAGCCCAGATCACTTCTACCTTGCTACTCACATCCACACAAGCGACCTGTCCCACAGAGGGCTGCAAAATGGTGAAACTGGGTTTAATCACAGAAAGGCAGGATGAAATAAATAGAACATCCACTGTCAGGTAAGGCATCTGGACAGTGGTCAGACAAACACATGCTTACCACTACCACCTGCCTCCATATTGGAATCACACTCCCTGGCCTTCTACCTGCCAAGCAACAACTAGACACCACAATAAACACATGCAGCTGCTAAGGTTGTCAGTACAGATGAAAAACTTTTTTGGGACAAAAAAAAATCACAGACCTGTCTGGCATCAGGGAAGGCTTCTGGATCAGAGCTGCCAATGCAGATCACTATGTCTGTGGCTCGAAATTGGAAATCTGGATGGTCAACAATATCATACACGCTGACATTCTCCTCTTCCCCAACAACCTGAGAAAGAAAAATATTTACATGTATAGCAAGAGCATGATGGGTTGGGGCTGTGAAGTTTATAATGAGACCAGAATGTCCTTGGAGAAGTTTATCTGTGCACCACCTTTAGCATTCACAGGGCATTCGCATAAAAAAACAACTCTACATTTTATAGTTATGATTTTTTGTTGAGACAAAGTTAATATGATCACGGATGGGTGAGGACTGGGTGCTGACTAGGACCACTGAGAAAACAGGCTGATATCCAAAGCACCAAAACATAATACAGCATTTTATTAGCACAGGTCCTATACTCATTCTCCTGGCTCAGCTATGAGTGTCCCTACATGTTGGGCTGAGACAGTGGCAAAATGCTCATGTACTAATGTAAACAATATCTCCAGCCTAATTTAAGTCTTGCACCACAGTTAGGGTTGCCACTTGGCCAGTATTTTACCGGCCTGGCCCGTAAAAATGATGGCTGATCCCAATGTTATTAATAGGGGAAAAAAAGGTAAATATATAAGAAGGCCGGTATTTTTTTTCCAGAAAAGGTGGCAACCCTAACCACAGCCCAGCAAGGAGGGCACACACAGAGCAGCCCAGACAAGCAGGAAAGAGATAGAGGATGAAAAGGACTGTGTGGCTAATCAGCAATTCATCTAATTATATATAAACCTAGTTTACAATCTGTACATCCTTTTATATAATACAGCTAAGAAATAGCAGAACCACCTGGAACATCTGAAAAATATATCTTAAAAGTGATACTGACATTAAAAAAACTCCTTTTTAAAATATGAATGTACATTAAAAGTCACCTATAGGTCATGTTGATCATTTTTTTCTGAGAGGTTTGTTTTTGTGAGTTATTGTTAGTTGAAGTTCCTAAACCTGACTGTTTTGCCAACCTGACTGTCCCATCTCAGTCTGTCAAAGTTTCTAATGCTAACGGACACCTGCTGCACAAATATGGCAGCCCCCTCATACAGGAACATGGGGCATCAGACAGGTAATGTAAAAGCATTGTGCAAATACTTTATGGCAAAGTTATAAGTAGCTTTTAATGGCAATATTATGATAGAAGTAAAAAAAGAGTTTCATTTCTGCTGTCAGTATCTTTTTAAAGCGCTACTGCTGTATGATTCTTGGGCAAGGTCATGTGTTTGCGCTTCAGAAACACTAATATAGTTTATATAAACAAGCTGCTGTGTAGACATGAGGATAGCCATTCAAGCTGGAAAAAAGGCACAGGTTACATAGCATATAACAGATAAAACACCATTGTACTGGACAGGGCTTATCTATTATGTGCTATGTAACCTGTGCCTTTCCTCCTTTTTCCCAAACTTGAATGGCTGCCCCCATGGCTACACAGAAGGTTGTTTATATAAACTATACTAGTCTTTCTGAAGCAAACACACAGCTTTTACCCTACCCACCACCCCACATAGACCCCCCTCACTCGATGCCCCCCAGGGTAATGCCCCTAACTTTATACTTCACTGGAGTTCACTGTAGCCATCGTCTGGTGCTTCAGCAATTTCCTTCCTTTTCAGCACATGTACAGTTGTCGCAAACAGGTAATTTGCTCCAACCTCACATGCGTCGTTACGCCGGTCTCCCACTTACCAAATACCCGGAAGATGCCTGAATCTGCACGGAGGGGTAAGTATAAAGTTAGAGGCATTTCCCCGGGGGCAGCTAGGCTGGAGGGGAGTCTACGTGGGGTCCGGGGGTAGGGTTTTTTTCAGCAAGGTTTGAATTCTCCTTTAAAGAACTTGAAACATTTAGGCGAGTCCTCACTCAGGGAACAGATATATTGTGTCACAGTTACTCACTTCAGTATCATCCCCTTCCGAATTGAGCTTAATCCATTTTACCACACAAGTACGTCCTTTGTGATCCCCACACTGCACCACACCATATATACTGGGATCCTGGGCAGCACGGGCTATTGGGGCAAAACAGAATCTAACTAAAACAGAAAGAAAAAGTTATTTCAGATAAATAGATTTACAGGAGTTTTGCTGATTTGTCTTAGAACCAGAATAGAAATGGTTTTGTTCCCTATGTTGTGTCGTATGTCTCAATCATCTATGTCCCCAATAATCAGGGGTGCTCCGCCAATGAGGCGAGTTGAGGCTGTCGCCTCAGGTGGCAGCGCCCACTAGGTACCAGGGGCAGCAAAAATGCTGCTCCTGGTACTTTAAGAGCGAATTTCCGGGGGAGGGGGGGAGGCAGCAGCAACAGCAACTGTTGCCTCAGGTGGCGGAGGGGCCAGGTTCTCCCCTGCCAATAATCTGCCATTATGCCTCCCTCGTCTGCCAGTATGCCTCCTGATCTGTCTATACCTGTCTATGACCTGCTCAAAACCTGCTTTTAGTATTCGGTTGTTAAATCCAGCAAAATTAAATTAAAATTACTAACTTCTCTTGTCAACTACAAAGTCGCCTGGGAAGAACTCATTGGTATACAGATGCTGGATTGGCACCAATTCATTTGACTGGATGTTGGTCTCAACACTTCCATCTTGCCACATGACATCAGCCGTGGTCACAGTAGTTATAATCTCTACAGCCACTCTGCAGGGACAGGAATCGATTAATTGTGTAACATAACCTGCCAACACACCATATGTGTATTCAGAAAACATCTTAAATTTGATGCCCCCCCAGAGCTTGATATGACTTGAATAAGGAAATATTTTTGTGTTTCTAAATACCTGGTCATAGAACAGAAGAGGTAAAACTGTGGGAGATCAGTAAGAAGAGCACAGGGTGCTGCAGCTTCATAGTTGCCCCTTTAAACGGCAAATGGATACTAACCTGTCCCCATGTTTGAACTCTATGAACACTTTGCTCTTTTTCTTCTTCTTATGTTTCCTTTTAAGATTTCGGATGGACAGGGGAATGCTCTTCTTGCGCCCAGTCCCACTGCCACTTTGGAAAGATGTTGTAGAGCTGGCAATACGCGAGATTATCTTGACTTTCTGCTTCTCCCGTAGCTTGTCCACCTGCTGCATATTAAACAGGCAGAATGCAAGAAATTTGCCGTTATACCACAAGACAAACATTCTTCTAAACCTAAACCAGCTAATGCAAAGGAGCCTGCAGTTGGGACACCCATAACTCTCTGGTAGGCTACTACTTCTGACAACCCAATTAAAACTCAAACCTTTGTACTTTAGTGGCCCTACCTTTCTGGTGACTGTGACCTCCCCCAGCAAGCAGTTCTTCTCAAAACTTTCACACAGATTTTTTGTACCTTCCACTTTAGTCGGAAAGATATACAGACACCTCTCTCCCAGCTGCCTCTGCGTGTGGTCAAAGGACCCCAGTCTTTTCACTCTGAAGGGAAGCAAAACATCAGTTCATTGAGTGGTTTATATTGCCCTTTAGCAATATGACAGTTTGGGTGCTATGAACTCATACAGATTTGTGCACTGTAAATCCCCACACCTTGGCTCATGTTGGACTCACCTAGACAGGTTCTCCTGAGTAATTACAGCGGGTGGTGGATCCATGCAATCGGTGCCCCCAAGACTTTTCGTAATCCAAGTAACTCGTAGTTCGGTTACCTGCACCTGTAAGATGGAGTGTTATGGTTATACAGGAGAGTTTGCGAGGGAAAACTATAACCCCAGAACAATGTAGGTCTCTATAAAACGATTCTGCATAAAACAGCTCATATGTAAAACCCTGCTTCATGTAAACAAAACATTCAGGCCCGGATTTGCGGCAAGGCCGCATAGGCCCGGGCCTAGGGTGGCAAAAAAATAGGGGCGGCATGCCGCCCAGCCACACTATGGGGACGCGTGCGTCCCCATTCAATTACAGCAGCTGCGCCGGCGTTTTTCCGCCGGCGCGCTGGGAAGGGGAGGTGAGGTGGGCGCTAGGGCCGCGCGGCCGCCTGGTCGGACCGCGCGGCCTAGGGGCGCCCCTCATTGAAATCCGGCGCTGAAAACATTTTCATAATAATGTACTTTTTTAGCAGAACAGTCTGTGCCATTGGCTAATCATAAATAGAAAATTACCATTTAAAAAAAAAAGGGCCACCCCCTGTAATAGAATTATTCACTGTGCACGCAAACAAACGTTACATGTAAGGTCACATGAGCCAATTAACAGACAAAGTTCTGTCTTTTGCTTCCACACTTCTTCCAGTTACAGTTAAAGCTGGAGTATTTCTGGTCTCAGAGGCAGCACAGAGACGATCACGAAATGGTGGTTCAAGGCAAGAGATGTAAAAGGGCAATATTTACTTATATACCAGTTTGGTAAGATTCTTTACTATGTCACGTAATATGATATAAACTGTTTTTGGGGGTATAGTTTTCCTTTTAACATGTACCTGTGTGTATGTTACAGGCACATAAATAACCGTCACATACTGTGAATAAAACATCAGCTGTGTGACAAAATTAAATGGCTACAAGTACTAAATGTATATAGAGAGAGGAGAGGTTTCCCTGAAGTAATAGTGCCATTTGGTAGGCAGGTTATATTTCTTGCTACAGTGTAAAGACAATAGTGACATTTGAGTGTCAGCACTAAAATCATTGCACTCTCAATGGCTCATTAGTTAATGATTTAAAAACAAACAAAAAGAACTATAATGCTCTAGAGGATCTTGTTTCACAATCTCCACTGCTGCACACTAGGGAGTGGTTCTCAAATTGTGATGTTGGTCCTCCTGGGATGGCTTGGAGCAGTAGCATGGGGTGGGGTTTGACCAGCCTCATGACCCATTAGGTTGGGAAATGGGACCAATAGTGTACAACACTCCTCACTGAAGGACTTTTTAAGGGTTGGTGCATAAACTGAATCAAAGGTATGTCATTTCCATATGCATTAAAGACTTGGGACAAAGATAAATAAAAGGTAAAAGAGGGATGGAAGGGTTCCAGGGAGAAGCTCATGTGTAGGTCTGTGTTCAACTCCACAAGGAAGTGGCCTTAAATTTTCGAAGTAAGTAATGCACAAGGGCCACAGATCACAATGAAAAGGCAGCAGAATCGATGAATAAGGAAATCTCAAGTGTATGAGGATTACCTAGTTCTAGCTTCAATGATGTATGACATACAATCCTAGACCAGACAAATACCTAAATCACCTCCAGAGTAGGCCCATACATGCATGCATGTGAGATACTCAAGAAGTGTGACAAACTAAAGAGGGAAAAAAAACTAGAAAGCAGAGCTTACCTCTTCCACCCCCACACGAAACTTGCTCTTCACACTCAGAACCGGCTTGACCCCAGAGAGCCACTGTACACGGGAGAACACCTTGGAGGGGCCAATTAGTGCTTGACCAGGATAAAAGCCATAAGAGTCGTCAAAGGACAGCCCCTAGGGGAAAGATTTGAAGTGAGCACAACAGAAAGATGTGAAATGGAAAAAACCCTGTTCCTATTTAAATTAGCCTTTGTAAATAAAAATGCTTAGGACACTAATTAGTTAGTAGCCTCATATTATATACAGTATATGGTGAGTGGGTCCCTAAGCTCAAGTAAGTGATAGCACATGAGCTGGGAAATGAAAGATTTTCTTTCATTTTAAAGTGATACTGACACTAAAAAATTTATTTTAGCATATGAATGTACATTAAGTGTTACCTATAGGTCTTGTTGATCATGTTTTGCTGAGAGGTTTGTTTTTGTATATAATTGTTAGCTGAAGTTCCTAAGCCTGACTCTCTGACACTCTGACTTTGCCAACCTGACTGTCCCATCTCAGCCTGTTAGTTACAGTTTCTAATGCTAACAGACTCCTGCTGCACAAATATGGCAGCCCCCTCATACAGGAACACGGGGGATCAGACAGGTAATGTAAAAGCATCATGCAAATACTTTATGGCAAAGTTAGAAGTAGCTTGCAAAGCCAATATTATAATAGATGTAAAAAAAGTTTAATTTCAGGTGTCAGTATCTCTTTAATGTTGCCATAAGAATATTTGCCCAATGCTTTTACATTACCCATCTGATCCCCCATGTTCCTCTATGAGGGGGCTGCCATTTTTGTGCAGCAGTAGTCTGTTAGCATTAGAAACTCTGACAGGTTGAGAAGAGACAATCGTGTTGGCAAAAGTTTCAGATTTAGGAACTTCAAGTAACAATTATGTACAAAAGCTGACCCTATCAGCGAAAAAATGATCAACATGACCAATAGGTAACTTAATTTCATCACTACTTTGAGTAGTTTTTTTTAGTGTCAGTATCACTTTCAGGGCTGTGGCCAGCCCAGGCTAATAAAGAAGCCCAACATTATATTTAAAGGGGTTGTTCACCTTTGCGTTAATTTTTAGTGTGATGTAAAGACAATTAGACAATTTGCAATTGGTTTTCATTTTTTATTATTTGTGGTTTTTGAGTTATTTAGCTTTTTATTTGGCAGCTCTTCAGTTTCAATTATAAACAATCTGGTAGCTAGGGTCCAAAATTCCCTAGTAACCATGCATTGATTTGAATAAGAGACTGGAATATGAATAGGAGAGGACCTTACTAGAAAGATGAGGAAAAAAAATTAGCAACAACTATACATTTGTAGCCCTACAGCGTATTTGCTTTTTAGATGGGGTCAGCGACGCCCATTTGAAAGCAGGAAAAAGGTAGAAGAAAAAGGCCAATCATTATAAAACTATAAAAAAAAAGAGATTATTTCCTGCCAATGACATAAAATGCTCATATGTCCTTTCTTCATCCCATTTTGTGGCACATCTAATAAGTACCACCATAAAAACCACACAAAAACACTGACATTTGAAAGCCACTTACAGGCAATTGAATGGGTGGGGACAATTATGAGCATTTGGTCCCACTTCCCTAGAACCTACTAATCACTTGAGAAGCAAGAAGTAAATAAGAGTTACCGAGTCGCTGGCATGGGGGCAGACAT
Source organism: Xenopus laevis (assembly GCF_017654675.1). NCBI lineage: Eukaryota > Metazoa > Chordata > Amphibia > Anura > Pipidae > Xenopus > Xenopus laevis. The sequence continues at coordinate 44,602,137 of NC_054387.1, read as the reverse complement.
CACACAGTTTGGATGCATCCTTGGTGCTCATAGAACATCTGCAGCAAGCAAGGAGAGGAAAAGAAAGATCTCTGAGAAACACAAATCAGTCTATTCCAATCTCATTCTCCATCTCACTATTGACCCCTCCCTACATAACCACCAGTAATAAAGGGTGGTGGGTTGCACCCATTAAGGATGAGTTGAGGGTTCTGTCGATACCTGGCTCCGTTGGACAGCTTGAGGACAACCTGTTTCTTCAGATCGTACACTTTGCCCAGCCAGAAATCATAAGCAATGTAATCCCCATACATGATAGGCTGGAGAGGCAACAAGAGAGATAAGTCCATCAGAAAGAAGCAGGAGAATGATTAAGTCGTAACATAACAGTCACCAGTCTCTAGGAGACCAAGAAACCTCCAATCCAAAGCCACACATCCTCCTTGTCACTGTAATTTGTAGGCAAGCTTCTCTAAAATCAAATCATTCGGGTACAGAGTTGTGTTGTGGGGCCCAGTAACTGGTAGCTGAGCCAGGGATTTATGGCTATTGTGAAAGCCAACCCGACAGATCATCTCACCCAAATGTTGTACAGCTCCTTGCTGTTGACCCGGGGGAGGAAGAGGTTGGTACCCAGCACTTTCACTAAGCAGTCTATGTTCATATCGATCACTGTGCCGCACTGACTGTCCTGGAAGAGGCAGAATAATGTAGGAAGATGATCCCAGGCAGCAAGTAAAAAGAAGGATAAAGTATAAGATAAGAGCAACTGAGATGCCCCCTTACCTTTTTGCTCATCCTACGTACAACATCTCTGGGAACCAGTGACCGGTCTTCCAGTTCTAACTGCAAACAGGGAAAGGCAATCATATAATAGGGAAACTGAATGTGCATTGTATTTGTACCATGCATACATTGCTTTCCTAAGGCAGCAATATGTTAAAGCATTCGGTGTGCTTATTCTTATATATAAATGTGACGTTACAATAGAGAGATTTTTGTACTTACCGTTAAATCTTTTTCTCTTGTCCTATATTGGGGGACACAGGCACCATGGGGATGAAGATCCTGCAGCTGGAGACTGGACACTAAATAGTTAACTTTAAACTCCTCCTCCTCCTGCTCTGGCTTCATCCCCTGCCTCCTCCTACAATCTCCAGTTTCGACCGAAGAAGGAGCATGATGACCAAAAACAGAAGAGGAGGACCTCTACCCCCTTGAAAAACTCTCAAAAAACAAGGTTGAACAGACGTATAAAAACCGAACCGAACTCCAACGGGAGTCAGTAAAACCGTATCAATCAGTGTCTGTACAGGGAGGGAAGGCCTGCGTCCCCCAATATAGGACAAGAGAAAAAGATTTAACGGTAAGTACAAAAATCTCTCTTTCTCTTGCCTAATTGGGGGACACAGGCACCATGGGGACGTCCCAAAGCAACCCATGAGGGTGGGACACTGTAAAAACAGGTGTTCAAGCAATGACAGCCCGTAACACCTTCCTCCCAAAAACCGCTTCGGCTGAAGCCTGTGTGTGTAGCCTGTAGAAGCGCGTGAAAGTATGAATGGAGGCCAAGGTGGCCGCTCTGCAAATTTGTTCCGCAGATGCTTGATGCCGAACCGCCCAGGAAGTGCTAATAGAGCGAGTAGAATGTGCTCTCACGTGCAGCGGAGATTCTTTACCCTTGAGTGCGTAGGCTCTGATGATGGTAGCACGAATCCACTTGGCAAGTGTGGACTTGGCAGCTTTGGCACCCCTTTTGGGTCCATTGGGAATGATGAACAATGCTTCCGTTTTCCTGACCTCCTTGGTAGCGTGTAGATAAGTGTCGATAGCCCGAACGACGTCTAGGTTGTGAAGCTTTCGTTCTCCTGGATTCTTGGGGTCAGGGCACAAGGAAGGCACCACGATATCTTGGTTAAGGTGAAATTCCGACACCACCTTTGGTAAAAAATCCGGAGTAGGTCTGAGGACCACCTTGTCCTGGTGAATGATGGTAAAGGGTGACTTGCAGGAGAGCGCCGCCAATTCCGAGACTCTGCGGGCTGAAGTGATGGCCAGAAGAAAAACCACTTTTTCTGTAAGGGTATACAGAGGAACCTGGTCAATAGGCTCATATGGATCATCCTGGAGTACCGAGAGCACGAGGTTGAGGTCCCAAGGCGGTACTGGACAGCGATATGGAGGTATTAACCGGATGGCCCCTTGAAGGAAAGTTCTGATATTACTCCGTAGGGCCAGCTTCTTCTGGAGAAGAATGGACAGCGCTGATACCTGCACTTTCAGTGAGCTCAAGGCCAGCCCTTTCTGCAAACCCTCCTGTAGGAAGGAGAGAATCACCGCCTCCGTAGCATGCTGTGGGTCCGTACCTCTGCCTTCGCACCAGGTGATGAAGGTCTTCCAGACCCTATGGTATATCTTGGAAGAGACGGGCATGCGTGCACGGAGCATGGTAGGTATGGCGTCCGCAGGGGCTCCCGCGCGTCGCAGCACTAGGGCTTCAAGAGCCACGCCGTTAAAGCCCACTGAAGAGAATTCGGGTGGACGACAGGACCTTGAGTTAGCAGATCGTGCCGTAGAGGAAGGGGAAATGGATCGTCCTTCACGAGCATCACGATGTCTGCAAACCACGACCTCCTGGGCCAGTATGGCGCCACCAGAATGGTCTGTGTGCCTTCCCTCTTGATCTTTTTGACAACCTTTGGAAGCAGAGCCAGAGGGGGAAAGATGTAGGCCAGGGAAAAACGCCAGGGAATCACCAGGGCGTGGAAAAAACACACAAAAAAAGGCTTTACATTTAGAGAAAAAAAGGGGGTAGAATGGTGAAATCTACTCACCACCGTTGCCAGCTGTACTGTGCCCAGTTAGTATTTTTCCCTGTCCAGACACAAACAAGAATATATGTGAGGGCTCACATATATAATTGTCTGTGTAAGGGTATACACACATGAGGTGTATAGCGCTGCTGCAGGCCTCCGTGGAGCGGGAAGACAGCGTAGGGAAATGGAGCAAGCCTGCAGACCTCCGTAGAGCGGGAAGGCTATAGGGTAGAGTAGGTGTCAGCTGGAGAGGCTCTTGAGAGAGGTCAGTGGCCCCCATGTGTGGCATGATCTTAACACGTAGTCCTGATCAATTGCTCCAGCCACTGAAGATGTGTCTTCTCCTTCTGAGGACACTAAAGAAACTGGAGATTGTAGGAGGAGGCAGGGGATGAAGCCAGAGCAGGAGGAGGAGGAGTTTAAAGTTAACTATTTAGTGTCCAGTCTCCAGCTGCAGGATCTTCATCCCCATGGTGCCTGTGTCCCCCAATTAGGCAAGAGAAAATGTTCCATGCAAAACAATATGTCACCTTCCACCTATATGCAGAAATACACAAATACAGGTATTGGATCCATTATTCGAAAACCCATTATGCAATAAACTCTGAATTATGGAAAGGCCATCTCCCATAGACTCCATTTTACCCAAATAATCCAAATTGTTAAAACAGATTTCCCCTTTCTCTGTAATAATAAAACAGTACCTTGTACTTGATCCAAACTAAGATATAATTAATCTTTATTGGAAGCAAAACCAGCCGATTGGGTTTATTTATTGTTTACATGATTTTCTACCAGACAAAGCATGAAGACCCAAAATACGGAAAGATCCATTATCCGGAAAACCCCAGGTCCCAAGCATTCTGGATAACAGGTCCCATAAATATACGGATAAGGAATGTTCTGTACACAATAAGCTATATCCTCATACAGAAATGTTAGCTCTGTAGTGGCAGCTCCCACCACATAACAAAGAAGGAATGTCCTGGGCATGTAGATTCAATCCATGTGAGCTTCAAAAGCAGAACAAGCTCTTTGCAGCCCCAGGGACAAGCTGTACCCCCTGCCAGGGCAAAGTTACATGGATCAATGAAAACAGCAGCACTTCGGTGTTATTGAAAAAGTAAAGCATTTTACTTAAAGTGCCTTAGGCAACATTTCGGGCTACTCAGGCCCTTTGTCAAGCCTTTGACAAAGGGCCTGTGTAGCCCAAAACGTTGCCTAAGGCCGAAACGTTGCCTTAGCCCGAAACGTTGCCTAAGAGCCCCCTAATAAACCAGATTTGCATTACATGCCTCTCCGTAGCACATAATGCAGCGGCTAAAGTAGGTAGGTTACCAGCGGCTTAAGTAGGTAGGTAAACACTGGCTCCTTGGCCCCTGCATTGGAGTGTTACATTCCAAAACGCATCTCACCTCCTTCCACATTCAGTTATGTACAGTCATCACTTTGCAACTAGATTATTCCAGCAGCCATGTCTTGTGCCACCCTACTCACGCCTGCCATGTGTCACCTTCCTGATCAGTGTAATGTGACATATACCCCAGGGATGGGAGGGGGGTAACTGCACTGGGGCTGTCACTATAGATACAAGAAACAAGCAAGAGACTGTAGTGATGAACCCTGAGAGACAGACTGATTTGGGCCAGTGAATGTCATCTATATCAAGGGAACCCCAATATGTATTAATCCTCTGTGTCCAACAACACTGCCCCTTCTCTGTTATCCAGCGCCCAATTTGCCCTTTACCATCAGGGATTTAAGAGTAATGTGTATGGGTCCCCTCACTGGGGTAGAATTGGCAAACTATGACATGTAACCCAACAGGAAACAGAGGAATGCTAAACCGCTTATGTACCATCTATTCCTTCTGCCCAACCCTAATGTACCATCTATTCCTTATGCCCAACCCGAATGTATCATCTATTCCTTATGCCCAACCCTAATGTGCCATCTATTCCTTCTGCCCAACCCTAATGTACCATCTATTCCTTATGCCCAACCCTAATGTATCATCTATTCCTTATGCCCAACCCTAATGTACCATGTATTCCTTATGCCCATCCCTAATGTACCATCTATTCCTTATGCCAAAGCCTAATGTACCATCTATTCCTTATGCCCAACCCTAATGTACCATCTATTCCTTCTGCCCATCCCTAATGTACCATCTATTCCTTATGCCCAACCCTAATGTATCATCTATTCCTTATGCCCAACCCTAATGTACCATCTATTTCTTATGCCCATCCCTAATGTACCATCTATTCCTTATGCCAAAGCCTAATGTACCATCTATTCCTTATGCCCAACCCTAATGTACCATCTATTTCTTATACCCAACCCTAATGTATCATCTATTCCTTATGCCCAACCCTAATGTACCATCTATTTCTTATACCCAACCCTAATGTATCATCTATTCCTTATGCCCAACCCTAATGTACCATCTATTTCTTATACCCAACCCTAATGTATCATCTATTCCTTATGCCCAACCCTAATGTACCATCTATTTCTTATACCCAACCCTAATGTACCATCTATTCCTTATGCCCAACCCTGGCCCCAGGCCACGTTGGACTAAACCAGCAGCTGCCTGGCACTGTGATGTTTGAGCCATTAAGCCTAATGTCAGGTAACACAGTTGGTTTTGGGCATTTTGTGCAGGCAAATTATACCCTGGGGTTTGACATTAGCCCCAAAATGCAAATGGAGGAGGGGAAGAGCCCACAGTGAAGCACAAAATTGGTCAAACCCCACTTGACCCCAATCTGCTTCCCACAATGCTGAACAGCTATAGTACTGCTCCTAAATCAGCAATGGGCGGGGGCATCTAGATTTACTTTGCTTCTGCCTCACTACAACACCCAGCACCCATTGTTGACGTCCTGCTTGATATCCTCTTGATATCCGCACATAGCGCCTCTTCAGTGGAACGAACCAGCTGACCTGAGGCTCAGAGCCTGGGCTCCCTGCTCCTCCCGCAGTGCCACCAGCTGATTTCTTCCGACCCCAGTAGCGCTCTCATCCTCTCCCGGCAGCACATCCTCCTCTCTTCCTTGGAGTCCGAGTCCTCCGGGTGTGGGTCCGGTAGCGGCCAGATACCAAATCGTGAGAGAAAAGGAGGCGGTGGGAGCCGTCACCAGCCGGGGGCCCTGAGGAGGCGGAGGATGGAGCTGTGTCCGAGGGGTCCGCCATTGTTGTTGTCCAGAAGGGAAGAGAGAGGAGCCGCTGCTGCCGGCCGGGGCGATTACCAAGGAGAGCGCGGCGTAAAGGGCGCACTGACGTCAGCGCGCCTAGCGTGGTAACTAGGAGAAAGGATGCTGTTGCTAGGGGAATGCCCGGGTCTCTGTTGCTAAGGTTGCTGGGTAACTCTAACCAAGGCCTGACCTTAGTCTTATTGTGTTTGTGGGACTCTAGAAACGTCCATATATCCCTCTTTGTGTTTCTCTATAGACCTGTCTGATTGCAAGTACTTGTTCCTACTGCTTTCACAGGAGACACCCAACTGTTTGATCTTATTATATTAAGAACAAACATTTCAGAGCCCTTTCCCAAAGCCCAAACATTTCTCTTGTGAATTCATTGAGTTGCCTGGGTCCCCCATTCCTGACATATGAGGAGTTTAGTAGCACTTGAGCTTTATACTGGAGGTGTCACATTAATGTATCTATGATTTTCATAAAGCTGGCATCCCCTGTCTCACCCCTAATTAGGTTGGTATAGCAATAGGTAGAAACATATACATGTAAAGCTGTGCAGGTATTAATACGCCAAGTAACTGCTTACTTTTGGACCCAAGAGGAGTTCAGAACATGGAACCACGGGACTCTGAATGTTCCAGTACACAGGGCACCAAGCTCATTTTGATTTCTAGGGAATATTACAAAGCGATGCCCAGTTTAGAAGCATGGTATAAATGCATTAGTTTGTTAATGTCTCTGTACTCTGAAAGCCTGGAGCTGTGCCTGGTATGGATGCTACTCGACAGAGTGACCTCCTTTCAGTCAAATGTTTAATGGACACTATTATATCATATTCTTCCTCCTCCTATAATCCACACATACTTAATTACTTAATTATTACTGTTTAGTTATGACAATAACTGCCTTTGCCGGGTGCAGTGGAGTGAACAACAGATACATCCATTTTTCCCGATAGCTGATCCAAGTTTATTTTACCACTTCATGCTTTGTTACAGGACAATGTTGTCTATTTAGACAGGAATGAAGCTCAGTCAGTCACATAATACAAATGAATCATTTAACAAAAATGCAGAAAGCAGTCATTAGCCTTGTATCCACATGACTCAACTCCATCTTTCCCCAAAAGCCCACAATGTGTCACAAAGTTAACACAAAGAGGTGGCCAATGGCATGGAAGCAGTCCCATTTATTTGTTTAACCCTTACGCTGCTGGGGACCAAGGCTATTGCAAATGTTGGATGGTGGTGAGTCTCAGTTTACACAGCATAAAATCTACCAACACTTTTAATGGGTTAACCAATGGCAAAATAGGTACACTTCATTTATAATTACATTTCTTGTTTCTATCAGCCCCCCCAAACTGGACTCTCCTAAACAACCTACCTCATGTTCTAAAGTCCAGTCATGAATAAAAGAATACAACTCCATCATCATGGAATTGGGATCCTGGGAGGAAAAATAATATACATGAGAAAGAGCTCTCTGTTATTACACTTTAGTGAAAACATAGTATGCTGTGATTTACAAAGATTGTTCATCATTTATAGTCATCCCTGCACCAGTGGAGCTTACAATCTATCACATTCACTCATGACGCACAATAAAGCCAAATTCATCAGGAGTCAGTTAAACTACCTGTATGTGTCTGGATTCTGAGAAGAAACCCACAAAGATAAGGGACACATGTCTGCTGAATTTTTAGGAGTCAGTCATTTTTAGCACCTAATCCTGCCTCCACCTCAGTGTCCTACAGTAGCAATCTCCTGCTCCCCGTACTAAGCACCCAGTATATATAAATACAGTGAAGCCGTTTGTGAGGGTTCCTTCAAGGGATAAAGGGTAAGTTCAGCTTCACATGCAGTAGACATGAGTAAATAAAATAAATAAAGCCTATTACTATTGTTGTTGTTATTATTATTGCTACATACCATCGTGGTGCTGGCTGTTAGGTTTTCCAAGAGTGGTAACATGGTGCTGCCCATCCCGGGAGCCAATCAGTAGGCAGGGCTAGTAACTGACAACAACTGAATAATTAGAAAAATGAGGTGTCAACGTCAATTTACTGATGGCCATTGAATGGGGTATTTTTGGTTGATGACATGGTAGTCAATTTTAAAGAAAAAAACTAATTAAAATGTCCTACGTTCATTAAAAGGCTACAGCTCCCATGAAAGTATGATCAGTTTCCCTGCAAAGCAGTTAGGGGCCGTCTATCCTCAGCAGTCAGAGCAAGTAAAAGGAAGGGGGAATTTCATTGCATACATATGAATATAATGTCCTTGGAGGGCCCCCTGCAGACAAAAGTGCGCTATATAATGATCTGCTTCGTGTAGTGTGGTGGACATTTTTTGCCAAATCCCCTAATGCTATGCTCATTTTACAAATCGCACCCTTTTCCATGCTTGGAATGGTGCTATCAGATACAAAAACACAGTGCGCCCCCACCATTTAATGACATATAGTCAATGAAATGGAGCCCAGGGAGCTTGTAAGATAAACTTTAATTTAATGATTAAATGATTTTCTAGTAGACTTATGTAAAGATCCTGTATCCAGAAAAACCCAGGTCCCAAGCATTCTGGATAACAGGTCCCGAGCATTCTGGATAACAGGTCCCATGCCTGTACAAGGCTGTGCTGTCCTTACTGCCTGCTACTGGGCAGACAGAGCTCCATTGCAATGTTCAGGTATGGGACAGAAGAGTGAGAACTATACATGAATGCAGACAGCATTGTATCCATTGGGGGAGCACAGAGAGCTGTGAATGCAAAGCGCTAAAAACAAGTAAAGAACTATTTGTGCTCAAGTACCTCCTTCATATCTAACCCCTGAACCACCTATAATTAATACCCTGGAGACCAATACTTCATGTATTTCAAAGTATGAAGGATTAGATATACAGAAGTTAAGAAAAAATACTAAGCTCAGGACTGAATGTATGGGGCACACAAATGACAGACACAGTTTCACTCTGAATTCCCAGTCCACTTAGGAACATGGACATCTGACACCCAATCAATGACAATGACAGAAGGCGCAATGAGATTGGAGGCCGAGAACACACTGAGGCTCATTTCTAAACACTAGGCAAATTTGCACCTGGGCAGTAACCTATGGCAACCAGTCAAAGCTTTGCTTTCATTTTTCAACCGGCAGCTGGGAAATGTATCAACTAAATGTAGCAAATTGTAACAGTTCAGAATCTGCTCCTGAGCTGCCAGACTGAAACACCAGCTACAGGAACATTGAACTTAAAACTTTTAGTTTTGGAAAAAATAAAACATGGGAAGCAATTGAAAAAAAAAGTCTTTATTTCTGGTGAACAATCTGAAAACAACTGAACTGAAAAAGTGTTTGGATGGTGAAGAACCCCTTTAAGTGTTTTGTACTATATGCACACATATATCAATAATGTCTGGTAAATTCATGGAAAGTATAAAAAAATAGTGAATGTAATTCCCCTTCACCATTTTATTAAATGGCATATTCCGTTTTGCTTGGCTAACAATCAGCAGCTACATGGCATTGTGACATCACAAAACCAACAAAAACAATGCCAAGTGCACCATTATGACATCACTAAACCAGTAAAAACAATTCCAGGTGCACCATTATGACATCACTAAACCAGTAAATACAGTTCCAGGTGCACCATTATGACATCACTAAACCAGTAACTACAATTCCAGGTGCACCATTATGACATCACTAAATTTCCACCTGCACCATGACATCACAATGACAGGAAGAAGGCTTTACTACGTATCCTCAGAATACCAGTCATTTGCAAACTGACTTTGAAGAAGGAGACATCTCCTGCAACATTTTCAGTTTGTGAAGCAACAACTTACATACAAAAATGAATATAAATTTTTGGATAATTAGATTTACCATTGCATTTTTACTTGGATATTTAAATGGAAGAAGCGATATACCCGCTATTTATGTCATTGCCTGCATGATTGTGAGATTTTATTTAACCCCCGAGCAAGAGCGGATACCAGCCCGGCATGAAGAAGTGAGACAAAACTGGAAAGCCCTTCCCATCCTTGTTACCTTATCCCTAGGTTACTGTTTAGGAAAAGTGAATGTGCACATTGGATACATAGCGCTTGGGCTGCTGGTCTTCTGGTGGATCTACTGTGATGAAGACCCAGAGGAAGAGAGAACCCACACCTCTAATACTAAGGGAGAAAGAAAGGAAGAAGCAGTAGCGGTATGTCTCTAAAATATTACTTTTTTCCCCAAAAACTTTTTATAGAATAAAGCATTTTCTTACAATCTTACTAGAAATAGGAGAAGGGCTAAATGTATTGGTACAGATATGGGATCTCTTATCCAGAAACCCAATGTGCAGAAAGCTCTGAATTACAGAGAGGCCATCCCATATCTAGAAAATAATTACTCTTTCTTAATTGAGGGGGGTTATTTGATGTTTAAAAATAATTTGGCAGATTTAAGGTACGGTGATCAAATTATAAAGTTATAAAAAGTTTAGATCATCAGTATATACTCTTGGTATTTAGATGGCTACAAACATGATATGTGAACCTTGAATGAGGCATTATCAGCCCCAAAGCTCCTTCATTATAAGACATGGGATCTTATTACCCAAATAAAGTGTTCTAGACTAAGCTGGGGATATTATACAGTATAATAGCAGTTTATTGCTTTGTTAATGAGATTGGGAAAGAGCAGAATAAGAACATGAACCCTAATATCTCTCTCTCTCTCTGTTAATCTGCAGATTGGCCAACAGAAAGAAGAAACAGATAATCAAGAAGATCCTAAAAACAAGGTAAGAGGCCATTTCTGTAGGTAATGTACGTAATAATGATTTTGTGCATCCAGTAACCTGTCCTCATTTCATACCACAATAAATCTGATGTCTTTCCATTGCCTTGCAGCTACTTGCAGAAATCTGGCCATACTTTAATCGCTATTTAAAGAATCTACTGATCGATTATTATGAGCCTCGAATCTGCGCAATGTCAGTGTTCTTGAAGTTAATCCGCTTCCTTGAATTTGATTTGGGCGAAAAGGTAACAAATTTAACTCTTCTGCTAATTAAATGTGCTAGTTCCCCCAGTCCTTTAGGCTCAGTATGGAGTTAGAAGCAAACAATGTCAAAGTTAAATAAGACCGGCCTATGCAATAAACACATTATTTGTAGTATTTGGGATATTTTTACCCATCACCTCCAAACCTCAAGCAATGCAGTGTATTATAATGATATATAGTGAGCATATTCATGTCGATCTAGCATTAGTGTCCCCTAGGGTTGCCACCTTTTCTGGAAAAAAATGCTGGCCTTCCTATGTGTTTATCTTTTTTGCCTATTAATAACATTGGAATCAACCATCCCATAACAGCCCGGGAAAAAAAGGCAGTTGATTTTAGTGGCGTAACTTAGAGTCAGTAGAGTCGAGGCCCCCCCCCACCAAAAAATCTACTGAGCGGCCCAGCACAAACAGTCCTCTACCCCTGGCCCCTGTCCAAACATGCTTGAGCCGCACCTCCCAGGCCGGCACTGTGACACTATTATAAAGGTAAAAGATGGGGCAGGGAGGGGAACTATGATGTAGCAGAACCGCTGACCTGGGCCTGCCGCAGGCACGGGGTCTGCTGTATAGGTAGTTACACCCAGCTGTGTTTTAGGGGCTGCTGTCACCTGAGGCAGCAGCCCAGATGCCGTCCAGGGTGGGCCGCATCACTTTGCCTCAAGGCAGGAGTGGCCCTGGTTACTCCAGTGGTTGATATCATACTAGCAGCTCCGAAGTCTCACTATAAATGTACAGATAATATTGCATAGTATATTGTATTGCTTAGAGATCTCGTACCCAAATCATTAACCCTTCCATGTTCTGTTTAGCCACCGCTGATAACTGCAGTGAGGATCCCGAGTGTAAAGAAGCAAATTATCCTTGATGTGGACTTTAGGTAAGTAGTGTGCATGATCTTATTTACTCGCTTCACTCATCCAGTCCTACACCAATTACATAATCATTTTATAACTGGAGCTTGATCTACACAGAATAACCCAAGTCACTGATATAACTCGTGTCTTTTTCTTGCAGTGCTGAAGCACCTATTAAGGCTGAAGTGGCTCTACTCAAGCGTTTTTTAAAGGTTGGAGCCAGTCACATTGAGGTGAGCGTGAGGCATTATTTATCATCCCCGTGTATGTTCCCTTTTCTCCTCTACATAAAAATAAATATCCTTTCCTTTCTTTCAGTTACAGGGAACAGTGCGGGTGATACTGGCACCGCTGGTGAATGACATGCCACTTTTTGGAGCGGTGACCTGGTATCTGCCAGAACGACCGGTAAGTTAATAAAAACATCATTTAGAGACCATTGGGGCTGATAATGCTGTACAATTCTTATATAAGAATGGGCCGGTAACCAGGCACTTTGGCTGAGGGACAATCGGTCACTGCAGTCAATCAGACCCCACAATTAAAAGAAAAGGAAAGTTTGAGGGAATGTCTCTGTGTCCTTTTCTCATTTACTGAGCTGAGATTTATTTTTTGCAGGCTGTGAAAGTTAGATGGACTGGAATCCTGTCGCGAATTCCAGGAGTGAAGTAAGTGCTTCTATCCAGTTGTCTCGGAATTTGTGTTGTATTTTCCATGTTTCCCCTATAGAAAGGGCTTATTTTATTGATATATTATGTTCTGTTGCAGGAAATTACTGAACAAAGCGGCATACAAATTTGTGGACCTTTTCGTAGAGCCAGAAGTCACATCTATTAAAATGCAGACAGACGTTGATGTGGATGCTTTGAACTTCAAAGTGCCCAAGGTACTTTCCATATTCCTATTTTAATATCTATCCGTGATCCTGTGACATTGTGTCCCTTTTAGCCTGTCCCATGGTCCTTCTGCATCCCCAAAGATCTCCTGTAGGACTGTGTGACTGTTTATAATCATTAGTTGACAAAATCCCATCACCTACTAAATGTCATATACCTTAATGGTATAATTGGGTGAAACCCAAAACAAAAGTAGAGACTGGATTTGTGATCTGTGTGTCTGGTCATTAAGTAGCTGTTAGAACTTATGTATACAATTGTTTTTGTCTTTGCAGAATGTGATTCGTGTTCATGTACTGGAAGCTGAAGATATAAACTCATGTGGTTTAATAAGGAAGATTTTCCGACCCTACGTGGTTATAAGTGGTGCCGGCAAGAAGGCAAAGACGAAATTAGCCAAGAGTCGCCAGCAACCAACTTGGAACCAAGCATATGAGGTATCAATTCTCTATATAGATTTTCACACACAAATCTACAATCACCTTCTCTTCCCCCTTTCATCCCCTTATCTCTAAAACATTTATATTTTATTTACATGGGGGAATCTATCATCTGCATTTGTATGCTCTTGTACTGTTAAGTAACATGCGGGCTAATTATTGTGTGTGTCCAACCTCAACGAGTACACATAAATATGGCTCCTTTTAAAAAAAAACTAACTCGGTTCCATGTTTTTTCCCAGATGATATATACGGATCTTCCCTATCAGAAGATCAAATTCGACTTCTGTTATCGTGAAGTGGGAAAAACGAAAGTTTACGGCAGGTGAGTATATTTTTACAAATTTGCAACTTCAGTTCCCTACTTGTTATTCCCCTTATTGTATGAGGAAAAGCCTGGACTGGGAAGGCCCATAAAGCCTGGAGTTGGATAACCTGTACTGAATGAGGTACCCCTGTGTTGTAGCAACACTATATATATATATATAGATAGATAGATAGATAGATAGATAGATAGATAGATAGATAGATAGATAGATAGATATATAGATATATAGATATATATATATATAGATATAGATATATAGATAGATATATATATATATATATAATATCAAAACAGGGGGGTTGTGGGAGCACTCTAAAGGCTTTAAAGTATATATATATATATAAGTATAATAAATGCTATTGCATATGTACCCAAAACAGGGGATATTTTGTTACAAAATTATGATCATAAAATTGATAAGCCACCATACCACGTCAAGGTAAACCCCGAATGGCGGTCCCTAACTTGTTTTATATTTTATGTGCATTTTAGCATTACCTGTAATCAATGTCCGTTGAACGCTGTTTTTTCACTGAGGGCTAAATCCTCCCCAGCCAGCAATCCCAAAACAAATGCCCAATTTTAATATATATATATATATCTATCTATCTATCTATCTATATATATATATATATATATATATATATATATATATATATAGATATATATATATATAGATACATATATATATATATATAGATATAGATATATATATATATAGAAATATAGATAGATATAGATATATAGATAGATATATAGATATATATAGATATATATAAAACCAATTTCACTATCTGTGTTTTAATTGACCTTTTTTTGCTATGCAGCTGCCAAAACAGTGTACAAGAGATCATTGATAAGAAATTCATTGATAAGGTAAGAGTCTTGTGCCCAGGAGTTAATAATGACATTTTTCCCTGTGAGATGGGTTAGAGTTTTGTACTGAGTTCTGCTTCTCTTTCCCCGTACAGTGGCTGCCATTGCAGAATGCGGAATCAGGGAAACTCCACGTCAGACTGGAAAGCATCAGTGCAGTGCTAGATGCTAACATGCTTCAACAGGTATTAACCACGATCCTCTTCTCTGGCTGCCTGGGCAATACTCTGTCCCTTTTTTTGATAGTAACATTTGTTTTTTTTTCCAGATCATAAGGGCCAATGAGATCTCACGGCCTGTGCAGATAAAGGAGTTTTCATCCGCCATCCTTTTTGTTGATGTTAGAAAAGGCAAGGATCTCCAGGTAAGGCACCTCCCCATCTTTGTACTATCTTTATTATTAAATGTCGTATCCATAAGGGACACCACCGGCAACAATCCCTCATACATTACTATTTGTTCTTTTCCAACAGCTGAACAATAGTGAGGAGAAACCAACCACCAGAGTAGAGATGATGATCCGGGATGCCAAGAGGAAGACAAAGGTACTGACTCAGTTACATTATTCTCTGCCATTTTTGAACTACAATTCCCAGTTTTTGCTTATACTTATATTTACTTATCTTTCCAGTTCCGCAAAGACACCAGGTTCCCGGACTGGAGACAAAAATTCAGTTTTACTTTAAGAGACCCAAGAAAGGAGACTTTACAGATATTGGTAAGTAGAATATTCCTGGTTTTCCTTGTGCTGTCAATTAGCTTGTGCCTTTGTGTTCTGTTTGCTGTGGGTTTTTCAGTTTATCAGGACACCAACACATTATATATTTTGCAGGTAAAAGACAAGGTAAAAGGGATGATGGGAAGAATGTCAGTTCCCTTGTCCAACCTCATCTCGAAGGGTCTAACCATGGATGGCTGGATTACACTGCATCCGACCGAGCCTTATGGTGCCGTGTTGATGAAGATAGAGCTAAGGGTAAGTGAGCGGCATTCCTTAAAGTGGGTTTTCACCTTAAAATTAACTTTTAGTGTGATAGTTTGTGGTTTTTGAATAATTTAGCTTTTTGTTCAGCTGTAGAATAAGGCAAATAATTAAAGCTAAATGATCAATTGAAAAGTTGCTAAGAGCTGGCTATTATATAGCATACTAAAGGTAGACACGCATCAGTTTTAAACCTCTATTAAGCACATTTATTAAGGGAACAATAATGCAGAATCTCGTAGTATTGTTAGCCAGCTTTATATGCTGCTCAACACAATATTTTATTTTGTCTTCTGTAGATTCTAGTGCCTCCGAGCTTTGGAGAAGAAAGTAATAGGTCCTAACAGCTGAGCATGTACCAGAGATTCCCTACTCAACTATCAACTTTGAAGGAAGATGATCTACAAAGAGAAGAGGAGCAGAGCATTGTGGGATGGAGGGAGAGGATTGCTTCTCTATCGAGTGGGAGAGAACAAAATAATAAATAAAAGATCTTTTGCCCTATTTGCTGCCTGGACTAACTTTGGTTCTATATGACCTGGCAGCAGCCCAAGCTTAACTTCCTAAACAGTAATCGAGGGATATGGATATAAGGAAATGAGATTATATATATATATATATATATATATATATATATATATATATATATATATATATTTGCGATTTTAACAACCCATTTGACTCTGAGCTCCAAGAAAATACAAGGGGCTCTGACTTTTACTCATTGCCCTCCACAGTCACCAGACATCGACCCCCTTAGGGTACTTACATATGGGTGTTGGATCACAGACTTTTCCATGGGAACTGTACCTGGGGGAGTGTATTCGTGAACAGTTGAGTAACAGCAAAATGGAAGAGAGTTGAACAAGACCATAATTATTGCAGGTGGGGAGCTTACCCCTTACCGTGTATCACACGGGTGGTGAAAAATAAAAGGGGTAAGCTCCCCATCTGCAATAATTATGGTGTCTTGCGACTCTCTTCCATTTTGCTGTTACTCATATGATTGACGTGTGCTGACCGTCTAGGGAGCTCTGCACCACCAAGCAGGAATACCATAGGAAAGGAGAGGAGGAGCAGAAATTCAACTTTTGGACTGTCACTATGAATTACGTGAATGGTTGAAACATTCCACTGGGATTGCAAAGAGCTGCAACTGTCAGTGCAAAGTGCAATACGTGTGGTACTTTGCACCTTTTCTTATATATATATATATGCTAGACCCAGCCCTGTGCTTATACAATGAAATAATGTATAGAAACCAGTGGAACCAGAGACAGGTGTAAAGCTGGCCACAGACGCAAAGATCCGATCGTACTAATCATCGTACGATCGGACTTTCCCATCTCCCGACCTGCCACTAACCATTCAGATCAAAGTCTTACCATTCCAACCAAATAAAGTAGTTAAAGAATAGATCAGCCGATGTAGTTCTTCCCCTGACAGCAATCGTACGATTGACAAAGCTAGTGACAGTCTCCCACTGAAAATCATACGATCGGCAATACACGCAGAGATATTATCGGCAGCCGACAGAAATTTTCTAACCTGTCCAATCGACCAATCTCCGCCGGACGGAAAAATGTCGGGACTCTCCACACACGTTCCGAAAATCCTTGATTCGTACGTTTAGATCTTTGCCTCTATGGCCATCTTAAGCAGACATAAACACAGCAACTATTAACCACCACTGACCAGCAGGGGCCAATGTTACAACTACTCTTGCTGGAAGTACCTTTATTGTCCCTTTTGAATAACACAGAGCCAATGGTTTGCTATTTTTTCATTTTGTAATAATTATAATAACACTAGCCATGGGTGGTTCGTTCCATAGGAACCATAACTAGTAATGTGTCTGTGAGGGCAGTTTGTATCAGGTTTCCCACACTGGGTCGTACATAGAGACTTTAACCCGTAGATATATAACCATGCAGGTTATTTCTTGTAATTCTTTTTATAAACGCAACTGTAATGTTATTACAATATGATCCTGGAAGTCAAGCATAACAGAAACAGTTTAAATGGCTCTCTGGACTTTAAATGTCATAAAAAACTACAAGACCCAAAATGCAACGCGTGGACTATTCGCTTCCCGGAATAATGTGTTCATCCGCTGGGTCCTTTGACTGCACACAATGATTAAATCGCCTTACTTAGCCCCTGTATTAATTATTGGGGTTCTCCGTGTACAGAGGGTCCCAGTTTAGACACCCTCAGTGCGGAAAGAGAGTAGGTTTAGAAGCCGAGGTGGAGACGGCGGAAGTATATCCCTGTGAGGCGGTCAGATTTTCGCGCCTTTTTGCTGTAGCGGGGGGCGGGGATAGGAGAAGCAGGCAAAGGAGAGAGCGGAGGTTATTACTTGGTTATACCGGGGAAATGCAGCGAGATGAGACGGATACCGAGGCCTCTAACTCATCGGACGGGGGCCCGGGTGAGGCGGTGCAGGAGCAGCTGGACACTCTGTGCCAGGAACTCAACTTGGATGAGGAGACTGCTGCCGAAACTATCCGGGACTTTACCCGGACATGGAGCACCTACAGTCTGGAGGTAACATGGTCTGACTGATTTCCTTTCTTCTGGGGATATGGATATATATATATATATATATATATATATATATATATATATATATATATATATATATATATATATATATATATATATATATATATATATATCCCCACCCCAGTGGAGTTTACACTCCTTAATGTCTCTATCACATTCACTATGCTGGATTTAATCTGAAGCCAATGTAGCTGCCTGTATGAGTTTGGAGAGTGGGAGGAGACACTTACAGACAAGGGAGGAGGAACATGTAAACGCCCCACAAACATTGGGGCACCAGGACTGCTAAGGTGCTGGGGGGGCAGACTGCAATGCCAGAGGGCAGCCAGTGAGACCACCAGAAAGCAGTTTTACCAATTGGACCTCGGACCCCCAGCAAAAGTTAGTTGAGTGTGTGTGTATTAGGGATATATATATATATATATATATATATATATATATATATATATATATATATATATATATATATATATATATATATATATATATAGTGAATAAAGTACCCCCTCTTGTAAATTATAAGGATGTTATAAGTTAACTCTGAGGTAACTTCTAAACTTCTAATATCCTCATATTTTGCAACAGGTGGTACTTTATTTATAATACACAAGATTTAGTGGGTCATGTCACTTTGAAAAAGGCAAAACTTTAGTCCATAACCCTATAATAAATCATTTAATATTTTTAAGACCTGTGAGTGCTGATCTTCCCTTTTGTTTAGTATGCTGCATTTGCTGATCGCGCACCCAGGCATCTAAACAGTTTTTTTTTTTTGAATCTATCTTATCTATATCCTGAATCAGACGCTTGCACTCCGAACTGGTCTTCCATAAGCGTGGGTGCAGGGTCAAAGTATTTATGTATAGTTCAAGAGGACCCGCACTCCTTGGTTAGTGAACCAAAAATATCTTTATTTTTCAAACTTGTGCATCCAACGTTTCGACCCACATGGACCTTGTGTGTGTGTGTATGTATGTGTGTGTATATATATATATATATATATATATATATATATATACATACACATATATACACATATATACACATATATACACATATATACACATATATACACATATATACACATATATACACATATATACACATATATACACATATATACACATATATACACATATATACACATATATACACATATATACATATATATATATATATATATATATATATATATATATATATACACATACACACACAGTAGTAATGGATCAGCACACTCATTTTAGAAGTGAATAACAATGCTGTGTTACCAATAAAAACACTTTATTCACTTCTAAAATGAGTGTGCTGATCCATTACTACTGCATATTATGAACATTGATCGTGCACCTCTGCTCTACTGGAGATCGAGTGCAGACACCCAAAACATTATATATATATATATATAAGTCCAAACTCTGGTGCACGCATCAACGTTTCGGCTATTCACTTAAGCCGTCATCGGGAAGTGAGAAAACACACAAACAAACACTGCCATTTAAAGATCCCCATTGGTGCCAAAAACTACTGTATGACGTCACAGGTGGGTGTGTATGATGACTCAGAAAACATATGCAGTGTCAAAACCCACAATGTTGTATTATTACATGTGTACATAATGAAACCGTGATATAGCATATATATATACACATACACACACATATAATACACAAAAGCCATGAATATCCTGTAAATTATATCCTTATAAACGGTGAGTTCTGATGTCATCAGTTATAAACGGTGAGTTTTGATGTCATTTCTGTCACATGACTCATTGAAATTTGTGTATTATAATAAATAAAGTACCCCCAGTTGTAAAATTTGAGGATATTAGAAGTTACCTCGGAGTTTCATGTTTGGTTCGGGCCCTCCTGTGTGTCTAGTAGTTGCCTTCACACTGGGCTTGTGGCTGGTACCAGTCTAGAATAGGCTGGAGATCCAGTTTAAACAGTACCTGTGCTGGAAGGAGCTCCCTAGTTGAACACCCAGCAAAGAATTGCTCATTTATCTTTATATTTGCTTTTATTTGTTGAGTTGCAGAACTATGAGTAACATCTGATGTATTGATCATTTACAGTAAAACACCCAAATCCTTTATGCTGAGTTTGTGCTGTAGCTTTAAATTGCAGTGTCGCTATGCATACTTAGTAGTGTCCCTAGTGCCTGGGCTGTAGGCATGTACTGACATGACAACTGATCTTGCCGGCACGTGGGAGGCAGCAGAAACAGGCCTTATTTGCTATTTTAAAGGTCAGCCACTTTGTCTGGGGCTATATTATAAACAGCAGCTCTTAGTGTGGTGGCACATGTGGCTACATGGGGAGATTAGTTGCTAGCGACAAATTACCTCTTCTTCGGGTGACATCTCCCGCAATGCCTTCCCACAGGCTAGAATGTAAATTGCCGGTGGGACTGCACTCTGATCTCTTCGGCTTTCTGAAGTCGCCCCAAAATTTCCTTGTTAGGCAACTTAGGAAAAAATGAAGCGATCAGAGTGCCATCCCGTCGGCGATTCACATTCTAGCTGGCGGGAAGGCATTGCGGGGAGATGAGTCGCCCGAAGAAAAGGGGATTTGTCGCTGGGCGACTAATCTCCCCAAGTAGCAACATGTGCCACCACCTTAAAAGGGGTTGTTTACCTACCAAACAATGAACCATTCTTTTCAAATTGTGCTCCAGAAATAGACTTTTTTCAATTGATTCCGTTTTATGTTTTTTTCCCGTTTTTCCAAAATCTAAGTTTAATGTTTAATGTTCCTTCCTCTGGTGTTTGTATCAGCTCAGTATTTCAGACGCAAATTCTAAACTGTTACAATTTGCTACATTTAGTTGATCCATTTCTTAGCAGCATCTCTGGAAAAACAGCAACTATTGTATCAATTCTAACAGCTGCCTTCTGCTCAGCAGGGACAAATATAAGAAATGTATCAACTAAATGTATTAATTTAGAACAGTTTAGAAAGTTGGCAATGTCCTCCCAGAGCAGCTTTAGAAAGATGAAAAATTAGACTTACACTTCAATATTAGAAAAAACGGGCACACATAGAAAATAGAAAGTAATTGGGAAAAGTTTTTTCTGGTTAATCTGAAACCAACTGAACTGAAAAAAGTGTTGGAAGTTGAACAACCCCTTTAAGTTTACTCCTTGCCCATTACTTTCCAGCGCACCCTCTGAGCTGGATCCCTAACCACCATTTTGCACATGTTGCACTTGCCGCATGCAGAATACCAGCACCCAGGAGACTTTCTTTTAAAGTGCCAACTTTGCTTATTGTTTGATTTGTCTCTAGGTGGTGCCAACAGTGGGCTATATATGTGTGGCAGCAGCACAGAGGCATTGTAGCGTATAGGAATGGATTCCTGACTCTGTACTTGCAGCACCCTGTATCCCCTGTACATCTAACGGACAAAGGGTTGTTCACTTTTCAAACACACTTTCAGTTCACTTGTCATACAGTACACAAGAAACCTTCAATATTAGAATAACAGTCAAAAATATAAAGCCCCTGAAATTTCTGGTATGCTATCTACCAACTGAACTCTCATTGCACACACTCCTGGCATACATCTAGGGTTTAAACTCGCCACTTCTGAGAGGATAATATGAGGCTCTAGATTCTAATATTTAGTTTCCTGGTAGGTTGTCATTTATGAGTCGGAAAAAACATTTTGAGTCTGGCATTTCTGGCCTACTGCTGTTGGTCTGCAGTCTTGTGTATTTATGGTCTAGCACGGTGATTCCCAACCAGTGGCTCACGATCAACATGTTGCTCCCCAACGCCTTGGATGTTGCTCTCTGTGGCCTCAAAGCAAATGCTTATTTTTGAATTCCAGGCTGAGAGGCAAGTTTTGGTTGCGTAAAAAACATGTATACTGCCAAAAAGAGCCTCCTGTATGCTTCCAGTTCACATAGGGGCTACCAAATACTAGGGATGTACTGAATCCAGAATTTGGTTTGGGATTCGGCCATTTTCAGCAGGATTTGGATTCGGCCGAATCGAATCCTAATTTGCATATGCAAATTAGGGGCAGGGAGGGAAATTGTGTGACTTTTGTAACAAAACAACGAAGTAATAAATGTTTTCACCTTCTCACCCATAATTTTCGAATGAAAATTAGGATTTGGTTTGGTATTCGGCCAAATCTCTTGTGAAGGATTCGGGAGTTCGGCCGAATCCAAAATAGTGGATTCGGTGCACCCCTACCAAATACCCAATCAAAACCCTTATGCGGCACCCCCAAGTAAATTTTTCATGCTTGTGTTGCCCCTCCCCAACTTTTTTTTTTTTACCTTTGAACGTGGTTAAAAAAAATGCTTGGGTCCCATGGTCTAGCACAGGGGTCCCCAACCTTTTGAATACATGAGCAACATTCAGCAGAAAAAGGAGTTGGGGAGCAACACAAGCATGACAAATGTTCTTGGGGTTCCAAATAAGTGTAGTGGTTGGCCATTTGGCAGCCTCTATGTGGATTGTTAACCTACATTGAGGCTCTGTTTGTAAGTGCACCTGGTTTTTATACAACCAAAAGTTGCCTCCAAGCCTGGAATTCAAAAATAAGCTCCTGCTTTGAGGCCACTGGGAGCAACATCCAAGGGGTTGGAGAGCAACAAGTTGCTCACGAGCTACTGGTTGGGGATCACTGGTCTAGCATCATGCTGTTAAAGCTGTTTTTGTTGCACATGAAGCTACTTAAAAGTTTCTGATTGAATACGTTTGCTCACAGCATTTTTTCTTTTTTGCTTCAATGTATTTATAGAAAACCATATAAAACTTTTTTTCTGTCCTCTTTTAGGGAGAAGTGAAGCATTGGCTAGCATGTGCCTTGTATGCAGCATGTCGAAAAAGCATCATACCAACAGTTGGAAAAGGAATAATGGAGGGGAATGGCGTGTCGCTGACACGCATTCTGCGCTCTGCAAAACTAAGGTGCATATGTGGACTATTTACTGCAGTTGCCAGTTATTCATTCACGTATGCCATTTTGAATCCAATTTATAAGATTTATAACTGGGTTTTTTTCTAGATTGGAAAATACTTCTCTGTGTATGTGTACTCCCCTCATTTAGGCTCTATTCTCTTTGTTCTGCAGCTTGATTCAGTTCTTCAATAAAATGAAGAAGTGGATAGATATGTCCAACCTTCCGCAGGAGTTCCGAGAGCGAGTGGAGCGTTTGGAAAGGAACTTTGAAGTGGCCACGGTTATATTTAAGAAATTTGAACCAATCTTTAGGGAGATATTTCAAAATCCTCACGACGAGCAACCAAGATTACCAAGGAGCAGAAAGCAAAGGTGAGGTCTCCTGAAATGTTTTTTCTCTGGTGCTTTCTGTATAGTACACCACGGGGGCCATTTACTTAGCTCGAGTGAAGGAATAGAATAAAAAAAAACTTTGAATTTCGAATGTTTTTTTTGGCTACTTCGACCATCGAATTGGCTATTTCGACCTTCGACTACGACTTCGAATAGAACAATTCAAACTAAAAATCGTTCGAATATTCGATAGTCGAAGTACTGTCTCTTTAAAAAAAAACTTTGACCCCCTACTTCGCCACCTAAAATCTACCGAGGTGCAATGTTAGCCTATGGGGAAGGTCCCCATAGGCTTTCTAACAATTTTTTTGGTCGAAGAAAAATCGTTTGATCGATGGATTAAAATCCTTCGAACCGAACGATTCGAAGGATTTAATCATTCAATCAAACTATTTGCAGTAAATCCTTCGACTTCGATATTCGAAGTCGAAGTATTTACATTCGGCAGTCGAATATCGAGGGTTAATTAACAGTCAATATTCGACCATATGTAAATCTGGCTTCACATGTTTGTAATGGGGCATACCCCAGGTTTATTAAACCATCAAGGGAAGGGTTTAAGGGGGAATCCTCCACACAAAAAGTAATCTGCAGAGGGGTTCTTTAACTCTGTAACCTGGTTTTCTGTCATGTTGGTGGGGGACACACTGTGTTAAAGACCCTCCCACCAGGATGCGTGATACTGACACACAGAAGTGCAAGCCCCTCTAACGTTAATATCCTCTAGGCTCCACACCCCTGACACCTCCGATTTAATAGTTTCCTCTTATGGGATGTGTAGACAGGCCACTGGATGGGCCCACCTCAACACTTTATTGACAAGTGGCTTGCATTAGAAACCACTAGTCCATCCACCTTACGGCAATCACTGTGCAAGCCCATTCTGTAGGGTTCTTCTGCACTGGGAACCTCAGGGCAACTAATATGCCAAATATTTATCCTCTCTCTGCTTGTTTTTTTGCTTGTTAAGGTAGTTTCAACAGCATTTTTTGTATGCTTGAAGTTGTTTACATTGGCAGTATTTTGTTCTGCAGGAGGCTGCAGTGTAGTGTTAAAGATCTCTTCAGTTTCTGCTGGACATTATTTGTTTACTCCAAGGGTAAGTCTTGTCATATGTACTGATATGTTGTTTTGATGGTGATGCCTGTAGGTGATGTAGGTTCTTCAGTAGAATTTCTCTGACAGCGCAGGCGTTGCTCTGTGATACCGCTTTCAGCACTATGACAAGGGACACACAGACAAATTAGTGTCACTATACCTAGTAGGGGTAGAAAGAAAGACCTGGCATTTATCAACAAACATTTGATCAAAGAATATGGTCCCCTATTAACATGCTATATAAGTAATAATCGACAGTTAATCTAACCTTCCCAGCCGCACTTTGAAAGGCCTAACCCATACCTTCTCTTAAAGATCCTCACCCTTGGTTCATGCACTGACACCTGTACTTTATTACAGGAGGATCTGAAGGCCAGCGTAGTGTAGTGGTAAAAGACCAGGCAGAGGGTAAGTATGAAATCTCTTGTACCCTCTCCTGGTCCTGCTGTACTTTCTTCCCAAGCTGAAGTCTTGCAGAGGCAAAAAAATGGTTTTCCTTCATATAAGCGCTGGCCTATTTTAGTCTTATTGACATACAGCTGGAAATACAAAGTGGTTGTCAGAGTGAACTAAAAAACAGCTGGTAAAGTCGTTTCTCTTGGTGCTGTTTCTGCTCATAGCAGTTGAATAATGTGTTGTAGAACAAAATACCATCTGAAGAACTAAACTTGTAAATAAGTTTACAAAAAAATTAAGACCTTTTATTTAGTGTTGGGAAATGACTGACTACTACAAGTTAATCGTAAGATGAACCTTTCTTTTGAATATAGGGGATTTTATAGATCTTACATGTATTCACCTTCGAAGACACTGATCTTTCACTTAACTAAAAACTGGTCTGGTTTCTAGGTAATTTCTGCTTGATTGGAGATGATTTGGTTAATTCTTATCACTTACTTTTGTGCTGCTTGGATCTTATTTATGCACACGTGCTACAGTGCCCTAATAAAGAAGATCTGCTAAATCCTTCCTTTACAGGTATGTAATATGGGTCATTGCTGTATCATCAACCAAACCAAATGTACAATATTTTCTCTATTGCAGTCCTAACAACCTGTTTAATCCCATCATGTCAGTGGCTTACTCTGGAAAATGCTGCTTTTTTTTTTTTTTTTTTTTTTTTTTTTTAATGTGGAGGTAGAGCTAAGAATTGAGGTTCAAACTGCTGCCACTTATTACCCTCCTTTCCCCCTTGCTTCTACAGCAAAGCTTCCCGCCCTTGATTCCAGCTCAGAGGATACCCCGTGCATCATTGGAGCACTGTGTGAGCTATACGATGGAATATCTGTTGAAGCCAAGGGGATAAAAGAACATTACTTCAAACCATACATAGCGAAACTTCATGATAAAAAGGTAACTCGGAAATTTGTAAGACAATCAGATGTCCACCTTACCATATTTACACTATAAATAAAGGCAATGTGCTTAATTACCTGACTTGTTTTATATTTGAATTCACCATTTCTTTTCTTTAACTCCAGATTTTGAAAGGAGCCTGTCTTTTGGATGTCTCTTGTTTCACAGATAACAAGTGAGTAATTTATTTAGTAAATAGTTCCATGACCTTCTGGAAAGGTGCCATTGGCTGAATATGCCTAATCAGTTTGGGCAAAACTATTGTATTTAACCAGATTGCTTAGCAATTCAGCTACAGTTCTGAGTTAAGGCAGCCATATTGGACTGTAGTCACTGAAATTGTTTAGGACTTTTACCTAATTCAGTTTGTATTCATGTTGCATGACTAAGCTGGATTTCTACACAAATGGATAACTTGGCACACACCCTGTTCAATATAGCACTAGAAAAAAAGTGCAATGAGGGGGATACTCCTTTTCAGAAAATTGAACAGATGATTGGGGAATGGTAGCTATGCTCTCGATCTCGGTAAAGCACCCCTGCTCCAGGTGTGGGAACCTGGTCAATTATTAAGGAGGCTGAGAGAAAGCAATCAATGCAGAACTTGCTGCTAAGTGTTCTTTATTGCACACAACATGTTTCGGGCAAGGTGCCCTTTATCAAGTGTAAAGGTTTTTCAGTGATACAAGCTTTTAAGGGTATATACAGGAAGTGATATCACATACAATACGTGTCGATTAACCGTGTATGAGTGCAAATATATAATGTCGTTTCACAGTTCCCCGTAATTTAAATAATGAATATTGCAAAAAAAGTCCTCTTTCTCTTGCTTAGATTGGGGGACACAGGCACCATGGGGATGAAGATCCTGTTGCTTGGAGGATGGACACTAAACCGTTAACGAAGCTCCTGCACTGGGCTTCATCCCCTGCCTACTTCCTGTACCCTCAGTTTTACTTTAGTGTCCTCAGAAGGAGGACGGATACTTCTGACTGGGAGCAGTGGTACTGATCGATTCTTGTGCTATGTCAGCAGTGGGGGCCAGAGTTGTCTTTCCTGAGCCCCCCCCCCCCCAGCCAAATACATTGTGCCCTCTATGCCTTCCCGCTCTACGGAGGTCTGCAGGCAGATGCTCCCTCACCACCCCTGAGCCCTTGGTTTCCACTCCACGGAGGCTGCACCAGAGGCCCTAATCGGTGTATGCACCAATATCTGGGCAATAATGGCTGGCAGCAAAGGGGGTAAGTTCTTTGTCATTATCCCTTTCTCACCTCCTTATTCCTCTCCGTTAGTCTCCAGCTATCTGCCCCCCTCTACCTTCATGTGAGAGCTGAGTCCCTGGTGTACCTTAGTTACAAGTTTCCCTAGTGTACCTGCAGCAGAAATAAAGCTGACTATTTCCAGGCTAGGTCACTGCTGAGTTTTCCGCATGCGACCGCCATCTTTGACGTGGGTGACCTCGCGTTGGCCATTTTCTTTTTGGGACGCTTGCGTCCTATCTTCTTCGTGTCTCCGCTATCGCCTGTTATCACCTTGCATGTTCTTCATGCAAAACCAAATTTGACACTGCCTCTGCTGACCCAGAGTGTATATCTTGTAGGCCTGGCACTACCCCTGCACCTAGTTTGCCTAGTGCAACCCTACAACCCAGCTCAGCGATAGCTCCGGCTTCTCAATTGAGCTTGGATTCTGAATTGGTGCGAGCACTCTCCCTCTCCCTGGCAGGAATTCAGAACCTAGCCAGAATTCCAGAAACCTTAAACAAGGTTTTAGAGCACCTTTCCAATCAACCACAAAGGATGAGCGCACAGGCGACTGTTTCCAAGCGCCCTCACCCCCCATCATCAGAATCCCCAGACGAGGAAGATTCAGGAGAAGAGGGGCAAGTTTTGTCATGTGAAGAGTCAGATCAGGAGCAAGATACTCCCAGATCTCAAAGGGAGGTAGAATCACTGATTCAGATGGTTCTACAAACCTTAAATATCGAAGACACTTCGGCTACCGCGGAACCAAGTAAAAACGTTTTTAAAAAGCAGAAGAAGACTTCATATGTCTTCCCAGCTTATGAACATCTAGACCAGGTGTCCCCAACCTTTTTTACCCGTGAGCCACATTCATATGTAAAAAGATTTGGGGAGCAACACAAGCATTAAAAAGTCCCTTGGGGTGCCAAATAAGGGCTGTGATTGGCTACTTGGTAGCCCCTATGTGAACTGGCAGCCTACAAGATGCTCTACGTGGCACTACACTTAGTTTTTATGTAACCAAAACTTGCTTCCAAGCCTGGCATTCAAAAATTAGCACCTGCTTTGAGGACACAGAGAGCAACATCCAAGGGGTTGGAGAGCAACATGTTGCTCATGAGCTACTGGTTGGGGATCACTGATCTAGACTATATACTTAAGGCACAATGGAAAATTCCAGTCCGCAAGGTTCAACTGTCTAAACGTTTTTCACAGACTTATCCCTTCCCTCAGGAAGCTACCAAGCTCTGGTCTTCCCCACCAGCTGTGGACCCACCAGTGTTGCTTCTTTCGAAGACCACAACCATACCCGTTGCGGATGCAGCTTCCTTTAAGGACCCCAAAGACAGGAGATTAGAGGGGTTCTGTAAAGCCATTTTTTCAGCGGCAGGAGTGGCTCTGCAACCGATCTTTGCCACAGCTTGGGTTTCAAGAGCAATGGAGATATGGGTGGAGCAAGTAGCACAATTCATTAGGTCCGAGGACCCGTCAACAGACCTCCTTTTGTCGCAGATTGCTGACGCTAACTCTTACATCTGTGAAGCAGCACTGGATGCAGCAAAACTAGTTGCCAGGGCTTCATCACAATCCATTGCAGCCAGACGTTTTCTATGGTTGAAAAATTGGTCTGCAGATCTCACATCAAAAAGAACTCTGGTCAGCCTTCCTTTTATGGGAAAACAGCTTTTCGGACTAGAAAAGATAATTTCACAGACGAAAACCGCAAAACAGACCCAATCGGCCCTTTCGTCCAGGTCAAGGCCAAAGACAGAGAGCACAAACAGAAAAACACCAGACTTCCAATCGTCCCAGATATCCAAACAAACAGAGCCACAACTGGTCCTTGACCAGAAACACAGCAAAACCATTACAGGAGAAATCCACCTCTGCATGAAGGTGCCTTACTAGGCGGACGCCTAAGAAACTTTTGGGAGGTGTGGAAATGGAGAGTCCAAGACCCTTGGGTACTGAAGGTAGTATCTCACGGCTACCTCATAGACTTTATACAAATTCCACCAAAAAGATTCTTTATGTTACGAATTCCCTCAAGGGAGCCAAAGCGTTTCTAAAAATTCTCCCAAGACCTCTCTTCCTCGGGGGTCATACAGCAGGTCCCACAGCTAGACAGGGGCAGAGGTTTTTATTCCAACCTGTTCATAGTTCCCAAAAAAGACGGATCCTATCGTCCTGTGCTAGATCTAAAGGCAGTAAACAAATATGTCAAAACAGCACTTCAAAATGGAATCCATACAATCGGTCCTACTATCACTAGAGATGGGGGAATACATGACAGTCATCGACATCAAGGACACGTATCTTCACGTGCCGATACATCTCAACCACTACAGATTCTTTCATTTCTTCGCTGCAGGAGAACATTGCCAATTTGTGGCACTTCCCTTCGGACTATCCTCAGCACCGCGAGTCTTCACAAAAGTTATGGCAGCAGCTCTAGTAGACCTGAGACTCCAAGGCATTGGAGTCATACCATACCTAGACGACCTACTTGTTAAGACTTCGTCCCACTCCCTAACCACAAGTCACCTACAGACAGTAGTAGACAGACTGACTCATCTAGGTTGGCTCATCAACTACCAGAAGTCAACATTCACACCAGCTCAGCGGACAGAATATTTAGGTCTTCTGATAGACACATCGCTGGGGAAAGCTTTTCTCCCACCTGCCAAGATAGGTCCTTCTGATCATTCAGAAGGAGAAATATATACCACTACGAGTAGCAATGAGAGCACTGGGGACAATGGTAGCATCAATCTCAGCGGTACTGTACGCTCAGGCACATACAAGACCACTGCAGAGGTTGATTTTACGGCATCGGAGACAGAAACGTACGGAGCTAGAACGCAGGATACTCGTAACGGATCCAGTTCAAGCATCAATGAAATGGTGGCTCCAGCCATCCACACTACAATCAGGAAAATTGTTTCCCAACCATGCATGGACAATAGTAACAACAGATGCCAGCCTACAAGGATGGGGAGGAGTCCTGGAGCAGCTCACTGTCCAGGGCAAATGGAACCCAGGGGAAAGATCTTTCCATCAACATACTGGAACTGAGGGCAATATGGCTCTCCTTGTCCCACTGGACCCACATTCTGAAGGGTCGACCGGTGAGAAGCAAAGACCCGTTAGCGTCAGCAGTAGACACTCTAGTAGCTCCGTGGCCTTTTCACAGGGCGTCTACCGCTGACCGTTCACGTCAGCGGTAGAAGCTCTAGTAGCTCAGTGGCCTTTTCACAGGGTATACGTGTTCCCACCACTCGCCCTGCTTCAGAAGAATAAAGGAAGAGAGAGTAGAGGCAATACTGGTGTCTCCATTCTGGCCTTGCAGACCATGGTTCGCAGAACTCATGCAGCTAACAGCAGACACTCCATTCCGACTTCCGATCAGGGAAGATCTTCTAACACAAAGACCGATTGTCCATACGAATTCTCCACGGCTGGATTTAACGACGTGGCTCTTTGATTGAGGCCTTGATGCTTTCCAGATCTGGAGTACCACAAGAGGCTTTACCTACCTTATTGAAAGCCAGAAAGCTTGTTTCAGCCCGTATTTACCACAGAGTATGGAAAAGCTTCATTGCATGGTGCGAGGCTAACTCCCAAGAACCCACAAGTAATGAATGAGGCAAACATACTGCGTTTTCTTCAGGAGGGACTGGATAAGGGGCTAGCCCTTAGCTCATTGAAGGTCCAAGTATCTGCTCTATCCATTTTCTTCCAACACCAGTTGGCGTTACGCCAAAACATCAAGACGTTCCTACAGGGTGCTCTGAGACAGGTACCACCATACAGTCAGCCAATTCCTCCATGGGAGCTTAACCTAGTACTATCGGCAATCCAGGAACAACCATTTGAACCAATCACGGACATTCCCTTGCTTATACTGACGATAAGACAGTATTTCTACTAGCTTCACTTCAGCTAGAAGAGTGTCTGAATTGGAAGCTCTATCCTGCAAATCTCAGTTTACAGTTTTCCTTATGGACAAGGTAGTTCTTAGACCGACACCGTATTTCCTTCCTAAGGTGGTGTCGGAATTCCACCTTAATCAGGACATTATTCTTTCTGCCCAAATCCCAAGACACAGATAGAAAAAAAGTTGCACACATTGGATGTGGTTTGCACTCTAAGGATGTATATTTCTGTTACCAAGAGTATAAGAAGAACTGACAGTCTCTTCATCATTCCGGAGGGACCAAGGAAGGGCCTCCGGGCATCGAAGACAACAATCTCCAAATGGATCAGTTCTGCCATCTCAAAGGCTTATGTAGCTAAAGAGACCTCCACCCTTTCAGATTCAAGCTCACTCAACCAGTTCTCTAAGCACTTCCTGGGCGGTACGCCACCAGGCTTCCACTGATCAGATTTGTAGGGCTGCAGTGTGGTCATCACTACACTTTTTCCAAGTTCTACAAGATACACACCTTCTCCTCAGCAGAAGCAAGCTTTGTGAGAAAGGTGCTACAGACAGTTGTTAAATGAGCACTGGGGTGTAAGTCCCGCCCTCGTGTAGCTTTGGGACATCCCCATGGTGCCTGTGTCCGCCAATCTAGGCAAGAGAAAAATAGATTTTTATACTTACCGTTAAATCCTTTTCTCTTGTCCTACATTGGGGGACACAGGCCTTCCCTCCCTGATTAAAAATTCTAGTTCAAATATTACAGTTCAAGCACACAGTTGAAGTGTGACATCATAATGTATATAGTTTATAAGGGGTGAGAGTTCCTCTTCAGTTTGCATGTGGTTTTAGTAGGGTTATCCTTCCTTCTTCAGCCCGAAAACTGAGGGTAGAGGAAGTAGGCAGGGGATGAAGCCCAGTGCAGGCGGAGGAGCTTCGTTAACTGTTTAGTGTCCATCCTCCAAGCAACAGGATCTTCATCCCCATGGTGCCTGTGTCCCCCAATGTAGGACAAGAGAAAAGGATTTAACGGTAAGTACAAAAATCTATTTTTTTTTTAATGTCCATAGTGCTTAATCAATTTAAAAGTTTTCAAAAATTCAAGTTTCTTGCTTGTATCCAATAATGAACAAATTAGGAACTGCCCATTTCTAGGCCTACCACAAATAAGCTTGATAACATGTTCTAATGTATGGAAGGAAAAAAGAATTCCCAATAATCTTACCATTAGCTGTTCATATTAATGTAACTATGTTAGGGCTCAGAAATCTGTTATCTGAAAAGAAATAAATAAGGCATCAGAATCAAGAAAAAAGAACAATGTCAGTAAAACAGTATCTAAAGTTTATACACATAGTATGAACAAAGCAACATTGTTACATTTTTATAGAAAGCATTTCACACTCCAGCTATTGTTCAACCCTTTTGGATGGAGCGTATCAAACGTCTTAATCCAGTATGCTTCCCTTTGTAGTATTCTCTTTTTCGGGTTCCCACCTCTATTTTGGGGTCTAATCACCTCCAGAATAGCCCACTTTAGCGGAGACTGATTATAGTTAGCAGTGTTAAAGTGTCTAGACACCGTGGTATCTGTAGCCGTTCCCTTTTTATAATTTCGTATGTTATCCTTGTGTTCTTTAATGTGGGTCTTTACTGCTCTTATTGGTTGGCCTATATAGGCTAATCCACAGGGACATTTAATAAGTAAATCACATTATTTGTATCACATGTGGCGAATTGTTTCAATTTAACTGGAGTACCATTTGCAGGATGGCATGTTGTATCTCCTTTAATAATCTAGGAACAGCAGTTACAATTTAAACAAGCATATGTTCCAGTTTTGGTTGTCCCAAGAATCTCTGGGTTCCCTTTAATTGGGGGGGGGGGGGTTACCTCTGATAGACAGTATGTCTCTGAGTCACCTGCCTTTTTATGTAACTGAACACTGGAGGATTTGCCAGAGCACTCCTAAGTGTTTTTTCCTTTTGTAATAGTGGCCAGTACCTGTAAACAATCCGTTCTATTTCTTTGCTCTGGGTACTATACTGACTTACAAATGGGAACATTTCTGTTGTTTTTTTGTTTATATGTGAGTAACTGTTTCCTAGGCATCTTACCCACTTCTTTGGCACAATTCTCAATATCTTTTGATCTTTACCCTTTTTTAATAAATCTCTTGTTTGAGGGTATCCAATTGTCAAGTTATACTTTTCCTCTTCAGAAATGATCCTGCGTGCCTTTATAAATTGGCCCTTAGGAATTGCTCTAATCACCTTATATAAAAGAACACTAACAACAAGTTCTGCATTGATTGCTTTCTCTCAGCCTCCTAAATAGGGAATGCTCCTTTTTTTATGTTGTATACTACATTTAGGGGGAGTGTCTCTTTAAGTAAGTTGGATTATTTTGGACCCTAAACGAATTTTAATAAAATGGTTCAATTTGGTCAGCTACTGGAGTGCTGCTTTAAGAATCTGTTATTTCTCTGCAGTACAATCATTTGTAATAATCTTTGTATAAACTAATTTTATCCTCTTTCCCCATAGTAAATCCTTGAATAAAGAGTATGAAGAGTATGTCCTTACTAAGGGAGACTTTGACGAGCGGGTGTTTCTGGGTGTAGATGCAGACGAGGAGATTGGAAGTCCCAGAAAATTTGTTGAATTTCCTATAGGAAACTGCACTCCACGGAAACAAATGGAGTGCAACCTGCAGCAACATTTTGAAAAGGTACATGTTGGATAAATGGTTGCACAGTACCTGTGCTTGTAAAATTGTTTACTTTTACTGTGTTTTTGAGTTAAGGGCCCAGACTGAAGGCCAGTTAGGGTGAGATTTGGGGTGAGTGCTTATTTGTGCCTTGGCTACCCCTGGAACTATAGCAAGGTAACTGTTACCCCAATGTTTCTCTACATCTATAACCTTATGAGCTAAGGAGGCTCAGCCTGAAGGCCAGTTAGGGTGAGATTTGGGGTGAGTGTTTATTTGTGCCCTGGGTACCTCTGGCACTATAGCACGGTGACTGTTACCCCAATGTTTCTATATATCTGTAACCTTATGAGCGAAGGGGGGCCAGCGTGAAGGCCAGTTAGTTTGAGATTTGGGCTGATTGAGGAATTTTGTTATACCTATCTATTCTCACAACAATAAGACACTTGGAATTTTTCACTTCATTTTGCAGAAAAGGTCTTTTGCTCCATCTACTCCTCTGACTGGTAGGGGTTACCTGAAGGAGGAGCAAACTGTAATCACACCTGTTTCGTCAGCAACACAATGTGTTAGTAGGTTACAGAGCATGGTGGCAGGACTCAGAAATGCTCCAAGTGAGCAGCTAATCGAAGTTTTCAAGTAAGCTCTCTACATAGCTTTGTCCTATTTGTGATACAAAGAACTGTGAATATAAAGGATATCTGTTGTTCATTATTCATTTTTATTAACACACTCAATGTTTGTGTTATCAGGTCATGTGTTAGAAACCCAATAGAGAATGTATTGAATATAGTCCGAGATATCGGACTTCGATTCGTCGATCACTATACACAATCCACAGAAGACCAACCTGGGTCTCATATTGGTGAGTTAAGAATTCCTATTTATCAGCTGTTTACTCTTAATTGCAGGTTTGATATTTATAACCTTAAATGGGGGCAAAATATACCAATATATTTTTGTTCAAAATAATTCTAAATCATTAACTGCCATTTTTTCCCCCCACTTTTGCTTTGAATAACTGTCACTGATCCTACTTAGTGGACAGTTTATCTTCATTTGTTCAATAATAGCTATTTTCTTGTTTGATAAGTCAGAAAATAATTGGGTAAGCATATTTCATATAACTACATTGTTTGCTGCTTTTGTTTAAGCAAATTCATTTTTGCTCAGTTGTGAATTCTGTGGATCATGAAATATGGGCAGTCTCAGTCTCTTGCTATTCTCTTGTATAGATTTTGCAGTCAATCGGTGGAAACTGGCTGAAATTTTGTACTTTAAAGTACTAGAGACCATAGTTGTCCAGGAAAGCAGGAGACTTCATGGGAAAGATTTGACGGTAAGAAATAAATTTGATTTTACATGGTTGACCCAGTTTATAGTTATATTCCCTGACTTGGTAGCATGTAGTATACAATACTTTTGATTCCTTGTATTTAATGATTGCTTTTAAGATGAGAAACTCACAATGTCTTAATGTGCATGGTATTGCCATTTTAATCTAAAGCTAAATATCTCATTCACCAAAGACACAATATAAGTTAATCCTGATTTCTCGGTCGTCTCTGGGGGACACGGGTACCTTAAGGGTTAAACGCCATCCTCCAGGAGGCAGGACACTTAAATTATTCAAAAAGGGGTGTCTGGGTCTCTAGCTTAACCCCACACACTGTGCTTATTCCAATCAGTTTTTTTAAGTGTCCTGCTACCGGGAGGATGGACAGCTTCTCTCATGAAGAAGTTTTTTTCTACAAAATTTATATATTATAACAACAACATCACATTGGACGACAGGGGCAACCCAGGAGCAGGAGAAACCCTTGCAACCTGGAGGGTTGCCCCCTACGAGGGAATAACATGGGCCAATACTGACAGCCCAGAAAATGCTGAATGAGCACATCAGACAAGCCTGCTTCCCACAGGGAACAGAAGGTCTGGACGGTGGATGCAGAGAGGAACACATCAGTCATCCATTCTCTCTCTCAGCTCTTCAGACTCTAATACCAACACCACAGTGGATGCAGGGAAGCGTTTCCTACCTCACTGCCTTCCACCCCCGCCTTCTCACAGCAGCCACACATAGGAGAGCGCTCACAGTGCTCCTTGTGAAGGCAGCTCCCAGGCGCAGAATCACAGGGCAAGAGCACGAGGAGGACACAACAAATCATCCCTTGCGGCCGGTGCGACTCCCTTAAAAAAAAAAAAAAAAAAACCACAAACAAATTTACAGAGTTTGGCACGCG
Organism: Xenopus laevis; assembly: GCF_017654675.1. Lineage (NCBI taxonomy): Eukaryota > Metazoa > Chordata > Amphibia > Anura > Pipidae > Xenopus > Xenopus laevis. The sequence goes on along the minus strand of NC_054387.1, from coordinate 44,566,247 downwards.
TCCGCAGAGGGAAGGGCACCAGCACACTCGGCACGCCTCCCATTCAAGTGTACAACCCCAAACAAAGTCTGTCTCAGCCAGGGAACCCAGACTCGCAGGGCACATCCCAGAGCACAGGAGGAAATACCTCACAAGAGGCAACAGCACCACTGTGGGCCATACAATTGTCGCAATCCCTGGCAACCCTACAGGGACTTCCAGCTATTGCTGATAATCTAGTCAAGGTATTATCTAAACTGAACCACAAGCATACAGGCAAGCACAAGAGAGCAGATAGCCTTAAGATTGATGCCGCTCCACATAACCGTTCAGACGCATCATCAGCAGATCAAAACTCTTCCCAGTCAGAAGGGGAACTCCCTCCATCAGATGCATCCTCAGAGGAGGAAGAGATCCAAGGGGAGGGCAAAGATACAGACACACAACATGACATTGACTGCATTTTTAATCCAGTCCTCGACATTCTGAATATTTCACAAACACAGAAAGAGAAGAACGAAGCCACAGGACTCTTCAAAAGGCAACACAAATTTTATTAATTACCAAAGTAACTTATGGATAAATGGTCTAATCCTCCAGTAATAGATGCACCAGTATCGCAACTGTCAAAATCTGCCACGTAACCGGTTACTGATGCCGCAGCATTTAAAGATCAGGCGGATGGAAAGTACTCTAGAGCAATTTTTTCTGCATCTGGCTTAGCACTACGACCATTACTAGCTTTGGCGTGAGTATCAAGAGCCAAACAAGCCTGGGCGGAGGCTCTCCTCAGAGATACTCAACAGGGCGTCCCCAGATCGGATCTCCTTTCATCCATTTTTTTCAATCGTGGACGCATTAGCACACCTATGTGACACTACGTTAGATGCCTCAGCCAGGCCATCAGCACTTTCAATAGCAGCAAGGCGGACCCTGTGGCTCAAAAGTTGGTCTGCAGATCTCTGCTCTAAGAAATCACTTCACTTCTGTTCAAGGGACAAAGACTATTTATTTGGTGAGGAATTAGAAAAAAATATTTCTCAAGTGACGGAGGAAAGAGCACCTTTCTTGCTCAATCAAAGAATAGAACTACGACCTCCAGACGAGGATGGTTTTTTCGAGGCCAAGTTTCCCTCGAAGAAGCAATTCATTGCAAAGATCACATTTTTGATCCAAAACAAGTGACCGGGGATGACCAACATGGAAGAACAATAAGCCCCACAGCAAGCCTACAAACAAAAAATCGACAACGGCCTGACGGGGCACTCCCTCTGGAATCAAGGGAACAAATAGGGTTCTACTACGATTCCGGGGGGCATGGACCTACCACTCTTCAGATGCCTGGGTGAAAGAGAGAGTATCAGAGGGTTATCATATCGACTTCTTCGCTATTCCCCCCCCAAAAAGTTCTTAAAGGAATTGTTCAGTGTAAAAATAAAAACTTTGTAAATAGGCTGTGCAAAATAAAAAATGTTTCTAATATAGTTAGTCAAAAATGTAATGTATAAAGGCTGGAGTGATTTGATGTATAACATGTCAGTCAGAACACTACTTCCTGCTTTTCATCTCTCTTTTTTTACATTGACTGGTTACCCTGGCTATCAGGCAGTAACCAATCAGAGACTTGAGGGGGGGGGGCACATGGGTCATATCTGTTGCTTTTGAATCTGAGCTGAATGCTGAGGATCAATTACAAACTCACTGAACAGAAATGTACCATGTGGCCCCCCTTCCAAGTCGCTGACTAGCTCAGAGTTATAGAGCTGAAAAGCAGGAAGTTGGATTCTGGCTGTTTTATTAGACATCTGTTCACTCCAGCCTTTATACATTACATTTTTGGCTAACTAACTATATAAGAAACATTTTTTATTTTGCACAGTCTATCTATTTACACAGTTTTTATTTTCACACTGAACTATTCCTTTAATGTCAAGTTCCCATCAACAGCATCAAGGCCCAAGCCTTTCTAGACTGCATCTCCATGATGGAGGGATCGGGAGTAAGAATACCAGTCCCCTCACAAGAGAGATTCTCGAGATTTTACGCAAATCTCTTCATTGTTCCGAAGAAGGATGTGTCATTCAGACCAGTGCTGGATCTGAAGCTACTAAACAAATTTGTCAGATTTGTCATTTTCAAAATATAAACCCTATGATCAGTAATCAGGGGAATGGAACAAGGCCAACTATAAATTGGTCTAAGTCCAAGTTAATTCCCAGCCACCAGATGTCATTCCTTGGACTGGAATTCAACACAATTTCTCAGATAGTATCTCTCCCACACAAAAAGCAGAGAAGACTCAGAGAGCAGGTCAAACATCCGCTTCACACTCAGAAAACAATACATGCGGAAATGAGAGTACTAGGAGTGATGGTCTCGGTAATAGAGGCAATACCATTTGCACAGATGCACCTGCGCCCTCTACAGGCGAACATAATGGCGGTGTGGAAAGGGGGACCCTATCCAGAGTTTTCTCGCTATCTCAGCCAACCAGAAATTCTATCATCTGGTTGCTAAAACCCAGCACGGGACAATATGGGGCTACACCAGACTGAAATGTCATAGCCATGGATGCCAGCCTCCGGGGATGCGGAGTGACCTGGAACAACAGCACAAGGACCATGGTCTCCAGAAGAATCCAATCTTCCGATAAACATACTGGAACTGGGAGCCGTAAAATTGGCACTAGATCAATGGTCACAGCTGCTTCAAGCGAGACTGGTACGGATGCAAAGCGACAACGCAACAACTGTGGCATACATAAATTGGCAGGGAGGAACCCGCAGCAAAGCAGCCCTAGCAGAAGCGGAAAAAATACTCCGCTGGGCGTAAGCCAACAGGGTGAGACTGTCTGCAATCTGACAGTAAAGCAGATTACCTCCGTCTAAATTGCTTAGACGCAGGAGAATGCGGGTTGCATCCGGAAGCGTTTGCCAAACTAGTTCATCACCGAAAAGTCCCAAAATATTTTGCCCAATGCCGAGATCCGATTGCATCAGATAGACGTCTTTCCACTTTTTCCTATGTTACTTCGGGTACTGAAGAAGATCAGGCAATCACAACTCACAATAATTCTGGTGGCACCATACTGGCCAAGAAGGACATGGTTCTCGGATCTACAGGACATGTTGGTAGATCATCCAATACGATTGACCCCCAGAAAAGACCTCCTACAAGGTCCGATAGCCCACCCCAACCCGGGTCTATTCCTTTTGACAGGGTGGCTGTTGAAACAGCCATCTGGCAGAAATAAGGACTATCAGAAGAGGTCATTACAAAGGTTAAAACTAAGTAAGCCTTATCAGAAAGGTCCATCTAAATACACCAGTAAACCCCCAAAGTAGTGCTGCTCTGAATCCCCTGTCAAAAGAAACACTGCATTTCTTTCCTTCTATTGTGTACACATGGGCTTCTGTATCAGACTTCCTGCCTTCAGCTTAAACCTCATTGCCCTGGGCAGGAGCATGCCCAGTTTGCTCCTCTCCCCCCCCCTCCCTTCTCTACTGTAATCTGAGCCCAGAGCAGGGAGAGACTCAGGCAGGAAGTGATGTCACACCATGTTAATCCTGCAGCTCCTATCCTAAACAAACAGAGAGTTTTTAGAGCTTTTTACTCAGGTATGGTAAAACATTCTACAGAATAAATATAGCATTCTAGCTTGCACTATTGCAGCTAATCTATTGGCAATAAAATGCCTCCCTAGCTTTCCTTCTCCTTTAAGGTAGAAATCTCAGCCTTATCAGTATTATTCCAGTCAGGACTGGCGCTAGATTCCATAAGGATATTCAGGGAGTTCAACATTTACGACCTCTGTTTCACCCTCCAGTTCCAGGGTGGGACTTAAATCTGGTACTCGAAGCGTTAATCAAGCCACCTTTTGAGCACATGGGATCAATCTCGGAGTCATTACTTATAATCTCTTCAGCCAGAAGAGTGTCCGGGTTGAGCGCATGTGAGGCGCCCTTCCTAATTTTTAACAAGGACAAAGCAGTACTAATAACTTTATCCTTCTTACCTAAAGTGGTATCTCAGTGTCACGTAAATCAGGAAATTGTAGTGCCAACATTGTGCTTTGATCCAAAGAATGACAAAAGAACGGCGACTCCACAAGTTGGACATAGTTAGAGCACTCTGCTGGTATATAGAAAGATCCAAACACTTTCGACATTCCATCCTTGTTCCTGATTCCAGTGGGACCCAAAAAGGGTCAGGCAGCTTCCAAGACGACCATTGCAAGATGGGTCAGAGAAACAATACGACCAAAGGAAAGACGCCACCAGTGCAAGCACCAATGCGCAAGCTCACTCAACAAGAGCAGCAGGAGCTTCCTGGGTGTGGCGCAACTCTGCCTCAGTGGAGCAGATTTGCAAAGCGGCTACTTGGTCCTCAGTCCACACATTCACAATTTTACAACCTTGACACGTACTCCTTAGCCAAGGTGGCATTTGGCCGCAAGGTTCTGCACTCTGTAGTGCAGTAAAGTGTCAATACAATTCTACTCTTCCCACCCATTGTTCTGGGGCTGCTTTAAGTTCCCTGTGTCCCCCAGAGATGACAGAGAAAACAAGATTTTTGATAGTCCCCGTTTAATCTGTTTCTCTGTAGTCAATAGGGGGGACACAGGACTTCCCTCCCTCATGAAAATTGTTGACCACGTTGGTCCAGGGTGGAATATGCCTTCTGTTTGTTTTATGCCATCATTATTTTGGTTATTATTCATTTATAATCAACAGTCTGGTCATTTCCCTATGGGACCAGACTGTAAATTATATCCTTATAAACGGTGCGATCTAACGTCTGAACGCTCCTGTTATAACAGGGGTCCCCGGGCTGCCGAATTTGACGCATCACGTCCGAATTTGACACGGTCGCGTTCAAATTGAACGCAGACGAACCCGAATTGGACGCCGGCGCACCCGATTTGGACACTGGCGACCAGAATTGGACACCGACCCCCCTCCCAACATTTCAAACAAAATGTAGATTATAACGCATAATGTACCCCCTACTGTAATTTATAAAGATATTAGAAGTCACCTCGGAGTTATGTGACCTGTATAAAATCACTCGGCCTTCGGGCTCGTGCTTTTATATGGTCACAACTCCTCGGTGACATAATATCTTTATAAATTACAGTAGGGGGTACATTATCCACTATATTATAGCAGTATCTTTGGTACAAACTGATTGGAATAATCACAGCGTGTTGGGTTAAGCTGGAGATCCAGACACGCCCCTTTCAAATAATTGATAAGTGTCCTGGAGGATGGAGCTTAACCCCTAAAGTCCCTGTGTCCCCTCTATGGTGAGTATCAAAAATCTTGTTTTTGCCACCAACACCCTAGGCAAAATCGCAGGTTTCAAATGTCCGATAATAGGGCTCTAGGTGAGGAGAGACAGCATGAACACATTGGTTTTTTTTTTTAAATATTTCTCGTGGCACAGTCAATAAGAAGCGAATCACTGGGGTTTAAGAAAAATGTCTTATGCAGTGGGGCATAATTAATTGTTTTGCTTTGACAGTCTTTGTTTCTTAAACGAGGTTAAAAACACAATTTGTATCCAAAGATTATTAGGTTTTATCATTTATTTTTAATCTTGCATGCTTTATGTATTTTTTTTTCAGGCTCTATTAGAGCAAGACATCTTTCATCAGTCACTTATTGCCTGCTGTTTGGAAATTGTCCTATTTGCTTACAGTTCTCCCAAGACCTTCCCCTGGACCATTGAAGTACTTAAACTGAGTGCTTTCTACTTCTACAAGGTACGTGCTGGACACCACAGCTGAATAAAAGTAAATAGCACAAGTTGATGTTCTCTGCTTACCTTGCTTGCCTGTAAAATGAAAAATTTATTTTACTTTTGAATGGAAACTTTGTTATTGGGGAGCAGGGATGCCCCAGCAAGTCCTACCCTTGACACATGATTCCAACCTGAATCCCCTTTAGGTAATAGAAGTGTTTATTCGCTCTGAAGATGGGCTGTCACGGGATATGGTAAAACACCTCAATACCATTGAAGAACAAATCTTGGAGAGCCGTGCCTGGACCAGTGATTCTGTTCTCTGGGTTCATCTTGATGCTGTTGATGATGTGCCAACCTGTGAAGAGGTATGTGAAATATATCCCGCACCTTAGACCGTATTCCCAGAACATACATTACGTGCATATTTTTATTCCATCATCTGGTTAAAAAGCTTCCATCTTTCTTGCCACTGCTGAGGTGCCTTCCTAGTTGGTGTTGAAACATTGATTTAGATTCAGTGGAAAATAGTTTTTCTTTTTCAATTGTTTTGAAATTGAGTTGCTTTTTTTTTTTCATGTCATAGGTAATAATACCCAGCAACTTTGAAACTGGAAATGAGGCTTTGGTGGGCCACTTGCCCATGATACCTGCATCTCCCATTGTTCATCCTCGTGTGAAAGACCTGGGGGGATCATATAGGCGAGGTGAGAAAATGGGCCTATGGTAGTGAGGTCATCCACAATGATAGAGATCATACAAGTAAAATAATTTTGTGTTTGCGTATGTGATTTTGCACCTGAGAGCAAATATTTAATGTATTGGTTTTGGGGGGAAAATTTATTTAATTTAAATTCTGAATAAGTGTTTTGTGTGCTTGACTGGTTATCACTACTACTTGTCTTTGCTCAGTCAGATCATTATCACACATAAATGGTGATTTCTGCTGTACGAAATGGCAGTATGTTCCATTTCTTAACTTTTGTTTGGAACATGGATAAAGGTTATGTCTGTCTATTAGTAATGACATTTATCATTGGAATTCTGTTTTGCTATAGACTGCCAGCCACTCTCGCCGATTTCTGTTCATGACCGTTACAGTTCACCAGCTGCTGGTAGTGCCAAGAGGAGGCTCTTTGGAGATGACTGCCCAAGGGAACCAGCTGCTGATAAAATAACCACACCTGATATCACCCGCATAAGGATTGCAATAAGCCCATCTCCTGTTAAAACTGTCCATCCTATCGGACATGCAGTTGCCATACCTGTACAAGGTAATTACTGGATCTTAAAAGGCGAAAGCTTTAATCTTACCTCTCTAGAATTAGGCAATTTGGTCACTGACCATTTCATTTGTCTTCAGTTTCCGATTAAATCCTATTACAATGTTTTTCCGTTATCTAGCATTACGTGTATCTGTACCAAATACTATATGGCAGAGGTTTCAGATATTACGATCAGAATAGTGCCCTAACCACCATTCGATCAGGGCATGCATTAACTTCTCAATACCCATGAGAAGGTTACAAATCTATAAATTATGAGGTTACAAATCTATAGAATAATAGGTGTTACGGGGTGCCCAGGGCATGACATAAGCACTTACGCTTAATCTATTGTGCCCTGTTTATTAAATGGCATCCACCTGGCTGTGTAAACAAGATGGATTTCAGGCCACAAAAAACAAAAAAAAAAAAAAATATATATATATATATATATATATATATATATATATATATATATATATATATATATATATATATATATAATTTTTTTTTTTTTTTTTTAATTTTTAGGCTAAAATCAGACTTATTCAGATTGTGAGAGGTCAATGCCATTGATGTCACTGACTGCACACATGGGCTTATTATATAAAATGTTACGGTGACCTTAGCCTAACTTTAATTACAAATGCAAACAAAGAACATCTCTTTTAATCCATTACTGCTGCTACTTATTAGGCGTGGCACTTGAAACTGGCAAGAGCCTTTCTGTTACGATGAAAACGTCTCCATCGCAAAGTGAAAATTCTGTTCCAGTGCCTTTAACTGCACAAGCCCTGATCAGCCCGCTTACGAAGCATCAGTTGGGTAGAAATCTGGAAACCTGTCCCACATCAGCACGCAAGCCCAAGAAAACGGGCTCTCTGGCTTTGTTCTTCAGAAAGGTAAGGCTAAAATATATTGTTGACAATGATTGACTTGTGGTTACATATGAGCCTTTAACTGCCAGCAATGCAAACTCTGTTTTTACCTTGTATTCACAAGTATAGGCAGAAAGCATGATGCCAGGCAACCTGCTTCATAGATTGCTGTCTAAAGCTGGCCATAGATGTAAAGATCTTTAAAAGATTTTTTTTTTATCGTGAGACCATGATTATCTCGAAACTATCGTTTAAATGTACGATGTGTCCATCAAATAAAAAGACCATTTCAGGCGATATTAGCAGCAAAACTGAAGGGTAGCTGCCTGCTTGGCCCTGCAAATATAGATAGATTGCACTGGGACCGACAAAGATTTTTTTTAACTTGGTCGATCAATTTTCTGACAGATGTCGGACAAAAAAATCATAAGATGTGCGATCATTCGAATCCCACTAAATTCACGATAATTTGACGGATTGGTCTGCAAAGAAAAATCTTTGCCTCTATGGGGACCTTTAAAGTTAAAAGTGAAACAACTCTAAATTCTTTCACTTTGTTTACTCCAGGGATTAAACAGTTGATTATTGCCCTGAGCCCTCATTGGTTTACACAATAGCATAAAGGACAATTCCTTTATTTTGTTCCGACAACTCTGTGTGTTATTCACACATTTAACTAACGCTTCCAAGCTGATTGCAGTTGCTGTTTTGGCAATTGTTGATTGGAAACCCATGGCATTCTGTGTCATGTAAAGGCAGTGATTATATTCAAAACAAAGACTTAAAATTACACTATCCATTCAACTGAAGACACTATGGGGCAGAGTTATCAAGGGTCGAATTGAGAATTCGAAATTAGAATTTGAGGGGTTTTTTTAATGGTCAAAACTGCCAAGGGAGTTATTCAAACTCATTTCGAGTTTTTCAAAAATTTCGAGACTTATCAAACTCGAGCACTTTAAGAACTCTAATTCGACTATTCACCACCTAAAACCTGCCGATGTCAATTTGCTAAAAAGACCATTTCAGGCGATATTTGCAGCAAAACTGAAGGGTAGCTGCCTGCTTGGCCCTGCAAACATAGATAGATTGCACTGGGGCCAATAAAGATTTTTGTTTTAACCTGGCCGATCAATTTTCTGACAGATGTCGGACGAAAAATCATAAGATGTGCAATCGTTTGAATCCCACTAACTTCACGATAATTTGACGAATTGGTCGGACTTCGCTTAAATCGGTCGTTCGGCAAAGAAAAATCTTTGCCTCTATGGGGACCTTTACAGTTAAAAGTGAAACAAATTTAAATTCTTTTAACTTTGTTTACTCCAGGGATTAAACAGTTGATTACTGCCCTGACAGGAGCATTTATTCATTGTCTTACACAATAGCATAAAGGACAATTCAGAGTATTTTGTTCCAACAACTCTGTGTGTTATTCAAACATTTAACTGACGCTTCCAAGCCGATTGCAGTTGCTGTTTTGGCAATTGTTGTTTGGAAACCCATGGCATTCTGTGTCATGTAAAGGCAGTGATTATATTCAAAACAAAGACTTAAAATTACACTATCCGTTCAACTGATAAAAATCTGAAGAAACTATGGGACAGATTTATCAAGGGTCTAATTGAGAATTAGAAATTCGAATTTGAGGTTTTTTTTAATGGTCAAAACTGCCAATTTGAGTTTTTCAAAAATTTCTAATAAAATTTTCTACACTTATGATACTCTAGCACATTAAGAACTCTAATTCGACTATTCGCCACCTAAAACCTGCCGATGTCCATTTGCGTTTTTTTTTTCAGAGAAAAATCTCGAATCTAGTTCAAATTAGATTTACGTTTCGATCCTTATTCACCTGAATTTGAAAAAAAATTTTTTTTTAAAAAAAATGCATGAATCTAAAATTCGACCTTTGAAAAATCTACCTCTGTGTAATGTTGAAAATCGCCTGTTATAAGAGAACGTAGAGATGTCTGAACACTGACTCGCTTGAGACTGAGCTAAAAGCACAAGAGTGGAAGAACATAGGCTTGTATTTACCAGGAAATATATAAGCCAGGATCATTTAAATGCAAATGTTCTTACAAATAGCAAATACTTTGCTAGAGTTTTTATTGTAGAGTTCAGAAAACTGTGATATTAAACTGCAATTCCCAGGATTTCTTGTGCAAGATGTTGAAGTTTAGCCATGTAATGATTCTTGATGGTTTTTGTGTCATGCTCTTTTGAATGGCCATAGAATTTTTAAACTTTGTGCTGCAGATGTATCACTTAGCTAGTGTCCGTCTCCGTGACTTGTGCCTAAAGCTGGATGTGTCCAATGATTTGCGGCGGAAGATCTGGACTCTGTTTGTGTACTCGCTTGTCCATTGCACAGACCTAATGAAAGACAGACACTTGGATCAGCTCCTCCTCTGTGCTGTGTACATAATGGCCAAGGTAAGCTTTTCTATTTGACAGCAGCTTTAACACTGCAAAGGAGAACATTATCTGTTGTGAAATGCCCTTTCTGTTGTCAGGGCAAAGAAAGTTCAGTTATAATTGATGTTTACAAATGATTTTGCTCTAAGTTTAGTACAAAATGCACTTACTGATCAAAATATTTTAGTAGGCTGAAAAAGTATAGAGCGCAGCAAATCAGCATTCATCTGGATCATATCCTGGTTGGCTTTCAGACTGTTGCTGCCATGGCAAATATTCCTGTGTATATATAACAAAGAGCTCTCCAGTTGATTAATAAAACTTCATTAGATATTTGTATTCTTTATGATGAATATATAAATACATTTTTTTTTTTTTTTTAACTTAAGATCAGTAAAGAAGAGAGACTGTTTCACGACATCATGAAATGTTACAGAAACCAGCCCCAGGCAAATAGCCACGTAAGTGAATTGTGTTGCTCATGACATATTGTTCAGTTATTTATATTGCTAATCATTAATTTTTCCTTGTTTCTGCATTTTTTGGATTTCCCCTTGCATTATTATTAATTTTGAAAACTAAAAAAAAACATGTAAAGCGTTGCATAACATACATGCTTCTGTTTCTGTTATGTTACAACTTTTGACATATTCACATTCAATTGAGGGTGTGTCATTTTGTTTGTGCCCGGGACACACACGCTCACACACATTCTCTAATTTACTCACACACCCTCTCGCTCACGCTCACACTCGCACACACTCTCGCTCACTCTAATTTACTCACGCTCACACACTCGCTCCAATTTACACAGACACACACACACTTGCTCCAATTTACACACAGACACACACACTCGCTCCAATTTACACACAGACACACACACACTCGCTCCAATTTACATTCGATGCTCCATTGAATGGACATGAGTCTGTATGTGATGTTCTGAATTTTTTAAGTATTCCTTGTTTATAAGAATACAAACCACATCAATTTGGGGCATCGTCTTATTATGTTCATTTTAAGGGCTGTCCTACTTCATATTGTTTTGTTAATCTTCACTTTTGAATGTGTTCTAAATTACACAGGGCAATCTACTGACCTCATCTTAATGCACTTGCAAATTTTGATCATATGAAAAGCCTTCTACAGTGACGATTGATGTAGGATCCGCTAGTATTTAAGGCTTGGGAAGCAATTTTAATACTCTTAGCTGTAGTTCTAATGATTAACCCAAACCTAACCTGTCTCTAGTGCCATCTATAGCTTTTCAGGCTCTCAAGTACACTGGGAAGAGTCACTGTCTCTTGCTCCTAACTGATACAGTATCTGGACTTTTATTTTTTTATTTATTTATTTTTTTGTAGGTTTATAGAAGTGTGTTATTGAAGAGGTTACCTCAAGCAAGTGAAGATGAAACCAGCACAAGTCAGGATGTAGAGATGACTGCAAGCAGTAAGTCACTGTTTGGGGTCATTTTCTAAAACACACAATGGACCATCTACAGTCTAATTTCCATGTAGATAGTCCTTTTAAAGTTGGCAAAAAATGGTCAGATATTAAGTTGTACCACATATAATGACTAAATGTTATTGTTTGATCAATGGTCTGCAGGCAATCTCTCAACATTGAAACTTAGTAGCAAGAATGACCAGACCAATAGCTTGTTTGAGCGCTGATTGGTTCCAAATAGATCACTTAGACATTTGTCATGCTTTGGGCCCACACATGGGTGCAGACCTCAACAGATCAACAATATTAAATTGTCATTTCCCTTTCTTTGCAGATTCCAATGACTCTCATCCAACCCCCAGTGGTTTTAGTGGCAGCCCCTGTGGCCAGGCAGAGCGAGGAGATCTCATAACGTTTTACAACAATGTCTATGTAGAACGTGTGAGATTATTTGCACTAAAGTTTTCCAGCAGCACTCAAGACCATCTGGTAAGCTAGTTACATTTCTAAGGGCCACACGTGCAGTTTAAAGGAGAAGGAAAACCTAAAAATAAATAGGACTAAATGCCATGTTTTATATACTGAACTTATTGCATCAGCCAAAAGTTTCAGCTTCTCAATTGCAGCAATGATCCAGGACTTCAAACTTGTCACAGGGGGCACCATCTTGGAAAGTGTCTGCGACACTCGCATGCTCAGTGGGCTCTGAGCAGCTGTTGAGAAGCTAAGCTTAGGGGTCGTCACAAATTATCCAGTAGAAAATGAGGTTGGACTGTCATACAAGCCGATGCTACAGGGCTGATTATTAAATTCTGATGTTAATTGCACTGGCTTCGGTGCGGCCATGTAGTAATTATTTGCATTAATTACTAATCAGCCTTATACTGTGACTTTGATTTCTTTTCTATGTGTACTGTATGTTTTGTAAGGGTCCCTAAGCTCAGTAAGTGACAGCAGCACAGAGCATCTGCAGTGAATCAGCAGAAAAGAAGATGGAGAGCTACTGGGGCATATTTGGAGACACAGATCTTTACTGCTAAAGGGCTGTGGTTGCCTAGATTTGGTACAGAAGCCCAAAACATAACAGACAACATTTCTGGATTACTTCTTTAGTTTAACTTTCCTTGTCCTTTAAAAAGTTGTCTCAAAATAAATTTTTGAGTGCGATTAAGAGAATTTTGTGAATGCTATGTCTTTACGTCCTTCCTTGGTCAACAGGATTTGAAAACCAATAAGTCAATATTAGAATCAAGTGACATGCCTGAAAGCTGATCGGCAGCAAAATAATCATACCATTCAGCATTGTTAATGTTAAGGCTGGGATTGTTTCTGATTCTAATGCAGCTTTGTTTACCATTGTTCATGTTAAAAGGCTTTGGCAGCAGGTTTGCACTTCCTCAAATACAAAACAGGTGCAAAATGCACTGGCACACTAGTAAACTACAGCAAAAAAAACAAAAACATTGTGTATTTATGTGCCATACATGGTGTGATTATTTTTTTTTTTCTCTTTAGGTGGATGCACCTCCTCTTTCCCCATTTCCCAGCATCAAGCAACAAGCTATTTCTCCCCGCAGAGTATCCCAGCAACATTCTATTTATGTGTCTCCCCATAAGAACAGTGGCAACCTGACTCCCCACACAGCCCTCCTGTACAAGTTTAATGGAAGCCCTTCAAAAGTAAGTTATGGCCTTACTGTCAGCATTTCTATACAGTAGAATAAAGGGAGGCATGACTGGTGGCTGTGAAGCTGATGGGTTGAAATGATTTTGTTTGTGCTTATGTTGTTGAAAACGCAAGTACTCATTTCATTTTTTTTTTTTATTGAAGAGCTTGCAGGACATAAACAGCATGCTCAAACAGGAACAGAGGAGTCGGAAGCGAATCATTGCTATAGACAGCGACACAGAGTCTCCAGCAAAGAGGCTTTGCCAGGAAAATGACGATGCTCTGCTGAAACGCCTGCAGGATGTTGTGAGCGAGAGGGCCAACCATTAGGTGGATTCTGCCCATTGCTGTTCATTGGTTTAGGCCCCTTGAAAAGTTAAATTTAGTTCTGTTTTATATGAATCAGTCCCAGTAGCCTTTGAGCTTGACCCCCAAATTCAATTAGGTGTTGATGAAGACTCTGCTTGCACATATGAAACTATGTACTAGCACTGTCTGCAATCTCACTTACCCAGATGGGTAATGTCCCTGCAGTTGGCTGCCAGGCTCTTTGGTGGAAAACTTCTCAGCTACAGTCAGTCACGTGACAACTGCACTGCTGTTTCCATGGATTTACTCCGTTTTATCAGTTTCTACTCAGCATGATATTTTTAACTATTGTGATAAAGCAAAGCACATCATTCTTCAGCCTTGTCCCTATTGTGTGTTTGTCAGGGTTCTGGGCTGTAACTACACTGCCAGTGAAGGCGCCCCCTAAAGGACTGGATTTTATTATTTCCTGCAGTAGTGTTTTGTTTTTTAGATTTCTTGTTAAAAGCAATGCTTTGTGCAAGTACTTTTTTTGTTTTTAATTTGTAAACACTATTTTTCTGGGGGACACAGGAGACCAGTGGGGTTAAGCTCAATCCTCCAGGAGGCAGGGCATTTGATTGACCGAAGAAAATGTGGGGTGGTACCTGGATGTTGTTTTTCAAGTGTCCTGTCCACAGGAGGTTGGAACTTGGGTCTCCATCTGAAAGGAAGTCTTCAGTCTGCGAATAGTGCTGACCCCAGGGTCTAGGCATGGAGCAGGGGTCCCTGCCTCCTAAATTTTAACCTCCAGGATCGGTATAATCAGTCAGGCCACCCAGACCACCACCTGTTCTAACTGCGGTGTGCTGGTTTTCTGGTCAGGTATTTCTGTCCTAATGTAAGTACAGTCTAAAACTGGCACGACTCTCTACCCCCCCCCCCATTTGTTTTGCTGTCACCCTGTGGGTTGAAGTTCAACCAAGATTTGACCGACTTTAAAAAAATCTTGCTGGTCAATTATTTTAGCGCTATATTTCTATTCATTGTACCGACTTCATTGAAAAGGAGTATAAAAGTTTTGCAGTGCCTTTTCTGTGCCGTTTTTTAACCTGCTCTAGGTGCCTCCGTTCTGATGCCTTTTACGTAACCTAAAATGAGTTGCCGTGCTAAAACACCTGTGTGAACCTTTGCTTTGCCTTTTTGAGCTTAATGAAATTGTGTAGCATCTACACATTTTATGGTTTGCTAGCACCTTTTTTTAAATCTTCCTGTACAGAACATTGTAATGTACATTATAATGTCACTTCCATTCAGATGCACCTTGTCCAGAATTTGTCCTGTTATAGCTTCTAACATGTACCCTTTAATATGGTTCACAGAGGAGGGGTGAAATCTATGTAGCCTCAGATCCAGTGTATTTCTTTCAACATATCTATAGTGAAGATTGGAGGGTATATTCCATAAATGTCTATATAAAATGCCCATGTTGTGTAAATATGTAAAATAAAATGTCCTCTACCTTACTGGCTGCTTGCACAGACTTTTTTTGGGGGGGGGGGGGGTTTAAACAATCCTAATAGCAGGAAGTGAGGAGGAGCTGCAACTGAACTGCCTATGCGCTGTACACTGGACTATATGGTGCCAGCTCATGGGCCATTAAATATACATTTAATATGGGGGGGGGATCTTGGACCCCCAACCTAAACAGTGTGGGGACTTGTTTTATGGTCCTGGCCCCTTTTAGTTTTTGGTCCATTTACTCCTGAGCTCCTGTCATCCCACTGTTTCGAATGTTTGTTTTTTCCTGTTTACGAAAAAGTGAGGCTTGTGTAAAATTCCATCCTACAATAAAAACTGTTTCTGCTTTTTGCTGACATTTTAAATACGTCACTTCTGAAATCAGTATAATAAACAATGGACAAATCTGGGTTATATGAAAAGTCTTCCCTGCAATGTTGCTACACAACGGTGCTGTTTCGATGAAGCCAACTGCTGTCTTGTTGGAAGAGAATTGAGATACCAAAGGCGGTTTATGGGAGCTAAGAGGCTTTCCTATACAAAGGCTACAGTTGTTTGGTGAATGTGCTATACCCTCGCAAATAATTGGAACTTTTGCCCAAATTGTATTGACCTACAAAGTTACCTCTAGATTAAATAACAGCAAGCTGTATAGTAGATCAGTGCTGACCAACTTCTGTGGTACAGAGGGCCGGAATTTTGGTGGGCCGCTAATGGAAACCAGTGTTGGCCTCTACTTTTTTTAGCCACACCCATTTTAAACCACACCCATGTTACCACAAGACCATGTCCACATAATGGTTGTAGCACACCAAAAAAACAAATGGTTGGTGCTCACTGCAGAGATATCACTCAACACTCGTACTATCTGCAGGGATATCACTCGTGAAAAAAAGTCATATTAAAACATACCCTTAAATCCATATGCCTCCTCCCTTGTGGATAACAAAGCACCCCCCAGCAAATGATAAAACATCTTAGGGACCCCTGTAATTTTCAAATATTAACAAATCCCCAAAACAAATACCAGGCTTATGTTCCACCGGCAGAGTATGGCACACACAGAGCAGAGGGCAGGCAGAGTATGGCGCACATACAGGGAGAATAGAGAAGGCAGAACAGAAGACTGGTACCTTATGGAGCCTCACACAACACTTGCAGCCTGGCAGCACGGACCACAGGAACTGCAGCATGACCAGTAGCCATCAATGAGAGCTTCAGTGGAGCTTAGATACTTGTCAGCAATAACCTACAGTGACAACCCACCAGTGCAAAGCACTGTGAGAATGCTCTGTGTCTGGCAAGTAGGGGAAAACATGCAGCAAATCAACTCTATCCCCACAGGAGATACCGGGACCGCTGCAACCTTGCCAGGTATGACTGAACCCCCTGAGCAACCCACCCTCGGGTGGTTCCTCATACGGTCTTCAGACAGCACCCTGTCTGGCTCTTCGGATCATAAGTCCCTTTACTTTCCTACCTGGAAAGGACAGAAAAAAAAAAAAAACACTACTGTGAGTTGTGAGGAGGGGGTTTATATAGGATGTTTAATTGGCTGTGATTTTTTTCTGTCCTACCAGGGAATTGAATATGAGCTTTCCTAAGTGTGTGTGTTGCCTGGAGGACGATAAGGAAATCGACATTATTGATGTATCCCTATCCATCGTGCAGCTGTACACCTCTGCTCTTACAACAGCCTGTGTTTTTGGATCCCCAACATGTTTGTTTAGCCATTTAAATGTATGAGGTAAACATGAAACTTCACCCCCTTGTTATGGTATTTATTATGCATCAGGAATAGATGTTCCCACCTCTAAACAAATAAACAATAGAAACACAAATCACTTCCTCATTACTGTAAAGTGTTTGTGGATCAAACCTACTTGTCTATGCCAATAAAATAAGGTGTGTTTGACCAATAGACTTAACAACTTTTATCTCTATTATAAAGGAAATGCGTAGAGTAGGTTCATTTAAGCTAGTTGGGCTTTTGCTGATTATTGGTTAGGTCCTTTCTACTACCTGTTTGGTAGGATGATTTTTGTTCTGGTGCAGCTAAACACAGTTGTGTTATATTATTCTAAAGAGCCGTTTTCTACTGCTTCTAGGTATTGGATCTTCGAGGTTCAAACAGGAGGAGCCCATCTGGTACATCCCGGTACTGTGCTCTGTACTTACTCATTTGGTAGGTTGCTAGATCAGAGTGTAGATTTGTCTTGCTTGTAACTTTCTTGACATTTAAATCCTTATGTGAGCTATGCATCCGCTTCCCTGCATGTTTTAGTAGTAAGGCTCCTTTTTCTTTGATGCTTTAAAGGAAATGTAAACCCTCAAATATTAAAATTGCTCAGCGTCCTCTACTGAAAACTTTTTTTTAAATTTTAAATTGCATTTATGTTTTGTTTTCGAGACGAGCAATTTTTAGGCTGATAATAATAATAATAATAATAATGCAGTTGAAGCAAGAGCACCCTCTGTTATCCAGTTCTACCAAGCAGCCAGACAAGTTGGGGGAGATTTTTAAGAAGAAAAGGAAAGCCTTAGGAAAGATTTGGGGGGCCCATTTACTTGGCTCGAGTGAAGGAATAGAGGAAAAATAATTCGAATTTGAATGGTTTTTTTTGGCTACTTCGACCATTGAATGGGCTACTTCGACTTCGATTTGAACTAAAAATCGTTCGAATATTCGACCATTCGATAGTCGAAGTACTGTCTCTTTAAAAAAAACTTTGACCCCCAAGTTCGCCACCTAAAACCTACCGAGGTGCCATGTTAGCCTATGGGGAAGGTCCCCATAGGCTTTCTAATGTTTTTTTGATCAAAGAAAAATCGTTTGATCGTGGATTTTTCGTTCGATCGTGCGAATTGCGGTAAATCCTTCGACTTCGATATTCAAAGTCGAAGGATTTACATTCGGCAGTCAAATATCGAGGGTTAATTAACCCTCAATATTCGACCCTAAGTAAATCTGCCCCATAAAGTCTCCTTTTTAAGCAGTGCAACATCACAAGACTCACGTTATTTTTACATTTTCTCCCTACAATGACAATGTTATAGAGCACATGACGAAATGAGCCCTCTGTGTAGTAAGGCTGCAGTTTAAAAATGCAGGAGTTTGTTTATACAGAGCTCATTGTCTCCATTTTTGCCCTGCAACACATTTTTCCCAGAAGCGTCAACGATAGCGAGATAGCACCTTGGCCAGTTGTATCTGCAATGATGATATGAGCTGGTGGGTGGAGAATTAGTTATTATTACAGTCTTACGGGGGGCATGCACTGGTTGATGGCACACAGCTCAGAATTCCCACCCTGCAGACAATTTTTAGTGTCTATAGAGGGGTTGCTTTTGAGATGTTATAGGGCTACTTAAAACACAGCAATTCAAATGCACAAAAATGCCCGATGTACCATTACCCAAAGACTTTCAGGCACCTTGATGTTAAGTGGAACTTTATACAGGTGTGGGATATGTTATCCGGAAACCTGTTATCCAGAAAGCTCTGAATTAAGGAAAGGCTGTTTCCCATAGACTCCATTTTATCCAGATTATCCAAATTTTTTCTCTGTAATAATAAAACAGTATCTTGTAATTGATCCAAACTAAGATATAACGAATCCTTATGGAAAGCAAAACCAGCCTATTGGGTTTATTTAATGTTTACATGATTTTCTAGTAGACTTAAGATATTAAGATCCAAATGACAGAAGGATCCCTTATCTGGAAAACCCCAGGTCCCAAGCATTCTGGATAACAGATCCTGTACCTGTATAATACTTTTGCCTTCATACAGAAAGCCCTACAAAACTAAAAGTAACATCATATTAATCTTAATCCCTATACATTAGTTATGCACTGAATACAGGACCTCACTTGAATCCTAATTTGCATATTCATGTTTTATATAAAAAATTGACCATGTTGGAAATGTATCACATTCAATAGTCCAGCGAGGTGGCTGACCAGGTTGCCTAGGGCGCCCGACTGGCTTGGCCACTACTATTGTACACATTTATAAATATCATTATCCTGAGCAAGGCTTTCCTATACCTAGTCATTTTTTTTAAAAACGATTTCCCACATTTTTAACAATTTTAGGTAGAAAAACATTTGAAGAGTTTTAAAAACCAAAGAATATTATATAAAACTCAACTTTCCATAACTTTAAAAAAGTATTCTTACTTCCAAAAATGAAAAAAAAAAATATATTGGTGTTGGTATAGTTGCACTGGGACCTCAAAATAGTAAAAACATGTACAGTATTTTGATATGACCCAGTGACTGCAGCCTGTGATGTGCCGCTGTTTGTTTGCAGCTGTGTGGTATAAAGCTGTCTTATTCATTACAAGATGAACCCTTCAAAACCAACCAAGGTATGTTGACTTTGCTGAACAATTTTTTTTTTTCTTTTTAAGAATTCTGTTTCTTAACACAAGAGTTCAAGGACAGGAAATGTCTCTATGTTTGGGGATGAGGGGTTATTGGTTATTAGCTGGGTATGGCAGGGCAGGTAATAAGCTCCTTCTCTTTGTAAATTGTAACTGTGGGGTGATAAGGTTTTGCCAGTACCCTTCCAATACTCATTCATCCCCTGGTGGCATATCACATATGCACACTGGAGTTTACAGGCAACATGGGAGTGGTTACATGATCATTAATTGCTTCAATCATCTGCTGGGCATCAGTCAGTTCTATGTGTGACTGCTCTGTCTCTCTGTACTGGGTTGGGGCTCGAGGCCTTGTTCACCAGGCATTCCTACCTCCCTAGATGTTGTGAGACACAAGATGGTAACTTGGGTTCTGGTGGTGCCTCGTTCCTGCTCAGTGTCAAATCCAAGTTCTTTATGGGACCTCCCTATCCCATAGCAGATTTTGATTTTTTTCCTCAGCCAATTGGTTTGCTGCTTACCAAAAACTCCCTGGTGATTCATACAGGGAAGATCAATTACGGGTGTGCTCGGAAACTAGTACATGTTAGGGGAAATCACCCATCACAACCAGGAAAAGGTGGTAGGCAACCCCCTCTTTTTTGTGATACTAAATGTATACTGTACCCCCCACCACCACCATGTAACAGGGACACCCGTGGCTGATGGGCTCCTGTCACTGGAAAGCTGTTTGGAGAGGTAAAATTCAGACATGGAACATACAGGTGCAATGAACCAAGGAACATGTGAAACAACTGGTGGCCCAAATCTCCCATATACTTCTAATAAATATTTCTTCTGTCTCACTTGCATCACATACACATGTTCCAGTTGTAGTGAGTAATACACTAGCAGAGTTCCATCAGCTGTTGAGGGGGGGGGTCACCCCACTAGTAATTATTCCCCTCTGAGAACAAAATTCTCAGACTACCTCCCTACAGTAACCGTGGGTTCCCATTAACCTTCACCTTGTGTCCCCAACTGACACACAATTGTCTGAGATCTTAAGCTGCAGTCTTCTACCTGGGCTGGATTCCAAAGCCTATCCTGCCTTCTGCCCCTTCAATAACTGCCTTCCAACACTTCACACTCCCTTCCTTGTGCCTTAGTATTTCTTCTGTACCTTTATCATTTTCCTTTCAACACCTACTTACTCTTCTTTTTGTTATGACTGGTATCCCAAACCCAGAACAAACCCCAAGGTCCCGGTCAAGGCTCAGCCTTCTGCCTTTAACAACCACCTTTCGCTCCGGGAGGAGCCCTCGGCTACTTGGGTGCCGCCAGATCTTAAAATTAGAAGACCAGGGGAAGAGTTCTGGGCAGGCAAGGGAACTGCACGTTATACATAAATGCAGAACAAGGAGCATAGTCGGGTCAATACCAAAAAAGCAGGACAGCACAGATTCAGGGAGCAAGTGCATGGTCGGGTCACAAGCCGGGTCAATACCAAACTGGCAGAGAGGTACAGATTCAGGAGACGAGCATGGTCGAGTCACAGGCTGGGTCTATATCAAGAGAGCTGAGTAGTACCGTAGCAGCAGACGAGAGTGTAGTTAGTAAACAGGCTGGGTCAGTAAAGCAGCGTAATTACGGAATCCAGAAGAATGGTCAAATACAAGCATATGTCAGGACAGGCAGCAAGACAGGACTTGGTCAGTAACAGGCAGGGTCAAAAACAACAGTAACAGATAGAAATCACACCAAGGAACTATGAATAGACATTTTCTCTGTTGTTTAAAGGGGGACACAAGGAACGAATGCTTAAGCTCCATCCTCCAGGAGGCAGGACACTTGATGCAAATTTGAAAAAGGATATGTGCCATCCCACTCCGGCTTACCCCTACACTTAACTCCTCCTACAATCAGTTTTTCAAGTGTCCTGCTCCTAGGAGGTTGGAGCCTAACCTGGTCTCTAGTGAGACAGATGGAAATCTTCGGTCAGTGGGTAGCACTGACACCAGGTGTGAGACCGGGGTCAGGACTGCCTGACCCACCTTCGGTTAACCCCCTCCGTGGGAGAATTCACCAGGGTAAAACTCTGGTCTTTGACCATACCCACCACCCAGACAGTTCCATCCTGCTACCCATAGGAATGCAGACGGTCTGGCCGGTGAAGCATTGGGGTGAGTAGATTGCTTTATCGCAGTGCCCCCTCTTTCTCTCTTCCTCACTCCGTTCTGCCCGGGACTGAATTGCAGGGATATTTTTCAGCTCCCTCACACAGAAGGCTAGCTGGCAGCTCTTCCCCCCCCCTCGGCCCCCCCTGCTCCTTATGGCGCTTCAGTCTCAGCTCCTGCCTCAGTGTGTCGCAATGGAGGAGCGCGCCGGGCTGGAGGATTCAGGGGGAAGACGGCATTACTGATGCACAGTCCCCAAGGGAATCCTGGAAGGGGACGGGGACAGGCAGTCTGGGCGCCATTTTTAATGAGCGCAGATGGACCTAGCGTCTCTCTCTGGCTTTGCGCCAAAAACGTACACGCGCTGTTACAGTGCGCGTGCTCAATCAACAGGTATCAAGCCTTTTCACGGAGCGCAATCCAGAGCCAGCAGAGACATAAGCAGACTCCAGCAAGTGCTACCACTGCGACTCACCCTTACACTTACCTCCCTACTATGGCAGAAGGTAGGACAGGGGATTTATTTCCCAGGGTGGGGGGAAGAGCCCCAGCGCCAGTAGCTCAGGTGAGATACCTAGCCTGCACTAAGTGTCACTCTAAGACACACGGAGGGCAGTCAGAACCTTTCTGTAGATCCTGTTCCAGGGGACAGGAGTCTGCGCCTAGCCCAGTGAGCAACCCTGATCCCTTGCCTACTGCAACAGAAGTCACTTCACAGGATCCGCCAGCCAGCTCCTCTGAAGAACCGCCGGCACCACTATGGGCGGTACAATTATCTCAGTCCCTGGCCTCCCTCCAGGGTCTCCCCTTACTCGCTGACTCAGTGGGAAAGGCCATTGCCAAATTAGACCACAAAACTACTGGCAAGTGCAAGAGGCCAGACAAATCCAAGACTGTTCCGTCAACAAGTAAATATTCTAAGGTATCATCAGAGTCTCAAGACCCATCGGAGTCAGAGGGGAACTGCCATCTTCCCACACCTCCTCAGATGACAAGGAGGCGGAACATACAGGCAAGGATGTACACCATGACATTGACAGTATAATCAAACGAGTTATAGAGACCCTCAACATTACCCCGGACCCTGGTCAACAACAAACAAAGGGCCTATTCAAAAGACAACACAAGTCCTCAACCTGTTTCCCCTCACATGAACAGCTTACAGGCATCATACAGGATGAATGGAATTTCCCTGAAAGAAAGTTCCAGGCCACTCGGAAATTTTCTAAATCCTACCCCTTTTCCAAGGAACTGACGGAAAAATGGAGCAACCCCCAATCAGTGGATGCACCAGTATCTAGGTTATCCAAATCCACTGCATTACCAGTTACGGACGCAGCAGCATTCAAAGACCCATCTAACAAGCGGCTAGAAGGTTTTCTCAGGGCCATTTATACTTCCTCCGGATCTTCACTACGCCCCACCCTTGCCTCCGCATGGGTTAGCAGAGGCATTCAGTCTTGGGCGGAATCCCTAGTTCACGACATACAGGAGGGCTCCCCAAGATCAGATCTACTAGCAACAGCAAGGGCAATGTTAGAGGCATCAGACTACCTGTGCGAGGCCACTCTAGAGTCCGCTCAAATTATTGCAGGCTCCTCTGTGCTATTTGTGGCAGCCTGTCGAACACTCTGGCTAAAGAACTGGTCAGCAGACATCAGTTCTAAGAAGTCACTCACAGCGCTCCCCTTCAAAGGAGGTCGCCTATTCGGAGAGGAGCTGGAAAAGATCATCTCGCAGGCCACGGACGGGAAGAGTACTCATCTCCCTCAGTCCAGGGCTCGATCGGCCACGGCCTCAAGACGTGGAAAAACATTTCGTGGCCAAACCAATCGTTTTAACAGACGCACTGTCTCCCCACATCGCTCTTAGTTCAAGAACAGACCAGGGGACCGGAACCGTCCCACCTGGAAGCCCAACATGGCCCCCTGCAGATAAGACCACCTCAGTCTGACGGGGCACGCCCTCCGGAGTCCGCAGACCTGTTATTGGGCAGGCTAAGATTCCGGGAGGTATGGACCCAGTATTCCACAGATACCTGGGTAGTAGAAATAATCACAGAAGGGTACCACATCAATTTCACTTCTCATCCCCCCAGGAAGTTCATCATGTCCAGAGTTCCTCAAAAAAACCCCAAAGCACAGACATTTTTAAAGTGTGTAACAACATTACAGAGGGCCGGAGTGATCGTGCCAGTACCACCGCACGAGAGATTCTTCGGCTTCTACTCCAACCTGTTTATCGTACCCAAGAAACACGGATCCTTTCGCCCAGTCCTAGATCTGAAGGGACTGAACAAATTCGTGAGGTCGGTACGATTCAAAATGGAGACCTTACGATCGGTGATCCGGGGAATGGAACCAGGACAGCTGCTGATGTCCCTGGATATCAAAGATGCCTACCTACATGTTCCAATTTGGCCCCCCCACCACCGCTTCCTCAGATTTGCCTTCGCAAACCAGCATTTTCAGTTTGTGGCACTCCCATTTGGACTATCCTCAGCCCCGAGGGTGTTCACGAAGCTGATGGTGGTAACAGCGGCAACCCTGAGACTTCAGGGAATATCGGTGATGCCCTATCTGGACGATCTATTGATATAAGCCAGAACAGTAATCCAGGCCGAGAGGGATTTGCAACGGGCATCGTCACTACTCCAGGAATTTGGGTGGATCATCAATTGGGAAAAATCCAACCCTCACCCCAATCATCTCATGACTTTCTAGGCCTGGAGTTCAACACCTTGTTACAGTCGGTGTCCCTTCCCCGGGAGAAACAAGACAGGATCCGGGAACAGGTTCACTTACTAGTGCACACTCAGAGGCCCACGATTCACCAGGCAATGAATGTTCTGAAAACACTGGTGACGTCAATAGAAGCAGTGCCATTTGCACAGATTCACCTTCGTCCCCTCCAAGCGAAGATCCTCAGGGTCTGGAAAGGGGGATCCCTCTCCAAGACATTTTGCCTCACTCAAAGACTGAAGGATTCTCTCCACTGGTGGCTACAACCAACCACACTAGCCACAGGTCAACACCCACCTGGACAGTGATAACCACAGACGCCAGCCTTCAGGGCTGGGGAGCAACGTGGCAGGATCTAGCCGCACAGGGAGTGTGGTCTCCCACGGAGTCCAAACCTCCCATAAATATTCTAGAACTGCGAGCAGTGCGTCTGGCTCTCAACCATTGGTCTCACGGACTACAAGCAAAATCCGTCCGGATTCAGAGCGACAACGCCATGACAGTAGCTTACATAAATCGACAAGGAGGGACGTGCAGCGCAGCAGCTCTAGCAGAATCCCAACAGATCCTAGCATGGACAGAAGCCAACTCTGCTCGGCTGTCAGCCATTCACATTCCAGGCGTGTCAAACATAAAGGCAGACTTTCTCAGCCGCAATCAACTAGATCCAGGGGAATGGGAACTTCATCCACAAGCCTTCCAGGAACTAGTACGTCATTGGGGCATTCCTCAGATAGACTTGATGGCATCCGGAAACAACCGAAAGGTGCCAAGATTCTTTGTACGATCCAGAGATCCAAGGGCAGACGGAGTAGATGCCATGACTCAACGATGGCACTTCAATCTAGCCTATGTATTCCCACCTCTGCCAATGCTGCCACGCATCCTCAAAAAGATCAGACGAGCCACCGTCACAGTAATAGTAGTAGCACCCTACTGGCCCAGGAGGACCTAGTTTTTGGACTTGCAGGAAATGTCAGTGGACCAACCGATCCGACAGACGCCAAGGCTGGATCTTCTACTAAAAGGGCCCATTCTTCATCACAATCCGGGCCTATTCACTTTGACAGGATGGCTGTTGAAGCAGCCATTTGGAGACGCCAGGGATTTTCCGAGAGAGTCATAGAGACTATGATCAGGGCTCATAAGCCTACTTCCTCTAAATCCTACCATAGAGTTTGGCATTCCTACTGGATTTGGTGCAGAGAGTCGCAGGTTCCCTTCCTACAACTTGACATCCCTCGAGTCCTAATGTTTCTACAGCAGGGAGTCCAGTTAGGACTCAAGCTCAGTTCCATCAAGGTCCAGGTGTCGGCACTATCAGTTCTACTTCAGTCTCGATTAGCACTGGCTGACTCTGTTAGAACTTTTATGCAGGGAGTTGCTCACTTGGCCCCTCCCTTCCAACCACCGGTTCCTGGTTGGGACCTCAAACTCATGCTGGAAGCTCTCCTGGAACCACCCTTTGAACCTTTGGATTCTATCTCTGACACATGGCTAACATGGAAGGTGGTCTTCCTAGTAGCAATATCGTCCGCCAGAAGGGTGTCTGAATTGGGGGCCTTGTCATGCGACCCTGCGTTTTTAATCTTCCACAAAGACAAAGCAGTATTGCGCACGGTTCCTTCATTTCTACCTAAGGTGGTTTCCGCCTTTCACATAAATCAGGAGATTGTAGTGCCATCTCTATGTCCGGATCCCAAGAATCAGAAGGAAAGTAGGCTCAACACCCTGGATGTGGTCAGAGCCTTGCGAAGCTATATAGAACGATCCAAGCTGTTTCGTCGAACACAAGCCTTATTTGTCATCCCATCTGGACCCAGGAAGGGTCAGGCAGCGTCCAAGTCCTCGATCGCAAGATGGATCAGAGAGACTATCCGACATGCCTACTTATCAAAGGGGAAACCACCGCCTCAAGGAATCCAGGCACATTCTACTAGAGCGATGGGTGCATCATGGGCATGGCGCAACTCGGCTTCTCTGGACCAGATCTGCAGAGCAGCTACTTGGTCCTCTGTGCACACCTTCACCAAATTTTACAAACTGGACACATTTTGTCCGCTCAGGCCGCCTTTGGCCGAAAGGTTCTGCATTCAGTAGTGCGGTAAGGCAGATATCTCTATGGTATCGCACCCTGCTGGATCTGGGGCTGCTTTGTTAAGTCCCCATTCGTTCCCTGTGTCCCCCTTTAAACAACAGAGAAAATAGGATTTTTGTTACTCACCGTTAAATCCATTTCTCTGTGGTAAAAAGGGGACACGGCTTCCCACCCTGTATAAATTGTGGCTATGTTGCCGGCCTAATGGCCATGTTGGGAATGATTTCCCATTCTACGTTCTGCCTTATAAGTTGTTTGAGTTATCAAGTTATCAGAGTTATCTTATATGGACTTTGGTACCAACTGATTGTAGGAGGAGTTAAGTGTAGGGGTAAGCCGGAGTGGGTTGGCACATACCCTTTTTCAAATTTGAATCAAGTGTCCTGCCTCCTGGAGGATGGAGCTTAACCATTCATTCCCTGTGTCCCCCTTTCTACCAATGATTTAACGGTGAGTAACAAAAATCCTATTTTACATTGGGCAATCAATATTGCCCACGGCTCCCTTTAAATACTTGAATTTCCGCGTAAACCCGGAAGCAAGCGGCCGCGTGCGCCATAGGAGAATTGTGCATCGGCGTGCGGGCGTTCCTGCTGGCCCCTTGAAGCCACTAGACCACCAGGGTGAGTTCTAACACTTTTTCCCTCTTGGTTACAGCTCTGCTTCCATCTCACTCTCTGCCTTTAATCATGCCCTTTCCTTTCTCCATCTCTCTTCCCAATATTCTCTTTCCACTCTGCCATTCTTCCCTCTTGGTCTCTTCCTTCCTCCCATTTCCACCCCTTTCCTGCCCTCTCAGCCATTTTCCTCAAGCCTTATTTCAATCTTTTCTACCTTGACAATCCTTGCTAGAAATGCTTTGTATGAGAAACACATTGGCACATTGATTTGGCCAGCTTTACTTTGTCTTTCACTTTATCCTTCAATTCTGTAGGGCAATTGTCCTTTTTTTATTTTGACTTGTTTTTATTGCAATTTTATATTCAGAATCCAACTTCTATAATAACTTACTGTCTTACATAGTTGCTCTTTATACTGTCCAGGTGTTCAATGATCCAGTACATGGTCACATTGAGTTGCACCCTCTGCTAGTCCGTATCATTGACACCCCTGAGTTTCAGCGCCTGAGATACATCAAACAGCTCGGAGGAATCTATTATGTCTTCCCTGGGGCTTCTCACAACAGATTTGAGCACTCCATTGGGTGAGGTTATACATGTTATTCACACACATTCACACACATTTTTCAGCTGTATACACTGAACAAAGAAAAAGGATGTTCAAAGGTGAAGTGTACTCCCACTTTCTTTATCACAATGCTTTTGCCCAAACAAATTCAAGGTGCCTAATTTAAAGTGATCCTGTTTATAAATGACTTTTTATATTGTTGTAAATGGAAGTAATCTCATGGAGAAAAAGCATATGAATACAAAATGTGTTCCAGAAAGTGAGTATTGCATTCAAACTTGTATACACATCTAAAAGGACTTTTATATACTATAATGTAATACAAATTGTAACTTAAAGGGGGGTTTTTACCTTTAAATGAACTGTTATTGCGTAGAGAGTGATATTTTGAGACAATTTTCAATTGGTCTTGATTTTTTATTATTTTGCTTTTTATTCAGCAGCTCTTTAGTTTCCGATTTCAGCAGTCTGGCTGCTAGGGTTCAAACTACCATAGCAACTATGCACTGATTTTAATAAGAGACTGGAATAAGAATAGGAGAGGCCTGAATAGAAAGAAGAGTAATCTTCCAATCAGTGGCGTAACTAGAGCGCACCGGGCCCCCTGCAAAAAAATCCATCACACTCAGATCCCCATCTTCCTGCCCACTTCCTGTCCCGCCTCTGCCCTGCTCCACCCATGTCCTGACTGACTCTGCCCACACCACACCCCAACTCCACCCACATCCTACCCCAGCTCCGCCCTCTCCCATCCGTGTTGCTTCCCCCTTCCTCTCCGGCAAGAGGAGTGGCTGGGGAGGAGGGGGTTTTTATTAGCTATAGAGGAAGCTGACCCCACAGTCCGGGCCCCCCTGCGACTGCGGGGTCTGCTTCGTCTATAGTTATACCACTGCTTCCAAACTAACAAAGCAAAGAGCTGATTAGCACCATGTGACATGTAGTAGTCTTCACTACTTAATAAAAGATCAATCTTTTTTTGCCTTACTCTTGGGCATGACTCCATATGGTAAATGGAAATGTTGATTACAGTGAAGGATTAATATATTGTTTGTGGCTTTTATTCCCAGATGTCCCTGTTT
This sequence comes from Xenopus laevis, assembly GCF_017654675.1. Lineage (NCBI taxonomy): Eukaryota > Metazoa > Chordata > Amphibia > Anura > Pipidae > Xenopus > Xenopus laevis. The sequence goes on along the minus strand of NC_054387.1, from coordinate 44,537,382 downwards.
AATGTTTTGTTTCCTTGTACAGAGTAGGTCACTTGGCAGGATGTCTCGCCCGAGAGTTACGTGACAGACAGACAGATCTTGGCATTACTGACACAGATATACTGTGTGTACAGATAGCAGGACTTTGCCATGATTTGGGTAAGTACCAGTGCTGTTGCCTACCTACTCTTCTCAGTGCAAAGTTGGTTTTAGTGATCATTCCTCATTGTTTTGATAATGAAACCTCTGCATCAATGTATACTACCTGATATGGGATTATTTGCCTTTATGTATACAGTGTCAGCTGAGTTGATTTGTTATTTGTGTACATATAGCAGTTCTAAAGGAATACAGCAATTACTTGAGTGCACAGTTGCTAAAGCTCTGCTATTGCTGTGGGGTAACAATGGAATTTCACATTTGTCCTACACGGATGGAAATCATTTGCACTTTTGTGATCTCATCAGCCATAAGAGAATTTGTTACCATTTTAATTTAACTTTTTATTTTAGGCCATGGGCCGTTTTCACATTTGTTTGAAAAACAATTCACAACCTACACAAAGCCAGAATTTAAGGTGAGCTTTCCAGCTGTTACAGAGCAATCTTCCATGGTGTCACCTACAGTAAAACACATTGTGTGACGGTTGGCACCTCATCAGTGTATTACCAGCCCAACTGGTACAAATGATACATGATGACATTTTTATTAAAGGGGATGGAAAAACCCAGATAATGCTCCTCTGAGCACATTTATTATGAAAGGAATCAGATTTTTTATAAACAATTGATATAAGGGTAAAAAACTAATTTTCTATGTGCTAGCCTCACGCAGTCTGCATTCCTTTCCACTTTTATGCTTTTAAGGCCTTTCACCCCCCCGAATTGTGTCTTGTTAATGATCTGGTAACACTTGACAGAGTAGGTGCATCAGGGCTGGGTAGTAACGTAGAGAACCCTATACAGGGATCACTTTCTGTATATTTACTTAATTTTTTTCAGATATATTTAGAGTCGCCTCAGAAGCCAATATCTTGCACCAGTGAGATAAAAGAAGATGGAAATATGCTGTGTGCAAGTTTGGGCATATGGCTGTGACCTACTAGACTGTATCTGTGCTATTAAACCAGCAGTTCTGGATCCATAGTTGGGCAGAGGCATTTGCATGTTGCTGCCCATAATTCCATATGTGAGAGTTAAGAATGTCATTTTTGGTTTTCAGGCAGTGTATGTGTAGAGCATGAGGAATGTGAATACCGTCTTTTTTTCAGAAGGCTTTTCTCTGCATGTTTAATCTAATACTGGCTTTGTTCTTTTTCTTTTTTTAGCATGAAGATGTATCTGTAAAAATGTTTGATCATCTAATTGCATCCAACAATCTAAAGGAAGAAATATCTGAGAGTGACCTAATATTTATAAAAGAGCTTATAATGGGCTGCCCATTGTCAGACGAACTGAAGCAAGAAGTAAGTATTTTTGCCTGGCCATGGTGTTATTTCACTGTCATTGTGCAGTGCTTTCCCAGAGACACACACAAAGAAATGTTTAAAGAGTTCATATTGGGGAGGGTACCCTGAGTCCTGCGCATTAGTTTGCCCATGCAAAGAGCTTTGTAGGCAGGAAGAGTTGATTAGGTTTAATAGGGTAATGGCAACAGTAACCATCCAACTTGGGAGACTGTCGAACTGTGCTTTGTTACTGATGATTACCTACACTAACCCTAGTTGTGTAGGATCTCTCTATGCAGGCTATAAGCAAACCTAAGGAGTTATGCCTGCTACAAAAAGTCCTTACAGTGGCTTACAGGAACATCCATATCTGCTATGCCATGCCCTCTCCTGTCTTCTTGTTTGGGGAATAATAACCTATAACTTTGTGTAGGCGAAGGTCTCCAAACTAAAACCCTCACTTGAGTATTTTTTATCTGCTGTCACAGTTCCCAGTTTGTAAGGCAGCTGTTATCATCTCCACCATCTTTTTTTCCTTATTAATAACATTGGGATCAACCATCATTTTAACGACCAGGCCTGTAAAATACCGGCCAGGTGGCAACCCTAAATGCAATGCAGAAAACAGTGGTCTCAAATTCCATATCGCAACTCCCAGTTATTCTTATTTAGGATGGACAGTCTCATTTTGCAAACCCCAAAAAGGACAGAGCTCATCTGAAAGTGGGTGGGGTCTGGAGTAGTGTTAATATGAGTATACTGTACAATCTATGTATTCAAATTCTGTCAACTTTTTTCCTTCTCCCATTCATTCACTAGGTGTGGCCATATGCAGGAAGACCAGAAGAGAAATCATTCCTTTATGAAATTGTGGCTAACAAAGAAAACGGCATTGATGTGGATAAATTTGACTATTTTGCCAGGTACTGCTAATGAGAAACAACATTTCTAATTTTAGACAAACTCCAGTGAAAGTTTAATTTAAATGATTGTCTAAAGCACTAAACCAGCTAGTGATAATTATCACTGGCATAAAACAGCTTTAGCCTTTACATCTACAATGAATAAGTAACTGATTGTAGAAGCCAACTGAGATGTTTCTATGCATTATAACTTTACCTAGAATGTCTATATATTTCTAGAGTTAGGGTGCCCCTAAACACCTCAACTTAGTAATGACATGCCAAGGTTAGGTGCCTAGGGGCGAGCATAGTAATTTTCGCTTTTTAGAATGCAACATACCTATATAACACAACCAATAGCATTCAAGCAATTAACTTTTTTTTGTATTCCTAACTATGCTCTTGCATTTCAACAGGGACTGTTACCATCTGGGTATTCAAAATAATTTTGACTATAAGAGATTTCTCAAATTTGCCCGAGTTTGTGATGTTGGTAACAGGAAACACATTTGTGTCCGAGACAAGGTAAGCATGTTCACTAAGAAATATTTCCCCATAATAACAATGAGATATTTCAACGTACTACATATCATTCTGGAAAGTTAATTTCTTCTGTGCTGTGTATAGCGTAAACATTTCTGACCTGCTGCTAAAACTGAAACTTTTCACCTTTTGTAGGAGGTTTGGAACCTGTACAATATGTTTTACACACGTTATGGTCTCTACCGAAGAGCTTGCCACCACAGAGTTGTGAATGTCATTGAGATAATGTAAGAGTATCAATATTTTATACCAAGTATGATGCACTTCTATATATCTTTAAGTAGATAGACATAAAGCCAAAAGGTCTAGAGGTGGTAGATAGCTATAAAACCAAAGAGTCTAGAGGTAGCAGATAGCTATAAAGCCAAAGGGTCTGGAAGTAGTGTGCAGCCATAAAGTCAACAGGTATTGAAATAGTAGATTGCTATAAAGCCAAAGAGTCTAGAGGTAGTAGATAGCTATAAAGCCAAATAGTCTAGAGCTAGCAGATAGTTATAAAGCCAAAGAGTCTAGAGGTAGTAGATAGCTATAAAGCCAAAGAGTCTAGAGGTAGTAGATAGCTATAAAGCCAAAGAATTTAGAGGTAGTAGAAAGCTATAAAGCCAAAGTGTCTAGAGCTAGTAGATAGCTATAAAGCCAAAGAGTCTAGAGGTAGATAACTACAGTATAAAGCCAAAGAGTTTAGAGGTAGTAGATAGCTATAAAGCCAAAGGGTCTGGAAGCAGTAGATAGAAATAAAGCCAAAGAGTCTAGAGGTAGTAGATAGCTATAAAGCCCAAGAGTCTAGAGGTAGATAGCTATAAAGCCAAAGAGTTTAGAGGTAGTAGATTGCTATAAAGCCAAAGGGTCTGGAAGTAGTAGATAGCTATAAAGCCAAAGAAATAAATAAAATAAAAATTAATAATAATAAAAAAAAAAGAAATAAAGCCAAAGAGTCTAGAGGTAGTAGATAGCTATAAAGCCAAAGAGTCTAGAGCTAGTAGATAGCAATATAGCCAAAGAGTCTAGAGGTAGTAGATTGGTATAAAGCCAAAGGGTCTGGAAGTAGTAGATAGCTATAAAGCCAAAGAGTCTAGGGGTAGTAGATAGCTATAAAGCCAAAGAGTCTAGGGGTAGTAGATAGCTATAAAGCCAAAGAGTTTAGAGGTAGTAGATAGCTATAAAGCCAAAGGGTCTGGAAGCAGTAGATAGAAATAAAGCCAAAGAGTCTAGAGGTTAGATAGCTATAAAGCCAAAGATTCTAAAGCTAGTAGATAGAAATAAAGCCAAAGAGTCTAGAGGTAGTAGATAGCTATAAAGCCAAAGAGTCTAGAGGTAGATAGCTATAAAGCCAAAGAGTTTAGAGGTAGTAGATAGCTATAAAGCCAAAGGGTCTGGAAGTAGTAGATAGAAATAAAGCCAAAGAGTCTAGAGGTAGTAGATTGCTATAAAGCCAAAGGGTCTGGAAGTAGTAGATAGCTACAAAGCCTAAGAGTCTAGGGATAGTAGATAGCTATAAAGCCAAAGAGTCTAGAGGTAGATAGCTATAAAGCCAAAGAGTTTAGAGTTAGTAGATAGCTATAAAGCCAAAGGGTCTGGAAGTAGTAGATAGAAATAAAGCCAAAGAGTCTAGAGGTAGTAGATTGCTATAAAGCCAAAGGGTCTGGAAGTAGTAGATAGCTACAAAGCCAAAGAGTCTAGGGATAGTAGATAGCTATAAAGCCAAAGAGTCTAGAGGTAGATAACTACAGTATAAAGCCAAAGAGTTTAGAGGTAGTAGATAGCTATAAAGCCCAAGAGTCTAGAGGTAGATAGCTATAAAGCCAAAGAGTTTAGAGGTAGTAGATAGCTATAAAGCCAAAGGGTCTGGAAGTAGTATATAGCTATAAAGCCAAAGAGTCTAGAGGTAGTAGATTGCTATAAAGCCAAAGGGTCTGGAAGTAGTAGATAGCCACAAAGCCAAAGAGTCTAGGGGTAGTAGATAGCTATAAAGCCAAAGAGTTTAGAGGTAGTAGATAACTATAAAGCCAAAGGGTCTGGAAGCAGTAGATAGAAATAAAGCCAAAGAGTCTAGACTAGTAGATAGCTATAAAGCCAAAGAGTCTAAAGCTAGTAGATAGAAATAAAGGCAAAGAGTCTAGAGGTAGTAGATAGCTTTAAAGCCAAAGGGTCTGGACGTAGTAGATAGAAAAAAGCCAAAGGGTCTGGAAGAAGTAGATAGAAATAAAGCCAAATAGATAGCCATTAAACCAAAAATGCCTTGAAGTGGTAGTCAGATAACCTTTAAGGATAGGTAAACCTTAAAAAAACAAACCCTCTCTTTTTGGTTCAAATAAGTTTATTGAACAGTTAGAAAAGCAACAATTTACACAACAGTGCATGTACATTCCAAGCCCAATTCACAGATTGGTGTGCTTCTGCAAATACACAGTCAACATCATTTACCAACTGATTATCAACAGTACAGTATATTTCGTATGTGTATAACATATTCTCACACTTTACAACCAGCAAATAGAAATTTTTGAGGCATGGCTGAAAGCTACCTACACGGCCAAAATATTCGTCTGAGCTAAAATTGCCTTAATCTGATTCACCCACGTTGGGCTATCCATGTCCATATTACTTGCCATCCACATGGCCCATATCCTTGTAAATTGCTGAAGTGTCCCTCTTCTCTTATATATATGCTTCTCTAACTAACAGGCATCCTGCATTGCCTCTACCCAGTCCTCTATGGATGGGGGTGCTTCCACTTTCCAATTTTTAGTTATAAGCCTCCTGGCCTGAAATAACGCTTTAGTTAACAGCTGTTTCTTCTCTACCAGCATACTTTGGTCTGTATTCACCCCTAATATACATAACATCGGGTCTGCTTGGACCAATGTATCTATAGCTTTACTTGTACGATACAGGACCTCTTTCCAGTACTGCTGCAGTGCCGGGCATACCCAGAGTGTGTATGAGGGATCCAGCTTCCGTTTTACATCTGTTGCACAGTGGGGATATCTCTGGGAACATTTTATGCAGTTTTTCTTTTGTATAATAGGCCCTATGTATCAGGTAAAACTGGAGAAGTTCATGTCTACAATCCTTTGAGACCATCCTGGGGGTCTTAAGTGCTAGTTTCCACTGGGTATCTGTCAGGTCCCCCCACATCTCTCTCCCATAGGGGGTCTGCATTTTAAACTAGTGGAACTCGCATTGGCTGTAGTGATAAGCTTATACATAGTTGAGATCTTACATTTCAATGGGCCTTGTTTAATTAAATTTAACATTGGATTCTCTGCGATTTTAATGGGGGAGAGCCTATGCCTCTTCCCTAGATACACTTTAACTCTGTTATAGGTTAACCATTGGGCAGCTGGTAGATTGCACTGGTGCCTGAGGGCTGCAAATGATTTCATTCCCTCCTCCCCCCACACATCTCCAATGTTTACAATTCCACACTCTAACCAACACGATGGGGGGACCATTTCGGCTAATTTTCCTAAGGCTTTGTTAAGCCAGAGAGGGGTAGCAGGGTCTATTATTGTGTTCTGCATGATTTTTTTGGCGGCCGTATATGCAGATCTGGATTCCTGGTTCATTTGGCTCCTTTCAGGCCTCAAGGGTAGATTTAGTAGGGCCTGCAAGGCAGGCTGCTGCATTTTGCCCCCCTGCTGCCAGCTGTTATACAGAGGTGTGCACGGGCCACTCAGGGTTAGTGAGCACACATGCGACAGCTGCGCAGCTAGATATAGAATTTGAAAATCTGGGAGGGCTACCCCGCCTTCGTGTCTAGGGCGCTTCAGAAGAGGGAGTCCTATTCTAGCTTTGCCTTTACCCCAGACAAACCCTCTAATTATTCCATCTAGTTTTTTAAAGAAGGACCGGGTTGGCGACCTTGCAGAATGCCACAACATATATGAGATTTTCGGTTGCACAAACATTTTTATTAGGTGTATTCGGCCTGCTGGTCCCACCGGCAAGTTACCCCATGCTGCATATCTGTGGTGTGTCTCCATTACCGACCCTGAGAGATGCCATAGGGGCTTTGTATAGGAGCTGCACCAGTGCTACAAACTTTGGGCCTATACCAAATGCCGCCAAGACCTTCCACAGGTAAGGCCACTCCACCGTGTCAAAGGCCTTGGCGATATCCAATGCAGCTATGGCTCTAGTGCCTGAATTAGTATAGTCAGAGGTAAAATTATAAAATAAACGTCTGATGTTGAGGGCATTTGTTTTCCTTGGCATAAAGCCCAACTGATCCTCCTCAACCAGGGAAGAACTTAGCAAGAATTTTTAATTTGGCCTATAGGACTCCGGTATTGTCTGGTCTTTTCCCGGTTTTAGGTTATTGCTGCATGGTACATTGAGGCGGGAAGGTGGGATTGTGTGACTGCCTCATTGTATACTTTTAATAGGACTGGGGCCAATGTATGGGCATGCTTTTTATAGACCTCAATGGGTAAGCCATCTGCTCCAGCAGCTTTCCCTGAGGGAAACGAGTCAATTGCCTACTGAAGCTCCAACAGAGAGATGTCTGCTTCTAAGAATTCCCTATGGCTGTCTGCTAGTAAGGGCAGTGTCACTGATTCAATAAAGTTGTCTACTAGTTTAGTAGAGGTGCTGTCAAGGGTAGACACGTAGAGAGTGGAATAGAAGTGCGACAGGGTATTCTGAATTAGAATGGGGTCAGAGGTTAGCGCTCCCTCCTGTGTTTATAGCAAGGTTATTGCTGGAGGAGAAGTTTGCTTTCTGGCTAGATGAGCTAGCAGTTTACCTGCTCTTTCTCCACACTCTCTTACATTGAGTTTCATGAAGCTCAAAGAGTGCTGAGCTTTCTCTCTCATCAACTCTGCATATTTGTCTTGAGTCACCTACAGGGCCCTAAATTTCTCTGGCGTTGGGTCAAGGGTTACTGCCATTTCAGCTTCAGATACTTTTTGTTCCAGCTGGCTTTGCTGGAGCTTATGCTGTTTTTTAATGGCATTGATTTCAAAGTTAAATTGCCCTCTAAGAAATGCCTTTAAGGCATCCCATAGTGTTAAGTGGTCTACTGTGCTATCATTTATGGCCAGAAATTCATGGATTTCATCCTCAATGGACTGGAAGTTGTCTAGCACATTCAGCCAGTTTGGGTTAAGGGACCAGCGTGATCTACTAAGAGGTGCTCCCAGCCCCAAAATCATTTCAAGAGGAGCATGGTCCGACAGTCCCCTGGCCAGGTATCTCACGTTCTGGAGCATTAGGTGTGCCCCACGGCTCAAGAAGGCAAGGTCTAGGCGGGATAACACTGAATGGGACATGGAGTAGCATGAAAACTGTTGTTTATCTGGGTGTCTACGTCTCCAGGCTTCTGTGAGGCCTGCAGATTCAGTAATCTTTGGTAACCTGGCTGTACCTTCTGAGACGGTCCACAGTGTTGTCTAGTGGTGCATTAAAGTCTCCCATGGAAATGGGATGCGGATAGTTTGCTACAAATTCAATGAGTTGAACCAGACATGCATCCTGGTATGGGGGTGGTATATATACACACGCTAGAATAACCTCTTGGGATTGGATATAGCCATGTATGAATATGTATCTTCCCTTGGGGTCAGATTTGATTGTTACAGCCCTGAATGGAGTATTGCGGGAGATAAGTATTGCTACCCCTGAAGAGTGGCTAGAGTACTCCTCATGGTAGTACCAGCCCACCCAAGGTCTCTTCAGGGCTAGGGTCTTACTGCCAACTAGATGAGTTTCTTGTAGCATAATTATGTTAGCCCCAGTTTTCTTAACAAAATCCATAACCAGTTTGCGTTTTATACTATCGTTTAGCCCTCTGACGTTTAAGCTAAGTAACCGCGTCATTTTTCCTTTTTGAAATTTTTTTACTATTGATGCTCCTGTGTACCTATTAGGGCATCAGCCCTAGCTGCACCTGTTGATCAGACATATCATATTTGAACCTTTGTTGAGGAACATTAACCCATTAATCAACTTGCAATCATAAAGCCGTTCCCCCTCCCCAACTGACCAATTCCCCAACTCCTGGCAGATTTGTTACCCATAACCATCAATAACAATTAACATCAGCGTTTGCCGGGGGTGCTTGAGTGGCCATTTTTTCCCATGTGCTAAGCTTAGCACTGGCCACCTTTAGGAACAACACCACAGTTCCAAAAAAAGTTACTCACTCGCCCGATCCCATAGCGATTAAGAGTAGTTACCCACTGAGCAATTGGGAATAAACAAGAAAGTCATGAATAACGAGAACAGTTCCTGTAAGGAGAACAGCAGCTGTGGGATAGGGCCCCTGCAGCAATAGTCCGAGCAACTGAAAGATTATAATGATAAACAGTAACATGGCAGATTTATACGACCTGACTGTGGTGTCACAAGTTCCCCGTAATGCCCGGGGGATGAAACGATGTACGCTCAGCTTGGAAACATGCCCGGGTTACTAGGCTTCCCTCTTCTTCTTTGTATCGATCCAGTCGCTGAGGTCCTGTGGAGAGGTGAAGAAGTGCGAACTGTTATTTGCAATCACCCTTAACCGAGCTGGGTACAAGATGGCATACTGGTATCCCAGCTCCCTCAGGAGTCCCTGTCTCTGGCATTAAGCAATCTTGTGATGACTGGTCTCGGAGCCACACCTGGAATTGGAGCCTTATTTGGTATCCAATGTGCTCGCTCAACTGCAAAAGCGGTTGAAAAAGACTCTCTTCCAAATTTTTCCACCAGCAAGGCCTCGATAAATTTCTCAGGGGAACCTCCTTCAGCTTTTTCTGGGAACCCAATGAACCAGAGGTTATTGCGATGGAGCCTGTATTCCAGGTCGTTGGATTTACTTGCCCAAGTATGTATCGCCTTATCCAGTTGCTGCATGTGCTCCGCCAGCAGGTTGCACACCTTCTCCATCGAGCTTACTCTGCGCTCCAGTGTGGCAGTACGCTCTCGCAGCTTCTGGAGGTCTAGTTTTATTATAGAAAGTTCCACTTTTATCTCCTCGGTCTTTGCACATATCAGCGATGTGCAAGCTTCATTAGATGATCTAATTTCAGTACGGAGATCCGTAAGCGTGGGCTCTGCTGGCTGAGGATCATCGTTGTCATTGGGGTCGGGCCCATCACCGCCATCTTGGCCTTGCCGCGCATCGTGGCCAAACCTTTCCAGCCTAGCTGCGGCTTCTGTATCTCGATTCTGCACCCGGTTTTGCCCCATCAGGGATCTTCACGGCAAGGGCTCCCAACTCAGGTCTCTGGGTTCCGTTTTTGCTGGGTGATGTCGCTGATATTCACAGGATATTTGGTATCGGGAGTCAGAGCAACTCTCTAGTGCGTCCTCCTACATGTAGCGCCAAACCATGCCCCCTGTTTGTACCCTCTTATATAAAAAAATGAATAACTGCTTCCCAGCAGACCTCTCCATTATATCAGCTGCTCTCACCCAAGTGCGCTTATATTTACATACAGGATCGGAGAAGCTTTTAGAAAAGCCGACCAATACATTCAGATAGAAGGTTCAAATGGAGGATCCTTTACCATCTCTAAAGCTGTGGATGATATGGCTGCTTATACTAAACTGACAGGTGAGTTCCTATAGCAGAGGCCTATCATAAGTAATTGCCCTTTAAAAAAAATTAAATATTTACAATTTCTCTTTCAGATGCAATCTTTGTGCAGATTCTGTATTCAAGTGATTCCAAACTGTCTGATGCCAAAAAAATCTTGGAGAAAATCGTACAACGCAAGTTTTACAAATACTTGGGAGAAGCAACTCCCAATCCAAACAACACACAATCCCTGGTAAAGTGCTAGTACTCATTATCTTTTGTGTTTTCATACTGTAATATTGAATTTGCAATAGGGCAGGCTTAATCTGACTGATTTCAATGTTAAAGCGCTGCGCAGTATGGTGACGCTCTAAACATACATGTTAATAATAAAATAGTAATAATAATAAAGGAGTTGTTCACCTTCCAACACCTTTTTCAATTCAGTTGGTTTCAGATTGTTCACCACAAATAAAGACTTTTTGCAATTACTTTCTGTTTTCTATGTCTGACTGTTTTTCTAACATTGAAGTGTAAAGTTTCATTTATCACCTTCTATGAGGTGAGGGGCAAATAAAATCTAACAAAATAACTGCCTTTTTCAACAATTCTGCATGTAGAGAGACAGGAATTCTAGTGATTTTAGTAGCGTGAGCTCTAATACATCTTCTAGGCAAAAGCAGCCCCCTAAGATATATTGGTTCATTCATCTGACACCCAACTCCTGAATGTGGAGAAACAGATGCTGAGAGAGGGATAGTGAAGATAAACTTGATTATTTCAAAAACAATACAGAATTTTAAATTTTTTGTATATAGAAAGTTTCTTATTTCAGTATGCTAAAACTTATATTAAATCTTCATTTTCGCGATAGTTCCCCTTTAATTTTTTGGAAAAAACAGTAAAAAATAAAAGATGCTAAGTAATTGAAAAAAGTCCTTATTTCTGGTGAACAATCTGAAAGCAATTGAACTGAAAAAAAAAGTGTGAACCCATCGGCTGAGGAGCACATCAATCCAGGGTATGTAATCTGTGGCTGACAGCATTTTACACTTGGGGTCCATGGGCTTGTATGTAGCCCAAGTATATAATGCTGTCAGCCACAGATCACATACCCTGGATCGATGTGCTCCTCCACTGATGGGATGTACCACCTAGTATGACTGATATCTGAATTATTCCTGATAAGATGAAAAATGATTGTTTGGGTCCATGTTGGTGATTGTTTTTGGTCCATATACGTGCATATTATTTATAGTGTTTCTTTTGCAGGATAAAAAACAGTTATTGGAAGAACTGGCCAAAGCAGTTGCTGCAGAAGATCCCAATATGAGATGTACCAGTGAGGATTTTGTGGTAGATGTAAGTAATGCAGGGGCGTAACTACAGAAGAAGCAGACCCTGTGGCTGCAGGGGGGCCCAGGAGGCACAGGGGCCTCTAATTAATGAGCAATTGCAACATATATTGGCAAAACAGGACAAACTCTGGATATGTTGGGGGCCCTAAAATGAATTTGCTGTGGGGCCCAGTAACATACTGAAGTTATGTTTGAATTATCAGTTGTGTTAACATTCCACTTGTGCAGACATGGAACAGAAGCATGCAGACCCTTATTTATTTATAACCAGAGATGGTGAAGTTAAATTCTCATTAGACTGTTCTAATATTATTACACAAATAAAAAATCCCAGCTTGAATACAGAGTATACTGTTCTTGGAAATACTGGTTATTTCCATCCCCTCGGACTTACTGATTGACGCCCAATATTAGTATACAAAACATTTTAGCCATATCCCAATCAGTTCTGCCCACACATACAGTGTCTGACTGGAACAGGAATAGCCTGGAAGTGGAAGACTCACCTCTGTCTATTCATTGGCTGATATAATCTAGCATGTGTGAGCACAGTGCCTCATATTACCTATAGGGAAGGACTTAAGTACTAAAAATGGCAGTTTGTATATGGCATTATCCAATGGTACATACTATTAGAAAATGATCCTTTTCCTAAATGCTAAAATGTTTTACAAATGAGCTGTTTTATGTGATATATTTTTATAGAGACCTGCAATGTGAAGAGGTATAGTTTCCCTTCAACAGATTTATTTTTTTTCTGTTTATTTCTGAGTAATGTAGGTGTTCCTTATGGATTATGGAATGAAAGAAAAAAATCCCATAGACAAAGTTCACTTCTATAGCAAGAATGACCCAAAAGAAGCATTTCATATCGAGAAAGGTCAGGTGAGGCACAAGAGTAATGATTCCTTCACCAAAACCCACACTGTATACACAGCGCAACTTTGATAAGTGCATTTTTGTATATTTCCATTTCTTTGGAATACTCTAATAGGGTTTTTTTTTATTAAACTCCGAATGGCAAAACCCAGAAAAAATTGTGGGTTTTTTTTTTAATATAAAATCATAATCTTTAGTGGAAAAAAATCACAAGTTTTCCGGTGGAAAATCTAAAAAATTTGTACAATTAGTTATTTTCACGTTTTTTTCAGGTTTTTTTCCCGCAAAGAAAATTTTGGGGAAAGTGTATTGATAAATAAGGAGAAAGAAACCCATGCGGATTTGGTCGGAGTAGTTTCTTAAAAAATATTGAGATAAAATTCGGACTTTGATAAATAGGCTTCCCCGTCTAAGATGATACTCACCCAGTGGATTTTAAAGGGGTGGTTCACCTTTTAGTTTGTTATAGAATGGCCAATTCTAAGCAACTTTTCAATTGGTCTTCATTATTTATTTTTTTTATCATTTTTTTTAATTATTTATCTTTTTCTTCTTCTACAGCTTTCAAATAGAGGTCCCTGACTCCATCAAAAAAACAAATGCTCTGTGAGGCTACATATTTATTTTTATTACTCATCTTTCTATTCAGATCCTTCCCTAGTCATTTTTCAGTCTCTTATTCAGATCAATGCATGGTTGCTAAGTTAATTTTGACCCTAGCAACCAGATTGCTTAAATATCTGTCTGGAGAGCTGTTGAATAAAAAGCTAAATAATTCAAAAACATTTAAAAAAAAATGAAAACCAATTGCAAATTGTCTCAGAATATCACTCTCTACATCATAGTTAACCCAAAGGTAAACAACCCCTTTAAAGGACAAGGAAAAGGTTAACTTGTTGTATGCAGTGCAGTTTTGGACTCCAGTCCTTAAGAGGGATATAAATGAGCTGGAGAGAGTGCAGAGACTAAGTGCAACTAAACTGGTTAGAGGGATGGATGACTTAAATTATGATGGTAGACTGTCAAGGTTGGGGTTGTTTTCTCTGGAAAAAAGGCTCTTGCGAGGGGACATGATTACACTTTACAAGTACATCAGAGGACATTATAGACAAATAGCATGGAACTTTTTTCTTCACAGTCAGGACAGTGAGGTTGTGGAATGCACTGCCGGGTGATGTTGTGATGCTCATTCAGTTAATGCCTTTAAGAATGGCTTGGATGATTTCTTGGACAGACAGAATATCAGAGGCTATTGTGATACTAAACTCTACAGTTAGTATAGGTATGGGTATATAGAATTTATGTGAAAGTAGAGAGGGGTGTGTGTATGGATGCTGGGTTTTCATTTGGAGGGGTTGAACTTGATGGACTTTGTCTTTTTTCAACCCAATTTAACTATGTAACTTGTTAGACACCCCTAGTGGTTATACTAACTGTTAACTGCTTACTTCAGACCCCAGACCAGTAAGACACTTTACTCCAATTTGCAGCAGCCTGTAGGTTCTCCGATGGGTCCAGGTTTTCTAGGATGGCACAATTTACATTATGTAACCAGAATTTGCTTTGAATATCAGTGCTTACAGCAGTGTAATCACAGAGCTGCTCTCCATTTGTTATATCAAACCAATCAAAGATAACTGGGGCTCATTTAACCAAATTCACACCCGTCTGCTTCTTTTCTCAGGTCTCCTATTTACTTCTAGAGAATTTCTCAGAAAGGATCATCCGCGCCTACTGCAAAAAAACTGATGATGAGAATATACTGAAAGCTTCCAAGAAGGCCTTCATAAAGTTGTGCCAGGACAAAGGCTTCTCAATTCGCCAGGTCTGTGCTTCTAGTTTGATTGAGACTAGTGATGTGCATGCTGGGAATTCCTGCTTGACTTTTCTGCGTAGGCTTTCCCCCAACCTGTGATGTCATGGACAGGAGTAGATGTCACTGAAAGGGGTTGAAATATGTTTGGTGACATTAGGGGGTAAAGAATAAATAAATATATATATATATATATTAGGGATGCACCAAATCCAGGATTCGGCCTTTTTCAGCAGGATTCGGATTTGGCCGAATCCTTGTGTCTGTCCGAACCGAATCCAAATCGGTTAGGCATATGTAAATTAGGGGCAGGGAGGGAAATCACATGCCTTTTCATCACAAAACAAGAAAGTTAAAAAAATACTCACACTTTTCCCTTTCCCACCCCTAATCCGTATATGCAAATTATGATTTGGATCGGTATTTGGCTGACTCTTTCACAAAGGATTTGGGTATTCGCCCACCCAGCACATGCCATTGATCCACATTTTGGCAATGTAGTTGGTCCAGACCTCTGCCAGCAGGTTTTGGCCTAACCTGCGCAGAAACTTACACTAAGCAGCATCTTTCAAATGTTTTGCTTTGGATAAAGAAACAAACATATCTCATTGACTCCTCAACTTTTTTCTTATAGGGTTATGGAGCTGCGGCTGGAGATCACTAAATTGAGGCTCAGTTGCCTCAGCAGTCTTGAGTTATACAAATATCCTACCAATTTTGTCTATGTTAAACAGTTTTATATACAAGTATGGGACCTGTTATCCAGAATGCTCGGGACCTGGGGTTTTTCCGGATAATGGATCTTTCCATAATTTGGATTGTCATACCTTAAGTTACTAGAAAATAAAGTAAAACATTAAATAAACCCAATAGACTGGTTTTGCTTCCGATAAGGGTTATTTAAATCTTAGCTGGGACAGTACAAGCTACTGTTTTATTATTACAATTCAAAAGGGAATAATTTTTTTTAAATTTCAATTATTTGGATAAAATGGAGTCTATGGGAGGCAGCCTTTCCATAAATCAGAGCTTTGTGGATAACGGGTTTCATGATAACAGATCCCATACCTGTATTGAATTTATGCTTTTAGCTTCCAGTTTGAAAGGGAAATGCTTCCTGACATCCTATCTGTTCCCACATAACAATTGGATACATTACTTGCTGGCATTTCTCAGCTGGTTCTGCCTCAGTTTAAAGCTTTGCCAGGAACTAATATATCAAATTTGAAGTTCTTTAGCCGGCTTAAGTCAACTTTAAACAAGAGCAACGATATAAAAAAGGAAAGAAGAAAAGTTAGTTAGTCCTTTAGTGTTTAATCTTCCTGCTGATCCTTTCACAGTCTCCCAGCTGTAACAATTAAAGAAGAGGATCAGCGGCTAGGGCAATGGAGAGACCCGAAACAATATATAGGGGCACATTTACTAAGGATCAAATTTCGAAGTTAAAAAACTTCGAAATTCGACCATCGAATTTGATACTACGATAGTCAAAGTATTTTTTCGATCGAAAACGGCCGTTTTCGGTCGAAATAAAAATCATTTGATTGAATCATTCGAATGGAACGATTCAAACGATTTTTGAAAAAAATACTTTGACTTCTTAAAACTTAACCAAATACTGGCTATGGGTTCTAGGAGGTCCCCATAGGCTAACATAGCAATTCGTCAGGTTTAAGGTGGCGAAGTGTCAAAGTCGAAATTTTTTTAAAGAGACAGTACTTCAAATTTCGAATGGTCGAATATTCAAAGTTTTTTCAATTCAAACAGAATTTTGGCCTATTCGATGGTCGATGTACCCAAAAATTACTTTGGAATTCGAAGTTTTTGAATTTAGAAAATTCACGTCGACCCTTAGTAAATGTGCCCCTTAGTGTAGTATGTTCCAGTTAAATTTAATTAACACCCTGCGTTCAATCAGAACTCCTGTAATATGTGGTTCTTCAGTGACACCTTCTTTTCCCCGTGAGTATCACACCACTGATTAATTATAGCAGCCTCCACCAGTTTGGCACAAATGCCTACTTACAGGACCACAATTGGGGTATCGCATGTAATATTTCACAGGTGTAGATTCTCCTCGCAGTACACTTTTAAGCTCCAAAGAGGGAACATAGAAATCCAATAGTGTAAAAAAATTTATTAGTAAAAATATTTAAAAAAATGTGTATTGCACTCCCATTTATTAGGGCTGTTACTGACGAACGGTTGAAGCTGCGTTCCGTTTTTCTGCGTTCAGCCGCAGGGGAGCGCAGTAATAGACGCATTCGGGTTTTTTCAAAAAACGGGGGCTGCACTCACACAGGCACGTGTAGGCGCCAAACGCAGGAAAAATGCAGCATGTTGTGTCTCAACCTGCTTTCGGCACCTACACGCGCCTGTGTGAGTACAGCCCCATTGAAAAAAAAAACGAATGCGTCTATTCCTGCGCTCAACTCCCCTCTAAGAGCGGCCTGAGTTCCACCGGCGTGGCTTTTCTCCTTCCCTGTATTTCTGGATTTGCTCAGTTCGGGTTTCACGGGTTCTCACGGTAACCGGATGATCGCTGCTATAGATATTTTTTAAATCTTGTTCACAATCATAAAAAGCTGATATAAAATCTCTTTCTTTCTGATTTCCGGGATTTCCCCTTTTTAATTTCACATACTTTTTTACATACATATAGATTATACCGGATACGGACAGTACGGATTAAATATACCAATTGTATATGCTTTAAAGAATTGTTTTTCAACAATTTTTCTACACTAGATTCCTTTTAAACATTAAATTTTATTTTATTTATACAATTAATAATTTAATACAATTAATTGCATGATTTTAAAGTTATCAATTCATCAATTTAAAGCGTGATTATTTGTATATTCTATATTGATTTCAGATTTATTCTGTAAAGTGCTTGTGCTTTCATAAATTAATTCATTTATACATAATAAAATAACTGAAGTCTGTATGTGTTTGTGATTGGGTCATTCTTTAAGTTCAAATATGGTTATAATTATTTATTCATTAATGTTACCCCAGTTCCTATCTTAAAATGCTAGTGCTTAAATAAACCAAACGAGAGCAACTAATGTATTGAATTCTCTAACAGTCATCAACAGCATCAGAAGGCACAGCTCAGCCCTGTCTTTACTGCCTGACGATAACTTTACTGCCTGCTCGAGGCGGGCTCTACCTCCTGCCACTTCATACCTTGTGCATGCCTCCCAACTGTCCTGTTTTTAGAGGGACAGTCCCTCTTTTGACAGCTCAACCCGCAGTCCCTCGTTTGTACTGGAAACTCCAGTTTTTCTCTGCACTGAACAGTCAGAAAAAGAAACAAAGTTTCTAACTTGGCTTGGCTTTTGGCAGAGAGCCCAGAACAGCCAAGATAAGAGACAGATAAGATACTTATGTAACAATTCAAATGTATCTAGATAAGCAAATAAGTAATTGTAACAATATAAGATAAGGGGGTCCCTTGGGAAAAGTTAGACTCACAGCTTAAAGGGCAATTCACCTTCATTAGCAAAACTTTAATAACTGTAAAAAAAAAACACAGAAATATGTTCAAACTTTCATAACAGTGTCGGACTGGGACACCAGGGGCCCACCAAAAACCCTTAGACCAGGGGCCCACCCCAAAACCTTTGGACTAGGGGCCCAGTCTAAGTATTATTTTCTTCCTCTCCTGAATCAGCCTCTATTCTCTCTTTCCTTTACATACTATAATCTTATTCCAGCTATTTAGCCTCTTTGTTCTCATAGAAATAGGTAATGGCCATGAAATAGGCCAAATTTTTAGAAGCAGGAGGGCCACTGACTACTGGGCCCACCGCGAGTTTTCCTAGTATCCCGGTGGGCCAGTCCGACACTGTATAATGTGGCAAATTTTGTAAAATTAACATGGCAATTAGGGGGAGTGGCGACAAAAAAGGGTGTGGTCAAAAACATTTCACCACACTTTTTTGTGGCAACTTTTTGGCCTATTTCTTTTTTCGGAAACTTTGTGACTTTCAGCGCATGCGCAGTAGATCCTTACCGATAAATCCCTCTACTGAGCATACGCCACCAAATGCCGGCGAATACAGGAAGAAGAGCGCACAGGCGAACATGGCTGCTGTGAACTCAACAGGAGAGGACCTGCACGGAGGGGTCAGTAACAAGTTAGGGGCATTTGCCCGGGGGGGGAGGAGGGAGTGGGGGCAACACAGGGGAGGGGGGTGGGATTTTAGCGCCAAAGGGGTTGATTTCTCCTTTAAGGGAGCCGCATGACTACACTCTGAAACAGAGCACAGGGGCCTGCACTAGTCACACAATGCACCATGACGCATGCAACGTGCAAAAAATGTCACTGGTCATAGCAATGCACACGGGGCCCTCACTCATTCAAAGATCCCATTATAATTTCTCTTCTTTCACTTAAAAAGTGGTGTTCATCTCCTGCAGGCCCCCGACATTGTGACATTCCATTAATACTCTTATGACTCCATGGAAACAGACCCATCAATAATGTTCCAGCACCTGATGGAAAGCCTTGCCAGAGGAGAAGGGGGAAAATGGAAGACCAATTTCCAGAAAGGTAGACAGACAGTCTTTGGGATACTTTTATCAAAAAGGTGTAAACGTAGCTTATCCAATAGAATATACAGTATTTCTGATGAGTTTATATATTCTGTGTCTCAATGTCATATGAGATCTTCTGGTGGCAGCTGTGTAGTGCATGTACATTTCAAATAATAAAGGCTCAGTGTGATTGTACAAATCGTTGACACATTTATAGATCACATTTTAGTTCGTTTTTGGTCTATGCATTACAGATATTTATTTGAACTGGTTCTCAAAAGGCCTTTTTTACCTATTATAATACACAAGAGCCATGAATATCCTATAAATTATATCGGTGCTTAGTGATGTCATTGGTTTTATTTGGAGCTTAGTGATGTCATTTCTGTCACATGACTCATTGAAACGTGTGTATTATAATAAATGAAGTACCCCCCGTTGCAAAATATGAGGATAATAGAAGTCACGTCGGTGAGTTCTGATGTCATCAGTTATAAACGGTGAGTTCTGATGTCATTTCTGTCACATGACTCACTGAAACTTGTGTATTATAATAAAGTAACCACAGATGCAAAATATGAGGATCTAAGAAGTTAACTTGGAGTTCCATGACCTGTATAAAAGCACTCAGCCTTTGGCCTCATGCTTTTATATGGTCACAAAACTCCTCGGTAACTTATAATATCCTTATATTTATCCTTATAATATATATAGGGGGTACTTTATTCACTAAATTATGTATTTTGCCATAGGCCTTTGTCACACATGGGCAGAGAACATGCAGATACCACCCCTTGTGTGTAGTAACTAACATGCTTGAGATGTCAAGTCACAGCTTTTGCCGCCCCCATATACATGGACAAGCAGAGCTCTCACAACAAAATATGGAGTGGAAGGTCAAAGTTAAGATTGATTAAGCTGTATTTAGCTTGATGACATACTCTTTAGCCAGTATTACCTAGACAAGCAAGCAACGTTTGTTCAGAATGGACAATAAGCATATTATCACCAGACATAACAGTAAGAAATGGCCAGTGACCATATTGGCCTCAAACAAGGACATGGAAAGGCACAGAACAGTACCCAGCCCGGTGTGGTTGCAGCAGGGGCTGCGTAAGCTGCGTGTGTAGCTCCTGGCTTGGGGCATCTTCTTCAGAGACACTGGGGGCACCTCCCTGAAATCTACCCTAGCTGCAGCAGGAAGATTCCCTCCAACAGTTTGGATCTCCCTACCTCCCAAAGGTCTGTTTATCCCTGGATTCTGCACACTGGAGGTATTGTTACTGTGTGGACTTACCCAAAGGAACTGTGTCCCTTGGAATTGCCTGAAGGAACTCCCTGACTTTGTGTTTGTTGCAGTCTATATCCTGGAGACTGTGTAAGGAGGACTTTGGGGTTGGAAACCTGTGGACTGACATCAGGGGAAGCTCTGTATTTCTGGCCAGGGAGTGTGGGAATCTCACATGCTACTGTTGTGTCCCTGATCTCTGTTTTTTTTTTATATCTGTAATAAATATTCACAGAGTGTGGAGTGTCCCTGTTTTGTGCCAGTCTCCGACACGTCACATGTTTTGTGACATTAACCCCAAACAAGTCAGTAAGATCACTGCAGAAATGGATTATGAGCAGATTAACCTCAGACATGCCCATAAGATCATAACAGAAAATGAATAACAGGCATATTAACCCCAAGCGTATCTGTAAGATCGATGTGAAAATGGACAATGAGCGTATAAACCCCTGACAAGCTAGTAAGATCACTGCAGAAATAGATCCTGTGCACATTTACCTCAGACATCCCAAGATTGTTGCAGAAAATGGATAGATTGAATGCGTTACCTCAGCCCATGCTGTTTGTCCTGCTCTGCCTCCTGCAAAAAATTGAAAGATGGCTGTGCATTCCACAGTGGAACACTCGGCATCTTAAACATTTTCCATCTCCTTCCTATGGAGTGCAAGTTTTTCAGTCCCACAGTGTACGGTCGGCAGGGTCCCAGCAGCTTGAAGGATGGGGCCAGAAGGTAAGAAAGTGGACTTGAACAGTGTGTGGGGGGGGCAACAGTGTGGCTTGGACTCGCAGAAAGGCCAGCAGATGTCAGGAGCCTACGAGGGAGCGAGGCAGCAGTGAGCAGTGGCCAGTGGTGGACTTTGAAAAAAAGTTTTTTTGGGGGAAAAAAAATTCAATCGAATGCCCTATTCCTTCCATTCATACGATTCGAATTTGTCTGAATATGGACCTATTCGATCTAAAACGGACCTATTCGACCAAAAAAAAAAAACTTTAATTTTTTGAAGTTGATCTTTTTGAATTAGAATTTCGAAGTTTTTTTCAATTGTAAATTCGACCCTTGATAAATATGCCCCATAAAGTTGTGTTTGTTGTAAAAACAAACATCATTGGATCTAACAAAACCTCAAAATTTCATGAAAGCATCCTAAAATCATTACTTTAAGGGGTAGATTAACACCTACGGTTTTCAGCTGAAAACTCAAAAGAGTAATGGTAGTGGATTAAATGATATTACATTGTTACTGAATCAGTAGGCAGTCAGAAGGGACAGATGCTTCTTTTAGAACCTGTAAATATTGCAAGTGTTGCAAAGCAGCAATTAAGAAAACAAAAATCAAATGCGACAACTAATCACTTCACTTGCAAAGACTCATTCCCTAAAAATATGTATGTGTATCAGTAATGAAAAGCTGTGGGTTGAGAGTACAGCTACATTAAACAATAGTGATATATTGATTGGGTGAACCATATGGAACGCATTTTAGGACATCCTCCAGGGAAATCCCTGTCCTCCATGCAATGTCCTATGGCTTATGAATGCCGCATTGGATGTTTTTACTGTCACTCAAACTCAAATGCTGCAGTCATACCTCCATCCTCTACCCTCCCTTCTCAGCCATACGAACTCCCTCCTCAGCCCTCCGCCTTCAGTCCTCTGCCCTCAGTCCTCCGCCTTTGCTGAGGAGGGAGAAACTAGGACCCAGGACTGATGGCTGAGGAGTGAGGAGGGAGAAGCGAGGACCCATGTCGGATGGCTGAGGAGCAGGAGCCTCTTCAACCTGATGTACAAACTTGTTTCCTGGGGCATCAAGATAAAACAGGAGTCAACTCAGTGCAAAGGATGATTAATTTCACCTTCTGCTAAGAGCAGACCTTCCAGAGAGTCTAATTGCCCACCTCAATGTTTGTCAGCTTGATTTAACAGCATTCCTTCAAGAAGGGCTTAATGCTTTGCTGTCTTTAAATTTAAATGTGGGCTCCCTCCATCCTTTACCAATGGTACATAGCACTGTGTCCAGATGTCAGATGGCGCCCAGTACCCCTGACATCTAAATCTGGTGCTCTCAGTCCTGCAGGAAGACTCGGGAGACCTTTAGGAACCCATTTTGTTGCCAGCCTGTCTTGTAAACTGCCATTTTTCATACAAAGCAATTCTTAGTTCCAGTGTTTTTTGTTTACTTAAAGCAGAACTATTGTGAAAATGAAAAATTAATATAAGCTTCCTCGTACTGAAATAAGAAACTTTCTAAATACAATCAATTAAAAATTCTGCAACGTTTCTTAAATAATCAAGTTTATATTCACTATCCCTCTCTCAGCATCTGTTTCTCTTCATTCTGTCTTCATTCAGCAGTTGGGTGTCAGATACGCATTGACAGATCCAATATATCTTATAGGGGGAGCTTCCTTTCCTAGCAGATGTATTAGAGCTCCCTCAAATAACTGATTCCAGTACAAGCAAAATCTAACAAAATAACTGCCTTTTGCACAAATCCTGCATGTAGAGAGACATGATATCTGGTGATTTTAATAGAGTGATCTCTAATACATTTTAGGCAAAAGTAACCCCCCTATAAGATATATTGGATCTAACTGTCAATGATTATCTGACACCCAACTGCTGCATAAAGAGAGAATGAAGAGAAACAGATGCTGAGAGAGGGATAGTGAACATAAAATGGCACAGAATTTTTATTTGATTGTATTTAGAACGTTTTCAGGATGCTGAAATTAATATTAAAATTTATTTTCACGATAGTTCCCTTTTTACGGTCATTTCAAAGTTTAATCTAAATCAAGATTTAATTTTCCCTTATCCATTGTGTAGGAAAGTGATACTCACCACCATGCTTCGGTCCAAGATGGCGTCCAAGATGGTGGCGCCCTGTTCCTCCACGTGGATCTTGCTGGTCGCAGCTATGTGGCGCCAACGTCTTCTCGCCCGTCGATTGGTCGCCAGCGTCGGAACGGGCACTGGCGTCGGAACACCAGCGTCAACGTCATCACGTCCAACGTTGGCCCCAAAAACAGGCCTATTTAAAGGAGCTTGAACACTGCAACATTGCCGAAGTATAGGTTTCACTTTGTGCATTCCTGGGTGTGACTCTTGCATTTATATATTGATTCCTGTGTACCGACCTTTGCCTGATTAACCGTTTTGACCCTATTCTGCCTGGATTGACCCCTGTGCCTGGACTTTGACCATTTTATTGCCAAACCCTCATGTACCTTGAACTTTGTTTGCTTGTACTGCCTCCTCCTTGGTCCGCACTCCTAACTGTGCCTACGGGCCATTCCATCCATCTCAACAAAATATGGGGCCTAAAGCAAATATGAAAAGTGAGGCCCTTCAACCCAATATAACACACTCCAGTGGCATAACTACCATGCAGCAAGCCCGGTGGACATTGGGGTGCGGGCTCTTCTGTGTGGTAGTCAGTCCTCTTTATAACCCCTTCTGACAGGTAATGTTTCAACACGCACCCATGATTGGCGAGCGAATTGCATGCTGGGCCCTTCAAAGTTCTTTTTTGTGGGGAGTTCTGTTGCACAGTAGTTACGTCACTGACTTACTTATCAAGAACAACCAGCTAAGGCTCCGAGTCTTAACTTTGATGACAGGCAAATTAAAAGAAGTGCAGATTTTTATTTCAGGCAAAGAGTGAACAAACACACAGCCTAACGCGTTTCATGCATGCAGGCACTTAATCCCAGTCTCAACTTGCTGCAGCTAAAATTAGTAAATGGCAGCTAGGCCAAGGAACCCCCTATCCCCCCAGGATGTATCCCTACCATTCAATTAAAACACAGAAACGTATTTTGGCAAAAATCTGTGGAGGTCACAGGCTTTATTTAACACTTTAAGCATCAGGGACTAGGTACACCCTGACCCCAGCTGCGGCTCTTATTCTACAAACGTGGGCTCACAGCTCAAAAAATTGTATACTCAAAAAACGTGGGCTCACTGCCCAAAAATTGGTCAAACATGAAGCAGGGATCATGGGGCCGAGCGTCCTCCGTGAACGCTTTTTAGCCCATCCCCCTGCTCCCTCATTGTGCATAAATGGCGCTAACCCAGTCTCCTGCATGCCTCAGACAAGACCGTGCAGTCCATATCTGATGCGCACTTGCGACTCCATAAAGGTACGCCTGCACCATGACCAACTCCTAGAGCCGCACTGATGCCACCCAATGGAAAAAGGGGAGGGGTGCCACCTATCCTTTTCCAATGGCCCATCTACCCAATGAACAAACCCAAACCTCCCTCTGATAAATGCACTCCGACTTCCCTATACAGCTGTGTCTACTTACATTTTATATTTTATGCTTTATCAGACCAAAACCAGAGGAACACATGAATTTCTGCATGGCCCTGTTAACTTTCTTCTTGGCCTTCACTATGCCCTAGGTGTTAATGGCCCCCGCCAATTGCTCCTTTGTATTATATTTGTCGATGCTATACACCTGACTCTTCCGCTCCTTAACATATCTGTTAAGTTGGCCCTCATGGCCTCAATAAAGTGCTGGGGTATTATAGTAAGTCTGAATTATTTTACTGTACATCCCCTTAAAAACCCTTCCAAACTAGCACTCCTCCCCTAGCCTGTCCCTCTTTTCTCTTCCAATGTTAGCCCCCTCCATTGTTCTCACCTGGGGGCTGGGGAGTGAGAGACTAGGCTACACCTGGGGGGAAGGGGGGCCCCACCTAACCACATGTCAGCCATAAATGGGCTTCATTCCTCCAATACTGTATTTTATGGCTTGACTTACTGCTATCCACAATGTCAAACTGCAGAAAGAGCACCTCCAGTATTCAAAAATATACAGAAGATTATACTGTATTGATTAGCACCTGCAGACCAGAATATACATGAGAGCTCATGACTAACCTGTGTATATACAGTATGTGTGTGTGTATAAATCAACAAAATGGTTGCCACTAGCAGAGCCAGTTAAAATTGTATTTGATGCCAGTGTTACTAGGGTAATAGGAAAGAAAGGTAATATACATAGTAAGGTTAGACTATGCACAGACCAACAACACATACATACATAATAACTGCGGCACCAGTGTATATATAGTGAATAAAGTACCCCCTCTTGTAAAATATAAGGATATTATAAGTTACCGAGGAGTTCATGACCATATAAAAACACGAGGCCGAAGGCCGAGTGTTTTTATACAGGTCATGGAACTCCGAGGTAACTTCTAATATCCTCATATTTTACAACTGGGGGTACTTTATTTATTATAATACACAAGTTTTAGTGAGTCATGTGACAGAAATGACATCACTACTCACCGTTTATAACTGATGACATCACTACTCACCGTTTATAAGGATATAATTTACAAGATATTTATGGCTTTTGTGTATTATAATGCACATTACAGACAGTTACTACCAACTAGTGATGGGTGGTTTTTCAACGCCGGCGCCGTTTTTTGACGCCGGCGCCCATTTTTGACGCTGAAAATTTTTTCAGCGAATTTTCGCTGGCGTTTCGCGAATTTATTCGCTGGCTGCGAATCGCACAAATTCGTGCCTGGCGAATAAATTCGCCCATCACTACTACCAACAGATTTGTTCAGTTTATGTACTTGTCCTGGTGATGAAAAGCCCTGAAGGAGGAGTCGGGTTTAATGTCATAGTGTACATTCTTCTTCTCTTAGAATTGAGTAAGAATTATGCAAATGTTCAACAGAATTTTACATGTTGTATCAATACATTGTTTTGTGAAACATATGAGAAACAAATGCTAAATAACAGATATTAAAGCAAAACATATACTTTGTTCAGTCGATACACGTTCAAGGACAAGTTTGGAGTTTTGGTTTTAACAGAAATGCTAAAATGCAGCAGTGCTTCCTCGTACCTGTAATGTGTTTGTGTCACGGGTAAACATATCATGTAAAAAATTTATTTTTATCTCTCACCTGGTGCCATGGCAAATTGCATCGTCCCTCCCTTTATAAAGAAGAGCTCAGTTTCCAGTTGCATCATTTAATTTGTCTCAAGTTGGACATAGGATACAAATTTTGGTCTGTTGGTGAAGATATTTTGCAAGGTCCAGAAGGCAAAAATATCTTCTTTCCTGGCCTCTCCTGTGCCCATTGAGAATTTGCTCCTAAAGTTGATGGCATAAAAATCTATACTTGAACCCTGGCTGTTTTGTCCTAAATCTACATTTTGGATCCAAGGGTTTCAGCAGGAGAAAAACTCATCTGCCACTGTGTTCAGCGCTTTCAGACCTTCTCATTTGGTAAGTACATGTTTCTCTTGTTGCTACTAAATGTTATTATACTAATAATCGACTTACTCATATTTTCTACTGCATCTAGGTTTTGAATCCAAGAGATCAGAAATCCATTCGATACATCTACCCGCTGTGCTCTGTGCTTTCAGACGTATTCATTCAGTAGGTTGATTTCTCTTTTGGTGCAAATAAACACCCTGTATTAGATAAGCGCTGAATAAAGTTAAATAAAAAAGAAGATAGCTCCTGATCCACTTAGGGGCCGATTCACAAAGGGTCGAATATCGAGGGTTTATTAACCCTCGATATTCGACTGGAAATTAAAATCCTTCGACTTCGAATATCGAAGTCGAAGGATTTTAGATTATTCCTTCGATCGATCGATAAAATCCTTCGAATTGAACGTTTCGAAGGATTGTAATCCAACGATCGAAGGAATATCCTTCGATCAAAAAAAGTTAGCCAAGCCTATGGGGACCTTCCCCATAGGCTAACATTGAGTTCGGTAGCTTTTAGATGGCGAACTAGGGGGTCGAAGTTTTTTCTTAAATAGACAGTACTTCGACTATCGAATGGTCGAATGTGCGAACGATTTTTAGTTCGAATAGTTCGATTCGAAGTCGTAGTCGAAGGTCGTAGTAGCTCATTCGATAGTCGAAGTAGCCCAAAAAACACTTCGAAATTCGCAGTTTTTTTACTTCGAATCCTTCACTCGAAGTTAGTGAATCGGCCCCAAAGTGTCTGTGTTTCACCAACTGCCGATCAAAAATAAAGAAAATGTTGAAATCGGTCAGCAACTTACAGTGTTAAAAAAACTGTTTGTTTATTGTGCAGCAAATTTACTAGCCCTTTATCAAGTGTAAAGAGGAAATATCTTTATGGGTATTTGTATAGTCCTCAAAAAAGTTCACTTCAGTCACCAAATAAAAGTATATTAAAACCAAAAATTTTTAACACCAACACCATCATTTGCCTCGCACATTTCATGATCCAAGAGCACTTAGTCATGGGCTTATATAAAGGTAAACTAATAAAATAGTTATTGTTCTAAATATATATAGATATATAATCCTATATAATAAAGTTGAAGTGTCTCTGCGTCCAGTCCCCGTGTCCGTGGGATTGCGCTACTGCGCATGTGCCCCACGGACCTCTAGCGCCCGTTAATTTAACGGGCTTAATGTCTAGTTATATATAATGTATTATAAAATACAGCATATTAGAGCTAATGTGTACCTTTGGACGGGCTTAGAGCAATGTCCAGCGAGTACTACATTTGATAAAGGACTATGCACGTAACATGTAGTGTATTAGATCTACAATAAACAAAGCAGTTTTTCTAATACTGAGAGTTGCTGACGGATTTCAACATTTATCTTTTAAATGCTCTTTATGTAAATCCCTATGTATATAAATGCGCTATGCATCAGCTTCCCTGCTTGTCAGAGTAGTACAACTGCACATTAACATAGGTGGTTATATTAATTTCCAAAAAAGCTTGAAAGTATTTTTTTTCAATCTTAGCCAGGCAGTAGGGGTCATGTACTTAGATCTTGGACAGAAGTACAAGAGCACTAATGGACAAAGAAGCCCCTTTGGTTCCTGCTGCTTATACATACAGACAAATAGGCAGTGATACATTGAAGGGGTGAACTTAGGTCTAGGTACTCCCAAAATGTGACCTGTGGCAATTCTGCAACTTGCAAGGCGGGAAGCAAAATGCAAAAAATGGTGTTTATACTACGCACCCAACTGCGGGAGCAATGGCTGTGACTGCAGCTGGACCCCTCAGTAGGGCCCGTTGGAGTCACTGTCGGAAGCCTGAAGATAAGTTTGCATGTCCCACCAGGGGGGGGGCAGACTGAGGGGGGTTGGGTACAGCTCCTGGTCCCCTAGTTACACCACTGTGTACGGGTAAATGAATCAATGCAGCTATGATATGAAAGCAAAGAGTTCTTCAAAGGAAACATAAAAAATGAAAGAGTTTTCAAGTTGAATCCAAAAACATAGTTACTATGCTGTTGCCTGGCTGTTACTTTGCTTGCGAGATAGCACCTTGGCCAGTTGTATCTGCAATGATGATATGAGCTGGTGGGTGGAGAATTAGTTATTGTTACAGTCTTACGGGGGGCATGCAATGGTTGATGGCACACAGCTCAGAATTCCAACCTGCAGACAAGTTTTAGTGTCTATGAGATGTTATAGGGCTACTTAAAACACAGCAATTCAAATGCACAAAAATGCCCGATGTACCATTACCCCAAAGACTTTCAGGCACCTTGATGTTAAGTGGAACTTTATACAGGTATGGGATATGTTATCCGGAAACCCTTTTTCCAGAAAGCTCTGAATTAAGGAAAGGCTGTTTCCCATAGACTCCATTTTATCCAGATTATCCAAAAATTTTTAAAAATGACTTCCTTTTACTCTGTAATAATAAAACAGTGGCTTGTAATTGATCCCAACTAAGATATAATTAATCCTTATTGGAAGCAAAACCAGCCTATTGGGTTTATTTAATGTTTACATGATTTTCTAGTAGACAAGATATTAAGATCCAAATTACAGAAGGATCCCTTATCTGGAAAACCCCAGGTCCCAAGCATTCTGGATAACAGATCCCGTACCTGTATAATACTTTTGCCTTCATACAGAAAGCCCTACAAAACTAAAAGTAACATCATATTTATCTTAATCCCTATACATTAGTTATGCACTGAATACAGGACCTCACTTGAACCCTACTTTGCATATTCATGTTTTATATAAAAAATTGACCATGGTGGAAATGTATCACATTCAATAGTCCAGCGAGGTGGCTGACCAGGTTGCCTAGGGCACCCGACTGGCT
Organism: Xenopus laevis; assembly: GCF_017654675.1. Taxonomy (NCBI): domain Eukaryota; kingdom Metazoa; phylum Chordata; class Amphibia; order Anura; family Pipidae; genus Xenopus; species Xenopus laevis. Next base: position 44,508,012 of record NC_054387.1, on the reverse strand, counting down.
TGGCCACTACTACTGTACACATTTATAAATATCATTATCCTGAGCAAGGCTTTCCTATACCTAGTCATTTTTTTTGCAGCTGTGTGGTAGAAAGCTGTCTTATTCATTACAAGATGAGCCCTTCAAAACCAACCAAGGTATGTTGACTTTGCTGAACATTTTTTTTTTGTTTCTTAACACAAGAGTTCAAGGACAGGAAATGTCTCTATGGTTGGGGATGAGGGGTTATTGGTTATTAGCTGGGTATGGCAGGGCAGGTAATAAGCTCCTTCTCTTTGTAAATTGTAACTGTGGGGTGATAAAGTTTTGCCAGTACCCTTATTACTCATTCATCCCCTGGTGGCATATCACATATGCACACTGGAGTGTTGGCTTCATTCATCTGCTGGGCATCACTCAGCTCTATGTGTGACTGCTCTGTCTCTCTGTACTGAGTTGGGGCTCGAGGCCCTGTTCACCAGGCGTTCCTACCTCCCTAGATGGTGTGAGACGCAAGATGGTAACTTGGGTTCTGGTGGTGCCTCCTTCCTGCTCAGTGTCAAATCCAAGTTCCTTATGGGACCTCCGTATCCCATAGCAGATTCTGAATTTTTTCCTCAGCCACTCACTTATGGGTGTGCTCAGAAACTTGTAGATGTTAAGGAAATCACCCATCACAACCAGGAAAAGGTGGTAGGTAACCCCCTCTTTTTTGGGATACTAAATGTATACTGTACCCCCCACCACCACCACCATGTAACAGGGACACCCGTGGCTGACGGGCTTCTGTCACTGGAAAGCTGTTTGGAGAGGTAAAATTCAGACATGGAACATACAGGTGCAATGAACCAAGGAACATGTGAAACAACTCTCACTTTTTGGCAGTGGCACAGACTGGAGCACTGGTGGCCCAAATCTCCCATATACTTCTAATAAATATTTCTTCTGTCTCACTTGCATCACATACACATGTTCCAGTTGTAGTGAGTAATACACTAGCAGAGTTCCATCAGCTGTTGGGGGGAGGTCTCCCAACTACTAATCATTCCCCTCATTCCTGTCATATAAAGCACAAAATTCTCAGACTACCTCCCTGCAGTAACTGTAGGTTCCCATTAACCGTCACCTGAACACTTGTGTCCCCAACTGACACACAATTGTCTGAGGTCTTAACAAGCTGCAGTCTTCCACCTGGGCTGGATTCCAAAGCCTATCCTGCCTTCTGCCCCTTCAATAACTGCCTTCCAACACTTCACACTCCCTTCCTTGTGCCTTAGTATTTCTTCTATCATTTTCCTTTCAACACCTACTTACTCTTTTTTTTGTTACAATTGGTATCCCAAACCCAGAACAAACCCCCAGGTCTCGGCATGGCTCAGCCTTCTGCCTTTAACAACCACCTTTCACTTCGGGAGGAGCCCTCCGCTACTCGGGTGCCGCCAGGTCTTAATATGAGAAGACCAGGGGGAGAGTTCTGGGCAGGCAAGGAAACTGCACTTTATACAGAAATGGAGAACAAGGAGCGTAGACGGGGGTCACAGACCGGGTCAATACCAAACAAGCAGGACAGTACAGATTTAGGAAGCAAGAGCATGGTCAGGTCACAAGCCGGGTCAATATCAAACTGGCAGAGCGGTACAAATCCAGGAGACAAGCGCGGTCGGTCACAAGCTGGGTCAATATCAAGAGAGCTGAGAAGTACCGTATCGGCAGACGAGAGTGAAGTCAATAACAAAGCAGTGTAATTACAGAATCAGGAAGAATGGTCAAATACAAGCAGAGGTCAGGACAGGCAGCAAGACAGGACTTGGTCAGGAACAGGCAGGGTCAAAAACAACAGTAACAGATAGAAATCACACCAAGGAACTACGAATAGACCTTTTATGTTGGGCACTGAGTATTGCCCAAGGCCCCCTTTACTTGAATTTTTACGTTAACCCGCAAACAAGCGTGCACTATAGGAGAAGTGAGCATCGCCGCACAAGGATCAGCACTGCGGGTGTCCCCGCTGGCCCCTAGGAGTCACTAGACCATCAGGTTGAGTTCTTACACTTTTTCCCTCTTTTTCCCTTTTTTCTTCTTCCATCTTTTACTCCTTGTCTGTCCAGTTCCCATTTTGATTTCCATTCTTGCTTTCCCGCCTCTCTTCCTTCCAACTTTTCACTCTCGGCCTTTAATCATGCCCTTTCCTTTCTCCATCTCTCTTCCCAATATTCTCTTTCCACTCTGCCATTCTTCTCTCTTGGTCTCTTCCTTCCTCCCATTTCCACCCCTTTCCTGCCCTCTCAGCCATTTTCCTCAAGCCTTATTTCAAACTTTCCTCCCTTTGACCATCCTTGCTAGAAATGCTTTGTATGAGAAACACATTGGCACATTGATTTGGCCAGCTTTACTTTGTCTTTACACTTTATCCTTCAGTTCTGTAGGGCAATTGTCCTCTTTTTATTTTGACTTGTTTTTATTGCAATTTTATATTCAGAATCCAACTTCTATAATAACTTACTGTCTTACATAGTTGCTCTTTATACTGTCCAGGTGTTCAATGATCCAGTACATGGTCACATTGAGTTGCACCCTCTGCTAGTCCGTATCATTGACACCCCTCAGTTTCAGCGCCTGAGATACATCAAACAGCTCGGAGGAATCTATTATGTCTTCCCTGGGGCTTCTCACAACAGATTTGAGCACTCCATTGGGTGAGGTTATACATGTTATTCACATGCTTTATAACACACACATTTTTCAGCTGTATACACTGAACAAAGAAGAAGGATGTTCAAAGGTAAAGTGTACTCCCACCTTATTTATCACAATGCTTTTACCCCAACAAATTCAAGGTGCCTCATTTAAAGTGATCCTATTTATAAATGACTTTTTATATTGTTGTAAATGGGAGTAATCTCATGGAGAAAAAGCATATGAATACAACATGGGTCCAAGAAAGTGAGTATTGCATTCAAACTTGTATACACATCTAACATGACTTTTATATACTATAATGTAATACAAATTGTAACTTAAAGGGGTTGTTCACTGTTATTACTTAGAGAGTGATATTCTGAGACAAGCTGTTCTTCGTTTTTTATTTGTGGCTTTTGAGTTATCTTGCTTTTTATTCAGCAGCTCTTTAAATTCTGATTTCAGCAGTCTGGCTGCTAGGGTCCAAACTACAAGCAACTGTGCACTGATTTTAATAAGAGACTGGAATAAGAATAGGAGAGGCCTGAATAGAAAGATGAGTAATCTTCCAATCAGTGGCGTAACTAGAGTGCGCCGGGCCCCCATGCAAAAAAATCCGCCACACTCATATCCTCATCCTGCCCACTTCCGGTCCTGCCTCTGCCCCACCCACATCCTGCCCCTGCCCCACCCATGCCCTGACTGACTCTGCCACACCATGCCACAACTCCAGCTAACATTCTGCCCGGCTCCGCCCTCTCCCATCTGAGTTGCTTCCCCTTCCTCTGCGGCAAGAGGAGCGACTGAGGAGGAGAGTTTTTTTATTAGCTATAGAGGAAGCTGACCCCACAGTCTGGTCCTCCCTGCGACTGCTATGGTTATACTACTGCTTCCAAACTAACAAAGCAGAGAGTTGATAAGCACCATGTGACATGTAGTAGTCTTCACTACTTAATAAAAGATTCAATTGTTTTTGCCTTACTCTTGGCCATGACTCCATATGGTAAATGGAAATGTTGATTACAGTGGAGGATTAATACATTTTTTGTGGCTTTTATTCCCAGATGTCCCTGTTTAATGTTTTGTTTCCTTGTACAGAGTAGGTCACTTGGCAGGATGTCTCGCCCGAGAGTTACGTGACAGACAGACAGATCTTGGCATTACTGACACAGATATACTGTGTGTACAGATAGCAGGACTTTGCCATGATTTGGGTAAGTACCAGTGCTGTTGCCTACTCTTCTCAGTGCAAAGTTGGTTTTAGTGATCATTCCTCATTGTTTTGATAATGAAACCTCTGCATCTATGTATACTACCTGATATGGGATTATTATTTGCCTTTATGTATACAGTGTCAGCTGAGTTGATTTGTTATTTGTGTACATATAGCAGTTCTAAAGGAATAAAGCAATTAGTCCTACACGGATGGAAATCATTTGCACTTTTGTGATCTCATCAGCCATAAGAGAATTTGTTACCATTTTAATTTAACTTTTTATTTTAGGTCACGGGCCGTTTTCACATTTGTTTGAAAAACAATTCACGACCTACACAAAGCCAGAATTTAAGGTGAGCTTTCCAGCTGTTACAGAGCAATCTTCCCTGGAGAAAGTGATTTTGAATCCCATTTTGCTCAAAGAGAAGTAAACAAGGTACAGACCAAGTGTGCTTAGGGGAGCACTTTCTGTATATTTACTTAATTTTTTTCAGATATATTTAGAGTCGCCTCAGAAGCCAATATCTTGCACCAGTGGGATAAAAGAAGATGGGAATATGCTGTGTGCAAGTTTGGGCATATGGCTGTGACCTACTAGACTGTATCTGTGCTATTAAACCAGCAGTTCTGGATCCATAGTTGGTTAAGAACTGTCATTTTTGGTTTTCAGGCAGTGTATGTGTAGAACATGAGGCATGTGAATACCGTCTTTTTTCAGAAGGCTTTTCTCTGCATGTTTAATCTAATACTGGCTTTGTTCTTTTTCTTTTTTAGCATGAAGAAGTATCTGTAAAAATGTTTGATCATCTAATTGCATCCAACAATCTAGAGAGAGAAATATCTGAGAAAGACCTAATATTTATAAAAGAGCTTATAATGGGCTGCCCAATGTCGAACGAACTGAAGCAAGGAGTAAGTATTTTTGCCTGGCCATGGTGTTATTTCACTGTCATTGTGCAGTGCTTTCCCAGAGACACACACAAAGAAATGTTTAAAGAGTTCATATTGCGGAGGGTACCCTGAGTCCTGCGCATTAGTTTGCCCATGCAAAGAGCTTTGTAGGCAGGAAGAGTTGATTAGGTTTAGTAGGGTAATGGCAACAGTAACCATCCAACTTGGGAGACTGCCGAACTGTGCTTTGTTACTGATGATTACCTATACTAACCCTAGTTGTGTAGTATCTCTCTGTGCAGAGTATAAACAAACCTAAGGAGTTATGCCTGCTACAAAAGTCCTTACAGTGGCTTACAGGAACATCCATATCTACTATGCCATGCCCTCTCCTGTCTTCTTGTATGGGGAATAATAACCTATAACTTTGTGTAGGCGAAGGTCTCCAAACTAAAACCCTCACTTGAGTATTTTTTATCGGCTGTCACAGTTCCCAGTTTGTAAGGCAGCTGTTATCATCTCCACCATGACAGGTGGAGGTGAGGGGTTTCTGTTGGATGGCTCTGGTGTATAAATACTATGAATAGCACCCCGATGTTCTGGCAATAACCTTTATCAAGGGGATAGCATTCTAATGCAATTAGGGTTGCCACCTTTTCTGGAAAAAAATACCGGCCTTCTTATATATATATATTTTTTTTTCCTTATTAATAACATTGGGATCAACCATCATTTTTACCGACCAGGCCTGTAAAATACTGGCCAGGTGGCAACCCTAAATGCAATGCAGAAAACAGTGGTCTCAAATTCCATATCACAACTCCCAGTTATTCTTATTTAGGCTGGACAGTCTCATTTTGCAAACCCCAAAAAGGACAGAGCTTATCTGAAAGTGGGTGGGGTCTGGAGTAGTGTTAATATGAGTATACTGTACAATCTATATATTCAAATTCTGTAAACTTTTTTCCTTCTCCCATTCATTCACTAGGTGTGGCCATATGCAGGAAGACCAGAAAAGAATTCATTCCTTTATGAAATTGTGGCTAATAAAGAAAACGGCATTGATGTGGATAAATTTGACTATTTTGCCAGGTACTGCTAATGAGAAACAACATTTTGAATTTTAGACAAACTCCAGTGAAAGTTTAATTTAAATGATTGTCTAAAGCACTAAACCAGCTAGTGATAATTATCACTGGCATAAAACAGCTTTAGCCTTTACATCTACAATGAATAAGTAACTGATTGTAGAAGCCAACTGAGATGTTTCTATCTATGAATTATAACTTTACCTAGAATGTCTATATAGTTCTAGAGTTAGGGTGCCCCCTGAACACCTCACCTTAGCATTGACATGCCAAGGTTAGGTGCCTAGGGGGCAGCATAGTAATTTTCGCATTTTAGAATGCAACATACCTATATAACACAAACAATAGCATTCAAGCTATTAACTTTTTTTTGTATTCCTTACTATGCTCTTGCATTTCAACAGGGACTGTTACCATCTGGGTATTCAAATTAATTTTGACTATAAGAGATTTCTCAAATTTGTCCGAGTTTGTGATGTTGGTAACAGGAAACACATTTGTGTCCGAGACAAGGTAAGCATGTTCACTAAGAAATATTTCCCCATAATAACAATAAGATATTTCAACGTACTACATATCATTCTGGAAAGTTAATTTCCTCTGTCCTGTGTATAGCGTAAACATTTCTGACCTGCTGCTAAAACTGAAACTTTTCACCTTTTGTAGGAGGTTTGGAACCTGTACAATATGTTTTATACACGTTATGGTCTCTACCGAAGAGCCTGCCACCACAGAGTTGTGAATGTCATTGAGATAATGTAAGAGTATTAATATTTTATACCAAGTATGATGCACTTCTATATATCTATAAGTGGTAGATAGACATAAAGCCAAAAGGTCTAGAGGTGGTAGATAGCTATAAAACCAAAGAGTCTAGAGGTAGCAGATAGCTATAAAGTCAAAGGGTCTGGAAGTAGTGTGCAGCCATAAAGTCAACGGGTATTGAAATAGTAGATTGCTATAAAGCCAAAGAGTCTAGAGGTAGTAGATAGCTATAAAGCCAAATAGTCTAGAGCTAGCAGATAGTTATAAAGCCAAAGAGTCTAGAGGTAGTAGATAGCTATAAAGCCAAAGAGTCTAGAGGTAGTAGATAGCTATAAAGCCAAATAATTTAGAGGTAGTAGATAGCTATAAAGCCAAAGTGTCTAGAGCTAGTAGATAGCTATAAAGCCAAATAGTCTAGAGGTAGTAGATTGCTATAAAGCCAAAGGGTCTGGAGGTAGTAGATAGCTATAAAGCCAAAGAGTCTAGGGGTAGTAGATAGCTATAAAGCCAAAGTGTCTAGAGCTAGTAGATAGCTATAAAGCCAAAGAGTTTAGAGGTAGTAGATTGCTATAAAGCCAAAGGGCCTGGAAGTAGTAGATAGCTATAAAGCCAAAGAAATAAATAAAATAAAAAATTTATAATAATAAAAAAAAAAAAAGAAATAAAGCCAAAGAGTCTAGAGGTAGTAGATAGCTATAAAGCCAAAGAGTCTAGAGCTAGTAGATAGCAATATAGCCAAAGAGTCTAGAGGTAGTAGATTGGTATAAAGCCAAAGGGTCTGGAAGTAGTAGATAGCTATAAAGCCAAAGAGTCTAGGGGTAGTAGATAGCTATAAAGCCAAAGAGTCTAGGGGTAGTAGATAGCTATAAAGCCAAAGAGTTTAGAGGTAGTAGATAGCTATAAAGCCAAAGGGTCTGGAAGCAGTAGATAGAAATAAAGCCAAAGAGTCTAGAGGTTAGATAGCTATAAAGCCAAAGATTCTAAATCTAGTAGATAGAAATAAAGCCAAAGAGTCTAGAGGTAGTATATAGCTATAAAGCCAAAGAGTCTAGAGGTAGATAGCTATAAAGCCAAAGAGTTTAGAGGTAGTAGATAGCTATAAAGCCAAAGGGTCTGGAAGTAGTAGATATAAATAAAGCCAAAGAGTCTAGAGGTAGTAGATTGCTATAAAGCCAAAGGGTCTGGAAGTAGTAGATAGCTACAAAGCCAAAGAGTCTAGGGATAGTAGATAGCTATAAAGCCAAAGAGTCTAGAGGTAGATAGCTACAGTATAAAGCCAAAGAGTTTAGAGGTAGTAGATAGCTATAAAGCCAAAGGGTCTGGAAGCAGTAGATAGAAATAAAGCCAAAGAGTCTAGAGGTAGTAGATAGCTATAAAGCCCAAGAGTCTAGAGGTAGATAGCTATAAAGCCAAAGAGTTTAGAGGTATTAGATAGCTATAAAGCCAAAGGGTCTGGAAGTAGTATATAGTAATAAAGCCAAAGAGTCTAGAGGTGGTAGATAGCTATAAAACCAAAGAGTCTAGAGGTAGCAGATAGCTATAAAGTCAAAGGGTCTGGAAGTAGTGTGCAGCCATAAAGTCAACGGGTATTGAAATAGTAGATTGCTATAAAGCCAAAGAGTCTAGAGGTAGTAGATAGCTATAAAGCCAAATAGTCTAGAGCTAGCAGATAGTTATAAAGCCAAAGAGTCTAGAGGTAGTAGATAGCTATAAAGCCAAAGAGTCTAGAGGTAGTAGATAGCTATAAAGCCAAAGAATTTAGAGGTAGTAGATAGCTATAAAGCCAAAGTGTCTAGAGCTAGTAGATAGCTATAAAGCCAAATAGTCTAGAGGTAGTAGATTGCTATAAAGCCAAAGGGTCTGGAGGTAGTAGATAGCTATAAAGCCAAAGAGTCTAGGGGTAGTAGATAGCTATAAAGCCAAAGTGTCTAGAGCTAGTAGATAGCTATAAAGCCAAAGAGTTTAGAGGTAGTAGATTGCTATAAAGCCAAAGGGCCTGGAAGTAGTAGATAGCTATAAAGCCAAAGAAATAAATAAAATAAAAAATTAATAATAATAAAAAAAAAAAAAAGAAATAAAGCCAAAGAGTCTAGAGGTAGTAGATAGCTATAAAGCCAAAGAGTCTAGAGCTAGTAGATAGCAATATAGCCAAAGAGTCTAGAGGTAGTAGATTGGTATAAAGCCAAAGGGTCTGGAAGTAGTAGATAGCTATAAAGCCAAAGAGTCTAGGGGTAGTAGATAGCTATAAAGCCAAAGAGTCTAGGGGTAGTAGATAGCTATAAAGCCAAAGAGTTTAGAGGTAGTAGATAGCTATAAAGCCAAAGGGTCTGGAAGCAGTAGATAGAAATAAAGCCAAAGAGTCTAGAGGTTAGATAGCTATAAAGCCAAAGATTCTAAATCTAGTAGATAGAAATAAAGCCAAAGAGTCTAGAGGTAGTATATAGCTATAAAGCCAAAGAGTCTAGAGGTAGATAGCTATAAAGCCAAAGAGTTTAGAGGTAGTAGATAGCTATAAAGCCAAAGGGTCTGGAAGTAGTAGATATAAATAAAGCCAAAGAGTCTAGAGGTAGTAGATTGCTATAAAGCCAAAGGGTCTGGAAGTAGTAGATAGCTACAAAGCCAAAGAGTCTAGGGATAGTAGATAGCTATAAAGCCAAAGAGTCTAGAGGTAGATAGCTACAGTATAAAGCCAAAGAGTTTAGAGGTAGTAGATAGCTATAAAGCCAAAGGGTCTGGAAGCAGTAGATAGAAATAAAGCCAAAGAGTCTAGAGGTAGTAGATAGCTATAAAGCCCAAGAGTCTAGAGGTAGATAGCTATAAAGCCAAAGAGTTTAGAGGTATTAGATAGCTATAAAGCCAAAGGGTCTGGAAGTAGTATATAGTAATAAAGCCAAAGAGTCTAGAGGTAGTAGATTGCTATAAAGCCAAAGGGTCTGGAAGTAGAAGATAGCTACAAAGCCAAAGAGTCTAGGGGTAGTAGATAGCTATAAAGCCAAAGAGTTTAGAGGTAGTAGATAACTATAAAGCCAAAGGGTCTGGAAGTAGAAGATAGCTACAAAGCCAAAGAGTCTAGGGGTAGTAGATAGCTATAAAGCCAAAGAGTTTAGAGGTAGTAGATAACTATAAAGCCAAAGGGTCTGGAAGCAGTAGATAGAAATAAAGCCAAAGAGTCTAGACTAGTAGATAGCTATAAAGCCAAAGAGTCTAAAGCTAGTAGATAGAAATAAAGGCAAAGAGTCTAGAGGTAGTAGATAGCTTTAAAGCCAAAGGGTCTGGACGTAGTAGATAGAAATAAAGCCAAAGGGTCTGGAAGAAGTAGATAGAAATAAAGCCAAATAGATAGCCATTAAACCGAAAATGCCTTGAAGTGGTAGTCAGATAACCTTTAAGGATAGGTAAACCTTAAAAAAACAAACCCTCTTTTTTTGGTTCAAATAAGTTTATTGAACAGTTAGAAAAGCAACAATTTACACAACAGTGCATGTACATTCCAAGCCCAATTCACAGATTGGTGTGCTTCTGCAAATACACAGTCAACATCATTTACCAACTGATTATCAACAGTACAGTATATTTCGTATGTGTATAACATATTCTCACACTTTACAACCAGCAAATAGAAATTTTTGAGGCATGGCTGAAAGCTACCTACACGGCAAAAGTATTCGTCTGAGCTAAAATTCCCAGCGTTTCATGAGTTGCCTTAATCTGATTCACCCACGTTGGGCTATCCATGTCCATATTACTTGCCATCCACACGGCCCATATCCTTGTAAATTGCTGAAGTGTCCCTCTTCTCTTATATATATGCTGCTCTAACTAACAGGCATCCTGCATTGCCTCTACCCAGTCCTCTATGGATGGGGGTGTTTCCACTTTCCAATTTTTAGTTATAAGCCTCCTGGCCTGAAATAACGCTTTAGTTAACAGCTGTTTCTTCTCTACCAGCATACTTTGGTCTGTATTCACCCCTAATATACATAACACCGGGTCTGCTTGGACCAATGTATCTATAGCTTTACTTGTACGATACAGGACCTCTTTCCAGTACTGCTGCAGTGCCGGGCATACCCAGAGTGTGTATGAGGGATCCAGCTTCCGTTTTACATCTGTTGCACAGTGGGGATATCTCTGGGAACATTTTATGCAGTTTTTCTTTTGTATAATAGGCCCTATGTATCAGGTAAAACTGGAGAAGTTCATGTCTACAATCCTTTGAGACCATCCTGGGGGTCTTAAGTGCTAGTTTCCACTGGGCATCTGTCAGGTCCCCGCACATCTCTCTCCCATAGGGGTCTGCATTTTAAACTAGTGGAACTCACGTTGGCTGTAGTGATAAGCTTATACATAGTTGAGATCTTACATTTCAATGGGCCTTGTTTCATTAAATTTAACATCGGATTCTCTGCGATTTTAATGGGGGAGAGCCTCTTCCCTAGATACACTTTAACTCTGTTATAGGTTAACCATTGGGCAGCTGGTAGATTGCACTGGTGCCTGAGGGCTGCAAATGATTTCATTCCCTCCTCCCCCCACACATCTCCAATGTTTACAATTCCACACTCTAACCAACACGATGGGGGGAACATTTCGGCTAATTTACCTAAGGCTTTGTTAACCCAGAGAGGGGTAGCAGGGTCTATTATTGTGTTCTGCATGATTTTTTTGGTGGCTGTATCTGCAGATCTGGATTCCTGGTTCATTTGGCTCCTTTCAGGCCTCATGGGCAGACTTAGTAGGGCCTGCCAGGCAGACTGCTGCATTTTGCCCCCCTGCTGCCAGCTGTTATACAGAGGTGTGCACGGGCTACTCAGGGTTAGTGAGCACACATGCGACAGCTGCACAGCTACATATAGAATTTGAAAATCTGGGAGGGCTACCCCGCCTTCGTGTCTAGGGCACTTCAGAAGAGGGAGTCCTATTCTAGCTCTGCCTTTACCCCAGACAAACCCTCTAATTATTCCATCTAGTTTTTTAAAGAAGGACTGGGTTGGCGACCTGGGGCAATGCCACAACATATATGAGATTTTCGGTTGAACAAACATTTTTATTAGGTGTATTCGGTCCCACCTGCAAGTTACTCCATGCTGCACATCTGCCCTCCACCCAGGCAAGTAGTGGAGTTATATTTAGGTCTACATAAAGAGTCACAAGAGGCATAGGAATATCTACCCCAGGTAAGTAAACTTGGGGACAATTGGTAGTTCACTGCTGGTCAGGTTCTCGTCAGGCTGTGGGGGATCAACTAGAAATAGGTTTGATTTGGATTTATTGACTCTCAGTCCTTAGATTTTTCCAAAGGTGTCCGATAGCCTCATGAGTTCCTCGACTGACTTATCCCTGTCGCCCAAATAGATGAGGGTATCGTCTGCATATAGCTGCAATTTATCTACTCGGGCTGCTGACCTCCAGCCCTGGATATTTAAATTCTGACGGACTGCAACTGCAAAGGGCTCAATTGCCAAAGCAAAGAGCATGGGTGACAGGGGGCAGCCTTGTCTCGTTCCCCTGGAGAGTGGGAAAGGGGGAGTGTCTCCATTACCGACCCTGAGAGATGCCATAGGGGCTTTGTATAGGAGCTGCACCAGTGCTACAAACTTTGGGCCTATACCAAATGCCGCCAAGACCTTCCACAGGTAAGGCCACTCCACCGTGTCAAAGGCCTTGGCGATATCCAATGCAGCTATGGCTCTAGTGCCTGAATTAGTATAGTCAAAGGTAAGATTATATAATAAACGTCTGATGTTGAGGGCATTTGTTTTCCCTGGCATAAAGCCCAACTGATCCTCCTCAACCAGGGAAGAACTTAGCAAGAATTTTAACGTCTGCTGTGAGAAGCGAGATTGGCCTATAGGACTCCGGTAGTGTCTGGTCTTTTCCCGGTTTTGGGATGAGGGTTGACTGCCTCATTGTATACTTTTAGTAGGACTGGGGCCAATGTATGGGTATGCTTTTTATAGACCTCAATGGGTAAGCCATCTGCTCCAGCAGCTTTCCTTAAGGGAAACGAGTCAATTGCCTACTGAAGCTCCAACAGAGAGATGTCTGCTTCTAAGAATTCCCTATGGCTGTCTGCTAGTAAGGGCAGTGTCACTGATTCAATAAAGTTGTCTACTAGTTTAGTAGAGCTGCTGTCAAGGGTAGACACGTAGAGAGTGGAATTGAAGTGCGACAGGGTACTCTGAATTAGAATGGGGTCAGAGGTTAGCGCTCCCTCCTGTGTTTTTAGCAAGGTTATTGCTGGAGGAAAAGTTTGCTTTCTGGCTAGATGAGCTAGCAGTTTACCTGCTCTTTCTCCACACTCTCTTACATTGAGTTTCATGAAGCTCAAAGAGTGCTGAGCTTTCTCTCTCATCAACTCTGCATATTTGTCTTGAGCCACCTGCAGGACCTTAAATTTATCTGGAGTCTGGTCAAGTGTTACTGCCATTTCAGCTTCAGATACTTTTTGTTCCAGCTGGCTTTGCTGGAGCTTATGCTGTTTTTTAAAGGCATTGATTTCAAAGTTAAATTGCCCTCTAAGAAATGCCCTTAAGGCATCCCATAGCTTTAAGTGGTCTACTGTGCTATCATTTATGGCCAGAAATTCATGGATTTCATCCTCAATGGACTGGAAGTTGTCTAGCACATTCAGCCAGTTTGGGTTAAGGGACCAGCGTGATCTACTAAGAGGTGCTCCCAGCCCCAAAAGGATTTCAAGAGGAGCATAGTCCGACACTCCCCTGACCAGGTATCTCACGTTCTGGAGCATTAGGAGTGCCCCACGGCTCAAGAAGGCAAGGTCTAGACAGGATAACACAGAATGGGACATGGAGTAGCATGAAAACTGTTGTTTATCTGGGTGTCTATGTCAGTCAGAGCTTTGATGTTCGTGTCTTTATCTTGGTAACCTGACTGTACCTTCTGAGATGGTCCACAGTGTTTTCTAGTGGTGCATTAAATTCTCCCATGGCAATTACCTCGGCATGCGGATAGTTTGCTACAAATTCAATGAGTTGAACCAGACATGCATCCTGGTATGGGGGTGGTATATATACACACGCTAGAATAACCTCTTGGGATTGGATATAGCCATGTATGAATATGTATCTCCCCTTGGGGTCAGATTTGATTGTTACAGCCCTGAATGGAGTATTGCGGGAGATAAGTATTGCTACCCCTGAGGAGTGGCTAGAGTACTCCGCATGGTAGTACCAGCCCACCCAAGGTCTCTTCAGGGCTAGGGTCTTACTGCCAACTAGATGGGTTTCTTGTAGCATAATTATGTTAGCCCCAGTTTTCTTAACAAAATCCATAACTAGTCTGCGTTTTATACTATCGTTTAGCCCTCTGACGTTCAAGCTAAGTAACCGCGTCATTTTTCCTTTTTGAAATTTTTTTACTATTGATGCTCCCGTGTACCTATTAGGGCATCCGCCCTAGCTGCACCTATTGATCAGACATATCATATTTGAACCTTTGTTCAGGAACATTAACCCTTATCAACTTGCAAACATAAAGTCGTTCCCCCTCCCCAACTGACCAGTTCCCCAACTCCTGGCAGATTTGTAACCCATAACCATCAATAACAATTAACATCAGCGTTTGCCGGGGGTACTTGAGTGGCCATTTTTTCCCATGTGCTAAGCTTAACACTGGCCACATTTAGGAACAACACCGCAGTTCCGAAAAAAGTTACTCACTCGCCCGATCCCATAGCGATTAAGGAGTTACCCACTGAGCAATTGGGAATAAACAAGAAAGTCATGAATAACGAGAACAGTTCCTGTAAGGAGAACAGAAGCTGTGGGATATGGCCCCTGCAGCAATAGTTCGAGCAACTGAAAGATTATAATGATAAACAGTAACATGGCAGATTTATACGACCTGACTGTGGTGTCACAACTTCCACGTAATGCCCGGGGGATGAAACGATGTACGCTCAGCTTGGAAACATGCCCGGGTTACTAGGCTTCCCTCTTCTTCTTTGTATCGGTCCAGTCGCTGAGGTCCTGTGGAGAGGTGAAGAAGTGCGAGCTGTTATCTGCAATCACCCTTAACTGAGCTGGGTACAAGATGGCATACTGATATACGAGCTCCCTCAGGAGTCCCTGTCTCTGGCATTAAGCAATATTGTGATGACTGGTCTCGGAGCCGCACCTGGAATTGGAGCCTTAGTTGGTATCCAATGTGCTCGCTCAACTGCAAAAGCGGTTGAAAAGGCCTCTCTTCCAAATTTTTCCACCAGCCAGGCCTCGATAAAGTTCTCAGGGGAACCTCCTTCATCTTTTTCTGGGAACCCAATGGACCGGAGGTTATTGCGACGGAGCCTGTTTTCCAGGTCGTCGGATTTACTTGCCCAAGTATGTGTCGCCTTATCCAGTTGCTGCATGCGCTCCGCCAGGGGGTTGCACACATCCTCCACCGAGCTTACTCTGCGCTCCAGTGTGGCGGTACACTCTCGCAGCTTATGGAGGTCTAGTTTTATTATAGAAAGTTCCACTTTTATCTCCTCGGTCTTTGCACATATCAGCGATGTGCAAGCTTCATTAGATGATCTAATTTTAGTACGGAGATCCTTAAGCGTGGGCTCTGCTGGCTGGGGATCATCGTTGTCGTTGGGGTCGGGTCAGTCGCTGCCATCTTGGCCTTGCCGCGCATCACGGCCAAACCTTTCCAGCATAGCTGCGGCTTCTGTAGCTCGATTCTGCGCCTGGTTTTGCCCCATCAGAGATCTCAGGGCTCCCAACTCAGGTCTCTGATGTTCACAGGATATTTGGGATCGGGAGTCAGAGCAACTCTCTAGTGCGTCCTCCTACATGTAGCGCCAAACCATGCCCCCTGTTTGTACCCTCTTATATAAAAAAATGAATAACTGCTTCCCAGCAGACCTCTCCATTATATCAGCTGCTCTCACCCAAGTGTGCTTATATTTACATACAGGATCGGAGAAGCTTTTAGAAAAGCCGACCAATACATTCAGATAGAAGGTTCAAATGGAAGATCCTTTACCATCTCTGAAGCTGTGGATGATATGGCTGCTTATACTAAACTGACAGGTGAGTTCCTATAGCAGAGGCCTATCAAGTATTTGCCCTTTAAAAAAAATTAAATATTACAATTTCTCTTTCAGATGCAATCTTTCTGCAGATTCTGTATTCAAGTGATTACAATCTGTCTGATGCCAAAAAAATCTTGGAGAAAATCGTACAACGCAAGTTTTACAAATACTTGGGAGAAGCAACTCCCAATCCAAACAACACACAATCCCTGGTATAGTGCTAGTACTCATTATCTTTTGTGTTTTCATACTGTAATATTGAATTTGCAATAGGGTAGGCTTAATCTGACTGATTTCAATGTTAAAGCGCTGCGCAGTATGGTGAAGCTCTAAACATACATGTTCATAATCAAATAATATTAATAATAATAATAAAGGGGTTGTTCACCTTCCAACACAGTTCAGTTGGTTTCAGATTATTCACCACAAATAAAGACATTTTGCAATTACTTTCTGTTTTCTATGTCTGACTTTTTTTCTAACATTGAAGTGTAAAGTTTCATTTATCACCTTCTATGAGGTGTGGGGGGGGTCACCGACTCTTTAACTGTTTTAAATGGATACATTTAGTTGATACATTTCTTATCTGTGTCCCTGCTGAGCAGAATCTTTGGGTTTTATTAAAGGCAGCTGTTAGAATTGATACAATAGTTGCTAATACTCCAGAGATGCTGCTGAGAAATGAATCAACTAAATGTAACAGTTTAGAGTCTGCTCCTGAATTACTGAGCTGTCAGACTGAAACACCAGGGACAGGGACATTAAACTTTAAACTTAACAGGGAACTATAGCAAAAATGAAAATCTAATATGAGCTTCCTCACACTGAAATAAGAAACTTTCTAAATACAATCAATTAAAAATTCTGCATTATTTTTGAAATAATCAAGTTCACATTCACTCTTCCTCTCTCAGCATCTGTTGCTCTTGCTTCTGTCTTCTTGCAGCAGTTGGGTGTCAGATGAATGATCCAATATATCTCATAGGGGGGCTCCCTATCCTAGCAGATGTATTAGAGCTCACTCAAATTGAGACTGATTCGAGTACAAACATAATCTAACAAAATAACTGCCCTTTTCAACAATTCTGCATGTAGAGAGACAGGAATTCTAGTGATTTTAGTAGCGTGAGCTCTAGCACATCTTCTAGGCAAAAGCAGCCCCCCTAAGATATATTGGTTCATTCATCTGACACCCAACTCCTGAATGTGGAGAAACAGATGCTGAGAGAGGGATAGTGAAGATAAACTTGATTATTTCAAAAACAATACAGAATTTTTAATGGTTTGTATTTAGAAAGTTTCTTATTTCAGTACGCTAAAACTTATATTAAATCTTCATTTTCGCGATAGTTCCCCTTTAATTTTTTGGAAAAAACAGTAAAAAATAAAAGATGCTAAGTAATTGAAAAAAACGTCTTTATTTCTGGTGAACAATTGAGCTGAAAAAAAAAAAAGTGTGAACCCATTGGCTGAGGAGCACATCAATCCAGGCTATGTAATCTGTGGCTGACAGCGTTTTACACTTGGGGTCCATGGGCTGTATGTAGCCCAAGTATATAATGCTGTCAGCCACAGATCACATACCCTGGATCGATGTGCTCCTCGACTGATGGGATGTACCACCTAGTATGACTGATATCTGAATTATTCCTGATAAGATGAAAAATGATTGTTTGGGTCCATGTTGGTGATTGTTTTTGGTCCATATACGTGCATATTATTTATAGTGTTTCTTTTGCAGGATAAAAACCAGTTATTGGAAGAACTGGCCAAAGCAGTTGCTACAGTAGATCCCAATATGAGATGTACCAGTGAGGATTTTGTGGTAGATGTAAGTAATGCAGGGGCGTAACTACAGAAGAAGCAGACCCTGTGGCTGCAGGGGGGCCCAGGAGGCACAGGGGCCTCTAATTAATGAGCAATTTCAACATAAATTGGCAAAACAGGACAAACTCTGGATATGTTGGGGGCCCTAAAATGAATTTGCTGTGGGGCCCAGTAACATCTAGTTATACCACTGTAGTTATATTTGAATTATCACATTCCACTTGTGCAGTCATGGAATAGAAGCATGCAGACCCTTATTTATTTATAACCAGAGATGGTGAAGTTATATTCTCATTAGACTTCACAAAAGATTCGGACGAATACCGAACCAAATCAGAATCCTAATTTGCATATGCAAATTAGGGGTGGGAAGGGGAAAACGTTTTTTTTTTACTTTTTTTACTTCGGCCGAATCCGAATCCTGCTGAAAAAGGCAGAATCCTGAATCGAATCCTGGATTCTGTGCATCCCTAGACTGTTCTAATATTATTACAAAAATAAAAAATCCCAGCTTGAATACAGAGTATACTGATCTTCTATAATATGGTTATTTCCATCCCCTCGGACTTACTAATTGACCCCCAAGGCATATTAGAATACAAAACATTTTAGTCATATCCCAATCAGTCGTGCCCACACATACCCCTAATTTACCCCTTGTCCTTTGTGTGGTCTGTGCTTTTGGGATGCCCTATTTAAAGCGTCTGATTGGAACAGGAATATCGTGGAAGTGGAAGACCAAGCTCTGTCTATTCATTGGCTGATGTTACCTAGCATAGCGAAGGATTTAATTATTAAAAATGGCAGATTGTATATGGGATTATCCAAGGGTGCATACTGTCAGAAAATTATGCTTTTCCTAACAAAAATCTTTATACCAAAATGTCTTACAAATGAACTGTTTTATGTGATATATTTTTATAGAGACCTGCAATGTTGAGAGGTATAGTTTCCCTTCAACAGATTTATTTTTTTCCTGTTTAATGAAGGTGTTCCGTATGGATTATGGAATGAAAGAAAAAAATCCCATAGATAAAGTTCACTTCTATAGCAAGAATGACCCAAGCAAAGTATTTCATATCGAGAAAGGACAGGTGAGGCACAAGAGTAATGATTCCTTCACCAAAACCCACACTGTATACACAGTGCATCTCTGCTAAGCGCATTTTTGTATATTTTCATTTCTTTGGAATACTCTAATAGGGTTATTTATTAAACTCCAAATGCCAAAAACCAGGAAAAAAATATTGTGTTTTTTTTTTTACTATAAAATCCTAATTTTTAGTGGGAAAAAACCCCACAAGTTTTCAGGTGGAAAATCCCAAAAATTTGTGCAATTCTTTTTTTTTTCCACGATTTTTTCGGGTATTTTCCCCTCTTTTGGGGAAAGTGTATTGATAAATAAGGAGAAAAAAAAACATGCGGATTTGGTCAGAGTAGTTTCTTCGGACTTTGATAAATAGGCCTCCCCGTCTAAGATGATACTCACCCAGTGGATTTTAAAGGAGTGGTTCACCATTTAGTTTGTTATAGAATGGCCAATTCTAAGCAACTTTTCAATTGGTCTCCATTATTTATTTTTTTTATAGTTTTTTAAATTATTTGCATTTTTCTTCTGACTGTTTCCAACTTTCAAATTGGGGTCCCTGACTCCTTCTATTCATTTTTCAGTCACTTATTCAGATCAGATGGTTGCTAGGTTAATTTGGACCCCAGCAACCAGATTGCTTAAATACCAGTCTGGAGAGCTGTTGAATAAAAAGCTAAATAAATCAATAATAATAATAAAAAAAAAATTAAAACCAATTGCAAAATGTCTCAATGTATCACTCTCTACATCAGGGGCCCCCAACCTTTTTTTACCCGTGAGCCACATTCAAAAATAAAAAGAGTTGGGGAGCAACACAGGCATGCAAAAATTTCCATGGCGTGCCAAATAAGGGCTGTGATCGGCTATTGGTAGCCCCTATGTGGACTAGCAGCCTACAGGACACTCTGTTTGGCAGTACATCTGTTTTTTTGCAACCAAAACTTGTCTCCAAGCCTGGAATTCAAAAATAAGCACCTGCTTTTGGGTCACTCCAATTTGCACCAGCCTGTAGGTTCTCCGATGGGTCCAGGTTCTCCAGGATGGCGCAATTTACATTATGTAACCAGAAAATTTGCTTTAAATATCAGTGCCTACAGCAGTGTAATCACAGAGCTGCTCTCCATTTGTTATATCAAACCAATCAAAGATAACTGGGGCTCATTTAACCAAATACACACCCGTCTACTTCTATTCTCAGGTCTCCAATCTGCTTCTAGAGAATTTCTCAGAACAGATCATCCGCGCCTACTGCAAAAAAACTGATGAGAATATACTGGAAGCTTCCAAGAAGGCCTTCAAAAAGTTGTGCCAGGACAAAGGATTCTCAGTTCGCCAGGTCTGTGCTTCTAATTTGATGGAGACTAGTGATGTGCATGCTGGGAACTCCTGCTTGACTTTTCTGCTTACGCTTTCCCCCAACCTGTGATGTCATGGACAGGAGTAGATGTCACTGAATGGGGTTGAAATATGTTTGGTGACATCAATAGGGGGGTAAAGAATAAATAAATAAATAAATAAATATATATATATATATATATATATATATATATATATATCACTTAGGATAGGACTGACACATGGACACTGAAATCCGAAGTTGCGCACAGGGGTAGCGTAAGGTTGCGGAGTTGCGCTAGTGTTGATTCGCTATATAAAGCGAAGTTACGCTAGCGAAAGCTAATTTGCATACGGCACGAAATTCAAATTTCAATGGAGGAACACGTATCTGCACTACAAATGCCTAGAAAACCTTCAAATCAGCAAATAAAAATTTTATTTTGCCCTACACATGTGCCCACTGTCTAGGTAAGTTGCCATGAGTCAGGAAATGTAGGGGGGAGGAAGGGGAGCCCCAAAAATGTTTCGATCTTTTTCAGCCTATCAGCCATCATGTAGAAAACACGCCAGCGTTTTTTGGGACTTAGAAAAAAAAATTGACTTTTTTTTAAACAATCCTACTCTATTGCGCTTCGCCAGGTCTGAGGTGGTGATGGAAGTCTAGCGTAAAAGGTAGCGTTCAGTACACTGCGCAAGTTAGTGAATTTGCGTAGTTTCGTCGCTAGCGTAAGGTTGCGAAGTTACACTAGCAAAACTACGCCAGCGTTCGTTAGTGAATTTGCGCAGTAGTGAAAATGCCAAACGCTAGCGAATTAACGCTAGCGTTCGGCGCTTCGCGGCTTAGTGAATTTGCCCCCTTGTGTCTAACTGAATCAGAATCCTAATTTGCATATGTAAATTAGGGGCAGAGAGGGAAATCACGTGACTTTTCATCACAAAACAAGGAAGTGAATTAAATGTTCACACTTTTCCGCCCCTAATTCGTATATGCAAATTCAGATTCTGTATTCGGCTGAATCTTTCACAAAGGATTCGGGGATTCGCCCACCCAGCACATGACATTGATCCACATTTTGACAAATGCAGCATCTTTCAAATGTTTTGCTTTGGATAAAGAAACATATCTCATTGACTCCAACTTTTTTCTTATAGGTTTATGGAGCTGCGGCTGGAGATCACTAAATTGAGGCTCAGTTGCCTCAGCAGTCTTGAGTTATACAAATATCCTACCAATTTTGTCTATGTTACAGAGTTTTATATACAGGTATGGGACCTGTTATCCAGAATGCTCGGGACCTGGGGTTTTTCCGGATAATGGATCTTTCCATAATTTGGATCGTCATACCTTAAGTTACTAGAAAATAAAGTAAACAGTAAATAAACCCAATAGACTAATTTTGCTTCCAATAAGGGTTATTTAAATCTTAGCTGTGAACAAGTACAAGCTACTGTTTTATTATTACAATTCAAAAGGGAATAATTTTTTTTAAATTTCAATTATTTGGATAAAATGGAGTCTATGGGAGGCAGCCTTTCCATAAATCAGAGCTTTGTGGATAACGGGTTTCATGATAACAGATCCCATACCTGTATTGAATTTATGCTTTTAGCTTCCAGTTTGAAAGGGAAATACTTCCTGACATCCTATCTGTTCCCACATAACAATTGGATACATTACTTGCTGGCATTTCTCAGTTGGTTCTGCCTCAGTTTAACGCTTTGCCAGGAACTTATATATCAAATTTGAAGTTCTTTAGCCGGCTTAAGTCAACTTTAAACAAGAGCAACGATAAAAAAAAGGAAAGAAGAAAAGTTAGTTAGTCCTTTAGTGTTTAATCTTCCTGCTGATCCTTTCACAGTCTCCCAGCTGTAACAATTAAAGAAGAGGATCAGCAGCTAGGGCAACGGAGAGACCCGAAACAATATATAGGGGCACATTTACTAAGGATCAAATTTCGAAGTTAAAAAACTTCGAAATTCGACCATCGAATTTGATACTACGATAGTCAAAGTATTTTTTCGTTCAAAAACGCCCGTTTTCGATCGAAGTAAAAATCATTCGATCGATGGATTAAATCGTTCGAATCAAACCATTCAAACGATTTTTTAAAAAAAATACTTCAACTTCTAAAAACGTATCTAAATACTGGCTATGGGTTCTAGGAGGTCCCCATAGGCTGACATAGCAATTCGGCAGGTTTAAGGTGGTGAAGTGTCAAAGTCAAACATTTTTTTAAAGAGACAGTACTTCGAATTTCGAATGGTCGAATATTCAAAGTTTTTTCAATTCAAATCGAATTTTGACCTATTCGATGGTTGAAGTTCCAAAAATTACTTTGAAATTCTACATTTTTGAATTTAGAGAATTCACTTCGACCCTTAGTAAATGTGCCTTAGTGTAGTATGTTCCCCTATTTCATTTCACATACTTTTTTACATACATTCATCTACACTAGATTCCTTTTAAACATTCAATTTTGTTTATGCAATTAATAATTTAATACAATATTACATGATTTTAAAGTTATCAATTCATCAATTTAAAGTGTGATTCTATATTGATTTCAGATTTATTCTGTAAAGTGCTCGTGCTTTCATAAATTAATTCATTTATACATAATAAATTAACTGAAGTCTGTATGTGTTTGTGATTGGGTCATTCTTTAAGTTCAAATATGGTTATAATTATTTATTCATTAATGTTACCCCAGTTCCTATCTTAAAGTGCTAGTGCTTAAATAAACCAAACGAGAGCAACTAATGCATTGAATTCTCATCAACATCATCAGAACAGCATCAGAAGGCACAGCTCAGCCCTGTCTTTACTGCCTGACGATAACTTTACTGCCTGCTCGAGGCGGGCTCTACCTCCTGCCACTTCATACCTTGTGCATACCTCCCAACTGTCCTGTTTTTAGAGGGACAGTCCCTCTTTTGACAGCTCAACCTGCAGTCCCTCGTTTGTACTGGAAAGTCCAGTTTTTCTCTGCACTGAACAGTCAGAAAAAGAAACAAAGTTTCTAACTTAATTGGCTTTTGGCAGAGAGCCCAGAACAGCCAAGATAAGAGACAGATAAGATACTTATGTAACAATTCAAATGTATCTAGATAAGCAAATAAGTAATTGTAACAATATAAGATAAGGGGGTCCCTTGGGAAAAATTAGAAAAATTAGACTCACAGCTTAAAGGGCAATTCACCTTCATTAGCAAAACTTTAATAACTGTAAAAAAAAACACATACTGGAAAGTCCAGTTTTTCGCTGCACTGAAGAGTCAGAAACAGAGCACAGGGGCCTGCACTAGTCCCACAATGTGTCAGGAGCTACCTGGGATCGAACTCTGAACTATACACTCACAAGTTCCTGCATTATTTCATTGAGCCACTGGAGAATCTGATTCTACTGGTATGATTAAAGACCTTCTACCTTATACGTTTGCTCACCTCCTCCTCCTTGCTCTACCAGGTGTTTGTAATTGTTGCTTGTTCCAGTGACTCCTTGATTCTGTGACTCCTGGGCCTGATTCCTGCCTTGTTCCCTGTTCCTCGTCCTGCCTGGTTCTCCGCTCCCTGTTTCCATTAACTATTGGATCTCCTGGTATTTGACCCCGGCCTGTCTCTTCAACAATTCTCTGCCTTCTACCTGCCCCTGACCTCGGTCAGATTACCGGACTCTCCAAGTTTGCCGCCAGTTCTGACCTTTTGCCTATTCTTTGGATCACTCTTGCCTGCAGCCTGCCTCTGACCACTGACTCGGTAATAAGACTTCTGTTTTTCTTGCAAATAACCAGTTCTGTTGCCTGCACTTAACTTTAATAAATCTTTCCACGCTACTACATGTTTCCTGTGTATCAGCACCTCAAATACCCGCTGTTTCCATGTTACACAGCACCTAGGCTCTTGCCTGTAAGCCACTCACCTGTGGCCAAGCCTGACACTATGCACCATGACGCATGCAACGTGCAAAAAATGTCACTGGTCACTGGTCATAGCAATGCACACGGGGCCCTCACTCATTCAGATGCCATTATAATTTCTCTTCTTTCACTTAAAAAATGGTGTTCATTTCCTGCAGGCCCCTGACATTGTGACATTCCATTAATACTCTTATGACTCCATGGAAACAGACCCATCAATAATGTTCCAACACCTGATGGAAAGTCTTGCCAGAGGAGAAGGGGGAAAATGGAAGACCAATTTCATATTAATGCCCTTTCTTCCAGAAAGGTAGACAGGCAGTCGTTGGGATACTTTTAGCAAAAAGGTGTAAATGTAGCTTATCCAATAGAATATACAGTATTTCTGATGAGTTTATATATTCTGTGTCTCAATGTCATATGAGATCTTCTGGTGGCAGCTGTGTAGTGCATGTACATTTCAAATAATAAAGGCTCAGTGTGATTGTACAAATCGTTGACACATTTATAGATCACATTTTAGTTCGTTTTTAGTCTATGCAGCACAGATATTTATTTGAACTGGCTCTCAAAAGGCCTTTTATACCTATTATAATACACAAGAGCCATGAATATCCTATAAATGATATCCTTATAAACGGTGCTTAGTGATGTCATTGGTTATATTTGGAGCTTAGTGATGTCATTTCTGTCACATGACTCACTTTCTGAAACTTGTGTATAATAATAAAGTACCCCCAGTTGCAAAATATGAGGATAGTAGAAGTTACCTCGGAGTTCCATGGCCTTTGGCCTCGTGTTTTTATATGGTCACAAAACTCCTCGGTAACTTATAATATCCTTATATATTACAAGAGGGGGTACTTTATTCACTATATTATGTATTTTGCCATAGGCCTTTGTCACACATGGGCAGAGAACATTCAGATACCACCCCTTGTGTGTAGTAACTAACATACTTGAGATGTACTCTCAGTGCAGTTGTCTCTAGTTTTCCCTGTTATGTGAGCACAGTGTTGGGGCCCTTCAGAATACCTCAACCCAGGGGCCCACCAAACAAATAAGGGCAATTGCTGCTGCAACTGCCGCTACTGCTCCTCACAGCTTTTGCCGCCCCCATATACATGGACAAGCAGAGCTCTCACAACAAAATATGGAGTGGAAGGTCAAAGTTAAGATTGATTAAGCTGTATTTAGCTTGATGACATACTCTTTAGCCATTATTACCTAGACAAGCAAGCAACGTTTGTTCAGAATGGACAATAAGCATATTATCACCAGACATAACAGTAAGAAATGGCCAGTGACCATATTGGCCTCAAACAAGGACATGGAAAGGCACAGAACAGTACCCAGCCCGGTGTGGTTGCAGCAGGGGCTGCGTAAGCTGCGTGTGTAGCTCCTGGCTTGGGGCATCTTCTTCAGAGACACTGGGGGCACCTCCCTGGAATCTACCCTAGCTGCAGCAGGAAGATTCCCTCCAACAGTTTGGATCTCCCTACCTCCCAAAGGTCTGTTTATCCCTGGATTCTGCACACTGGAGGTATTGTTACTGTGTGGACTTACCCAAAGCAACTGTGTCCCTTGGAATTGCCTGAAGGAACTCCCTGACTTTGTGTTTGTTGCGGTCTATATCCTGGAGATTGTGTAAGGAGGACTTTGAAGTTAGAATTTCTGGCCAGGGCGTGTGGGAATCTCACATGCTACTGTTGTGTCTCTGATCTCTGTTTTTTTTATATCTGTAATAAATATTCACAGAGTGTGGAGTGTCCCTGTTTTGTGCCAGTCTCCAACACGTCACATGTTTTGTGACATTAACCCCAAACAAGTCAGTAAAATCACTGCAGAAATGGATTATGAGCAGATTAACCTCAGACATGCCCATAATATCACAACAGAAAATGAATAACAGGCATATTAACCCCAAGATCGTTGTGAAAATGGACAATGAGCGTATAAGCCCCTGACAAGCTAGTAAGATCACTGCAGAAATAGATCCTGAGCACATTTACCTCAGACATCCCAAGATTATTGCAGAAAATGGATAGATTGAATGCGTTACCTCAGCCCATGCTGTTTGTCCTGCTCTGCCTCCTGCAAAAAATTGAAAGATGGCTGTGCATTCCACAGTGGAACACTCGGCATCTTAAACATTTTCCATCTCCTTCCAATGGAGTGCAAGTTTTTCAGTCCCACAGTGTACGGTCGGTAGGGTCCCAGCAGCTTGAAGGATGGGGCCAGAAGGTAAGAAGGTGGACTTGGGGCAGATTTATCAAAGGTCAAAGTGAATTTTCGAATGAAAAAAAAAAAATTGGATTTCAAGCTACTTTGTCAAAGCTGTACTTTGACTAGGGAACAGTCCAAATTTCGATTCGAATTTGAAAAAAATTCAAAAATTCAAATATTGAAATTCATCATGTTTTGTCTCTTCGACTTCGACCATTCTAAAACCTGCCAAATTGCTTTTTTAGCCTATGGGGGACCTCCTAGAACCTATAGGGAGTCAATTGGTGGACTTTGAAAAATCAAAGTTTTTTTGGGGGAAAAACTTCGAATCAAATTCATTCGAATGCCCTATTCCTTCCATTTGTACGATTCGAATTCGGCCGAATATGGACCTATTCAATCGAAAACTGACCTATTCGACCAAAAAAAAACTTTGACTTAATTTTAGTTGGTCTTTTTGAATTCGAATTTCGAAGTTTTTTCAGTTCGATATTCGACCCTTGATAAATATGCCCCTAAAGTTGTGTTTGTTGTAAAAAACAAACATACATTGGATCTAACGAAACCTCAAAATTTCATGAAAGCATCCTAAAATCATTACTTTAAGGGGTAGATTAACACCTACGGTTTTCAGCTGAGAACTCAAAAGAGAAATGGTAGTGGATTAAAATGATATTACATTGTTACTGAATCAGTAGGCAAGTCAGTTTTTACTTTAGGTAAGAAATCTTAAAGCATTATGGACCAACCTATGTTAAAGATAGAAATGACGAGGAAAGAATTTTAAAATCAGAAGTCAGAAGAGACAGATGTTTCTTTTAGAACCTGTAAATATTGCAAGTGTTGCAAAGCAGCAATTAAGAAAACAAAAATCAAATGCGACTAATCACTTCACTTGCAAAGACTCATTCCCTAAAAATATGTATGTGTATCAGTAATGAAAAGCTGTGGGTTGAGAGTACAGCTACATTAAACAATAGTGATATATTGATTGGGTGAACCATATGGAACACATTTTAGGACATCCTCCAGGGAAATCCCTGTCCTCCATGCAATGTCCTATGGCTTATGAATGCCGCATTGGATGTTTTTACTGTCACTCAAACTCAAATGCTGCAGTCATACCTCCATCCTCTACCCTCCCTTCTCAGCCATACGAACTCCCTCCTCAGCCCTCCGCCTTCAGCCCTCCGCCTTCAGTCCTCTGCCCTCAGTCCTCCGCCTTTGCTGAGGAGGGAGAAACTAGGACCCAGGACTGATGGCTGAGGAGGGAGAAGCGACCACCCAGGACAGATGGCTGAGGAAGGAAGAATGAGGACCCATGTTGGATGGCTGAGGAGCAGGAGCCTCTTCAACCTGATGTACAAACTTGTTTCCTGGGGCATCAAGAAGATAAAACAGGAGCCAATCTTACAGAGAGTCTAGTTGCCCACCTAAATGTTTGTCAGCTTGATTTAACAGCATTCCTTCAAGAAGGGCTTAATGCTTTGCTGTCTTTGGATTCAAATGTGGGCTCCCTCCATCCTTTACCAATGGTACATAGCACTGTGTCCAGATGTCAGATGGCGCCCAGTACCCCTGACATCTAAATCTGGTGCTCTCAGTCCTGCAGGAAGACTTGGGTGACCTTTAGGAACCCATTTTGTCGTCCAGCCTGTCTTGTAAACTGCCATTTTTCATACAAAGCAATTCTTAGTTCCAGGGTTTTTTTTTTTACTTAAAGGGAACTATTGTGAAAATGATAATTAATATAAGCTTCCTCGTACTGAAATAAGAAACTTTCTAAATACAATCAATTAAAAATTCTGCAACGTTTCTTAAATAATCAAGTTTATATTCACTATCCCTCTCTCAGCATCTGTTTCTCTTCATTCTGTCTTCATTCAGCAGTTGGGTGTCAGATATGCATTGACAGATCCAATATATCTTATAGGGGGCTTCCTTTCCTAGCAGATGTATTAGAGCTCACTCAAATAACTGATTCCAATACAAACAAAATCTAACAAAATAACTGCCTTTTGCACAAATCCTGCATGTAGTGAGACATGATGTCTGGTTAATTTAATATAGTGAGCTCTAATACATCTTCTAGGCAAAATGAGCCCCCCCTATAAGTTATATTGGATCTAACTGTCAATGATTATCTGACACCCAACTGCTGCATAAAGAGAGAATGAAGAGAAACAGATGCTGAGAGAGGGATAGTGAACATAAAATGGCACAGAATTTTTATTTGATTGTATTTAGAACGTTTTCAGGATGCTGAAATATTTTTTTCAGTTCATTTTATGCTCACTCATGGAAACTAGTCAAACGTGTCACCAGACATTTACAGTTCATTACAAAGTAATGGAAACAGCTGTAAAAACCTGCAACTTCTCCACAGGCTGACATCCACCTAGTCTGGCACTAGCCTAAACACTGATTTGAATACAGTGTAAATTTATGCTGTTATTCTGTGTTTCCATTGTAATTGAATGAAATCACTTAGCAGAGATCTGTTTTGACTCTGATGGGAGAGGACCTATTTCTGTTAGTGTCTAAAGAGGGAATTTAAACCCAATTTGATTCCATGTTATATGATAAAGCATGAAAACGTACATGTGGCTAAATACATTGAATAGATGCTGTACATGCCAGGCTTCCTTTTATATATTTTTTATATTTAGTGCAGACACTCAATTGTGGCATTTGGTACAAAAAAAATTAAAAGCAGACCTATTTGCTATTTAAAGATCTTGACTATGCCCATAACAATAGCCACTTATCTATAGGGCACCCACGTGTAATAGGGAGGGACTATTCTGATCACCAAGAGGGGAATTTGTTGCTCTAACTTTCCATTTTACAGTATTTTTTAGTAGGCTGACCTTTCAAATGATATATTCACTTACAATTAGTGTAGATCAATGCCCTTCTGTGGTTCCATATTTAGTAAGGGCCCCACCTCACTGCATAAATAAGGGGCCCAGCCCAACCTTTTGTGAACCTCTAGTTTAGCCCTTATTTTTGGCATCTTTGCTGTAGTGGACCTGCCATGAGCTTGCTAAGGAGCAAAACTACACTATTGTATGGGAATTGGTACCACCACAAAATAGTAAAAACCTGCGTTGGTTTGTTATGTTTTTATTATCCTGTTGCTATTTCTACTAGCTTTTTCTATTAAGGCCTTTCTGAGCTACATCAATATTACTGCAGACATAGTAAAACATGAATAGAAGCCACAATAAATTAAACACTGCAGCAACCCTCGTTTTCTTAAGGGATTAAGCCAACAAAAATAAATTATCATAGGTAGTGATGAGCAAATCTGATCTGTTTTGCTTCACTATAAATTTTGAAAGGGCGAAAATTTAGTCTATAGACGACAACATTTTCTATACACAGAGGCGTAACTATAGAGGAAGCAGACCCGTTTTGACCCTATTCTGCCTGGATTGACCCCTGTGCCTGGACTTTGACCATTTTATTGCCAAACCCTCATGTACCTTGAACTTTGTTTGCTTGTACTGCCTCCTCCTTGGTCCGCACTCCTAACTGTGCCTACGGGCCATTCCATCCATCTCAACAAAATATGGGGCCTAAAGCAAATATGAAAAGTGAGGCCCTTCAACCCAATATAACACACTCCAGTGGCATAACTACAATGCAGCAAGCCCGGTGGACATTGGGGTGCGGGCTCTTCTGTGTGGTAGTCAGTCCTCTTTATAACCCCTTCTGACAGGTAATGTTTCAACACGCACCCATGATTGGCGAGCGAATTGCATGCTGGGCCCTTCAAAGTTCTTTTTTGTGGGGAGTTCTGGTGCACAGTAGTTACGTCACTGACTTACTTATCAAGAACAACCAGCTAAGGCTCCGAGTCTTAACTTTGATGACAGGCAAATTAAAAGAACTGCAGATTTTTATTTCAGGCAAAGAGTGAACAAACACACAGCCTAACGCGTTTCATAATGTCAAACTGCAGAAAGAGCACCTCCAGTATTCAAAAATATACAGAAGATTATACTGTATTGATTAGCACCTGCAGACCAGAATATACATGAGAGCTCATGACTAACCTGTGTATATACAGTATGTGTGTGTGTATAAATCAACAAAGGGTTGCCACTAGCAGAGCCAGTTAAAATTGTATTTGATGCCAGTGTTACTAGGGTAATAGGAAAGAAAGGTAATATACATAGTAAGGTTAGACTATGCACAGACCAACAACACATACATACATAATAACTGCGGCACCAGTGTATATAATGCACATTACAGACAGTTACTACCAATAGATTTGTTCAGTTTATGTACTTGTCCTGGTGATGAAAAGCCCTGAAGGAGGAGTCGGGTTTAATGTCATAGTGTACATTCTTCATCCCCATGTTCAAAACGAATGGACATGGCTCTTAGAATTGAGTAACTATTTTTCGCCTTGACATATTGTAATTTTCTTTATGCAAATGTTCAACAGAATTTGACATGTTGTATTCATTGTTTTGTGAAACACATGAGAAACAAATGCCAAATAACAGATATTAAAGCAAAACATATACTTTGTTCAGTCGATACACGTTCAAGGACAAATTTGGAGTTTTGTATTTAAAAGAAATGCTAAAATGCAGCAGTGCTTCCTCGTACCTGTAATGTGTTTGTGTCACATGTAAACATATCATGTAAAAGACTTTATGTTTATCTCTCACCTGGTGCCAAGGCAAATTGCATCGTCCCTCCCTTTATAAAGAAGAGCTCAGTTTCCAGTTGCCTCATTTAGTTTGTCTCGCATTGGACGTAGGATACAAATTTTGGTCTGTTATTTACATATATAGGGTCAATTGTTGGGTAAAGATATTTTGCAAGGTCCAGAAGGCAAAAATATCTTCTTTCCTGGCCTCTCCTGTGCCCATTGAGCTCGAAATATCAGACTTTGCTCCTAAGGTTGTTGGCATAAAAATCTATACTTGAACCCTGGCTGTTTTGTCCTAAATCTACATTTTGGATCCAAGGGTTTCAGCAGGAGAAAAATTTATTTGCCACTGTGTTCAGCGCTTTCAGACCTTCTCATTTGGTAAGTACATGTTTCTCTTGTTGCTACTAAATGTTATTATACTAATAATCGACTTACTCGTATTTCCTACTGCATCTAGGTTTTGAATCAAAGAGATCAGAAATCCATTCCCGCTGTGCTCTGTGCTTTCAGACGTATTCATTCAGTAGGTTGATTTCTCTTTTGGTGCAATAAAACACCCTTTATTAGATAAGAGCTTAATAAAGTAAAAAAAAAAAGATAGCTCCTGATCCACTTAGTGTCTGTGTTTCACCAACTGCCAATCAAAAATAAACTTAAGCTGGCCATAGATGTTGAGATTTTTAAAAGATCCGATCCTCATCATGAGACCACGATTTTCTCGGAACGATCGTGCGAATTGTCCATCAACTAAAAAGACCAATTTGCCAGGAAAACAAAAGGGAGCTGCCTGCTTGGCCCTGCAAACATATATAGATTGCACTGGGACTGACAAAGATTTTTTAACCTGGCCGATCAATTTCCTGACAGATGTCGGCCGAAAAATCGTAAGATGTACGATTGTTCGAATCTCACTAACCGCACGATAATTTCGAAGGATTGGTCGGACTTCATTAAAATCGGTCGTTCGGCAAGAAGAATCTATGGGGAGCTTTACAGTATTAGAAAAACTGTTTGTTTATTGTGCAGCAAATTTACTAGCCCTTTATCAAGTGTAAAGAGGAAATATCTTTATGGGTATTTGTATAGTACTCAAAAAAGATCACTACAGTCACCAAATAAAAGTATATTAAAACCAAAACACCATCATTTGCCTCGCACATTTCATGATCCAAGAGCACTTAGTCATAGGCTTATGTAAAGGTAAACTAATAAAATAGTTATTGTTCTAAATATATATAGATATATAATTATATATAATGTATTATATAATACAGACTTTGGACGGGCTTAGAGCAATGTCCAGCGAGTACTACATTTGATAAAGGACTATGCACGTAACATGTAGTGTATTAGATCTACAATAAACAAAGCAGTTTTTCTAATACTGAGAGTTGCTGACGGATTTCAACATTTATCTTTTAAATGCTCTTTATTTAAATCCCTATGTATATAAATGCGCTATGCATCAGCTTCCCTGCTTGTCAGAGTAGTACAACTCTGCAGATTCTTCCTTATTTCTGCTTAATCTAAGTCAGTTACATTAAAGAATAAAACCACATTAACATAGGTGGTTATATTGATTTCCAAAAAAGCTTGAAAGTATTTTTTTTCAATCTTAGCCAGGCAGTAGGGGTCATGTACTTAGATCTTGGACAGAAGTACAAGAGCACTAATGGACAAAGAAGCCCCTTTGGTTCCTGCTCCTAATAAATACAGACAAATAGGCAGTGATACATTGATGGGGTGAACTTAGGTCTAGGTACTCCCAAAAGGTGACCTGTGGCAATTCTGCAACTTGCAAGGCGGGAAGCAAAATGCAAAAAAATGGTGTTTATACTACGCACCCAACTGCGGGAGCAATGGCAGTGACTGCAGCTGGACCCCTCAGTAGGGCCCGTTGGAGTCACTGTCGGAAGCCTGAAGATAAGTTTGCATGTCCCACCAGGGGGGGGGGCAGACTGAGGGGGGTTGGGTACAGCTCCTGGTCCCCTAGTTACACCACTCTGTACGGGTAAATGAATGACACGAAAGCAAAGACTTCTTTAAAGGAAACATAAAAAATGAGTGTTTTCAAGTAATACAAATATCATGTAGTGTTGGAAATATGTAATTTAACACCCACATCTATTATTTATTTACCTTTGTCCATCAGTCAAAAGCATATACCAGTTGGACAGGTGCATGAGTAGCCACAAGGAGTTTCTACGGAGTGCAAGTGCCTTTTGTTAACAGTATCAGTGTGCACTCCAATTTGAGACAAAAAAAAAAAGAACTTTGTGCATGCCTTTGAGGTCAGAGACAAAACTTTGACAAAAATGTTTAAAAATGCCAATTGATATTTTGTTATTATCAATACAATCTGTCTTATTAGTTATATTAATTACTGACAGTTATTAAACAATTGTCCAGTTCCACCCAAATTGTAATTATTAGATGCACTTTCAGGGGCCTCTTGAGGTGGCTCCAGCAATGCCCACCCCAGCTCTTACCTTTCCTGCGCCAGAAGTTTGCATAGTGCAATTGCATGCTCTTGCACTAGAAGAGCTGGATTTAAAGCGCCAGTTTAAAAAAAAAAAAAAAAAAGTAAATTTGGCTCTTAAAGTCACCAAGAGCGTCTTTTTGGTAACTTGTTTGGCACTGCCTCCTGAGGCGAGTTTTTCAACTCCTCTCATTGGTGCCACATCTCTGATGACATAATTTCAGATTAATTTCAGATAAAAATTTCAATTCTCATTTTCCAGATATGGCACACTCTAAATTAGAAGCAGAGAGCAGCACTGTGGCATCATCCATGCCCGTTGAGTCTGATCATACGGTGATTATCATTTCATTATTTACATTATTCATATTACATTTTGTTTGTAGCAAGATATTGAAAAAATCATTAAGTACATGTGAATAGTTTTCTTAGACCATTGGTTATACAGGAGGCCTGTAGCTCTGGGTGCCCAGCCTGATGGAGTATGTGGTAACATTGGGGAGAATTTGCTTTTTAAAATACGTCTAAAACACTTGTTTAATCAACCTCTATTTGCTGCCCTGCATATTCTTCCAGCCCTATCAAAATAGTTGTTACACCAATGTTTCCCTATACCTTGCTGTAAACTAATAGGGGGCTGACCGAAGATTAGAACTCCATGGGGGGGGGTGCTGGACCCAAAACGACACACTGGATTAGAAAATTAAGTGACACTAAGCTACAACACTTAGGGCACATGCCACTTGCACCCAAAGTCTGCACTTTATTGTGGATTAAAATTCATGCCGAATGCATTGCTGCATCTTCATTTGCAAAAAAAAATGATAGGCACAGCTTGTGGATGAATTGAGAATACATGTTCTAATATTGAAAGGTTCAATTTGATTGTGAGGTATTTTAAAACTTAATTTTTAATACATTTTAGAGGTTGTTCACCTTAACTTTATCTTGCAGATATCTTTGGGACACAGGGACCATGGGGTTTAGCTTCTAAGTTCAGGAGGCAGGAGACTAGAAGAAGAGCTGACTCCTCCCCTTCTGCTATACCCCCACCTCACTGCAGGGTAGCTCAGTTTTTCTAGCGTCTTCATGGATTCAAATCCGTGATAGGAATATTCTACGGCCAGACTTTGGTTATTGGCAACAGGGATTGTCCTGGAGTTCTCTCTCTGGAGAATCTCCCTTTAGGCTTCCGCCATCGTGGGACACCTGCACTGGGGCTAGTAAGTCTCCAGGTGAGTGAGCCACACATCCACCTTCAGCTCTCAATATCTGCTCTGGTATTTTCCAATTTTTTCTATCTTGTGTTCCACTGCGGAATGCATCCAGAACTGCCGACATCTTCCCATCCTTTGGTGCATATAGCAGCAACGTCACTTCCGCCCAGTCTCTGTGTGAGGAAGATCGTGCATATACAGACGGGCTCTGGTAATGGTTCACTACTCCTTGACCAGGGAGCTCCCCGGGGTGAAGTCTTGCTAGGGAATAACAGAAACAAGGCACAAGTGTCTTCTGGACTGACGAGCAGAGAATCAGCCACTGGTGCACGGTATAGCAGCTGGATATTCAAGCACATGATCAGCACAGGGCCAGAGAGTAGGGGAAGGAAATTCCTGAGGGGGGTAGGCACCAAAGGGAAGCGCTCACTTCTTAATAAATTAATTAATAAATTAATGAATAAATTAATCGCAAAAAAATAATATTTTCATTATTCATTCCTTAATGGCAGATAAAAAGTCAGAGGAGCCTTTTTCCAGGTCTAGTCATTCAACTGCTAAGGTAAAGTACTTGGCATGTGATAAATGCTGCAAACACCTGCCAGCTAGTCATAAGGACCCGCTATGTGATGGCTGTGCTCCGGCTTCTTCGGCTGAGTCCCTTCTGCAGGCTCAGGAACTGCCGGTCTCAGTTGATACAGTGGTCTCTTGAGAGGAATCTCTCCCGCAGGCCACAACGGTGACGCTTCCTCAACATCACATATTCACGGAGCAAGCATCCCCAACATGGGTGATCCAGTTATCTTCAGGCATTCCTAATCTTGCTGCCTGTCTAGATAAACTAGATAGACTGGACCAAGGTGCAGTGGAGTCTAAGACCCAGTTCCCTTGTCTTCTGTGGAGCTGAGGAATCTGTGGCTAACTCTCCCATTGGGGAGGAACATTCACTGGGTGAAGCAGAAAAATCATCAGATGACCAAGAGGATACTGAGTAACCAGCTAGATCCTCAGAGTCGCTAGACAGTTTAATTTCTGCGCTTCTCAAGTGCTTATACCTCAAGGAGTCAGAGGTTTCCTCAGACTCTTCTCTGTGTCGATCTGTGCAGATCTTTCCTTCTCATCCCCAACTTGACAATGTTATTCAGTCTGAGTGGGAACAACCAGAGAAGAGGTTTCAGGCTAACCTTTACTTTATCCTTTTCCAAAAGAAAGCATTGATAAATGGAGTTCCCCTCCCGCAATAGATGCTCTGGCATATATGGCTCTGCCGGTCTGGATGCGTTGTCCTTCAAGGATTCTATGGACACGAAATTGGAAGGTTTTGTGTGCCATATTCTCCTCCTCCTGAGATTCCTTAAGACATATCTTTGCATCTGCATGGGTAAGTCAAGCTCTCCAATCTTGAGTTTCATCGCTGGGGGATAGTATCTCTTCAGGATGACCCAAACAAGAGCTCCTCCACGTTGCTCTACAGATAAAGGATGCATTAAATTTCAACTGCGAAACATCCCAGGATGCCTGCTCAAGTGGTGCCGCACTTCGGTCTTGTCAGTAGCGGCATGAAGGTCCCTATGGGTAAAACTCTGGTCCACTGACCCATCTTCGAAAAAATCACTTACTACACTCCCCTTCAAGGGAAAACTTCTGTTTGGACAAGACTTAGATAAAATTATCAAGTCAAGCTACGGGTGGCAAGAGCACTCTGCTTTATCAAAATAAGCCACGTTCCAGTTTACGCAGGGGGTGTTTTTTTTCGTTCCCCAATGAATTCTAGAGACTTCCAACCTCAGTCTTCCGGGAACCAAGAACCAGTTCCAAAGTAAATTCATGAACAACTGTCAGAGCAGACGTAAACCAGTCAAAGCCTTCAGACAAATCTTCCTCAGCATGACTAACGAGACGTCTCCAGTCCTCAGTCTATGGTCGGGCCAGTTTTGGCTGAGAACTACACAGGATCATTGAATACAAAAGATCGTATCCCTCGGGTATCAGCTGCAGTTCTCTTTGATCCTGCTTTCTTTCTTTTTCATATCCAGGGTTCCAACAGAACCACAAAAGCAGGAAGCCTTTTTCTCCGCAGTTCGCAATCTACTACAAGAAAAAGTTATCACTCCAGTTCCCCCAAAAGAAAGATTTTGAGGGTTCTACTCAAATCTCTTTATCGTACTGAAAAAGGATGGGTCCTTCAGACCAGTATTAGATCTCAAAAAGCTCAACACATTCAGTCGCCCAGCCCGTTTCAAGATGGAATCCCTACTCTCGGTTATCGCAAGCATGAAACCAAACTAATTTCCTGCCACACTAAATATCAATAGTGATGGGCGAATAAATTTGTGAAACCGCCGCAAAAATTTGCAGTCATCAAAAAATGGACGCCTGCGTCTGTTTTTTTGGATGCCGGCGCATTTTCGCTGGTGAATTTTCACCGGTGACTCTGTTGCCATTTTGCGAATTTCATGGGAAATTCTTGCATTTTTCGGCGAAACTAAACGCCCCAAATTCGCCCATCACTAGATATCAGGGATGCTTATCTTCACATTCCCATTTTCCAAATCCATCAGAAATATTTGAGATTTGCCTACCTAGGACACCACTTTCAATTTCAGGCCTTGCCCTTCAGCCTAACCTCAGTGCCACGGCTTTTCAACAAGGTAATGGCGGCAGCATCACTCAGGGAAGATCCATAATGCCCTATCTGGACGACATCCTTCTGAAGGCATACGCTCACTGACTGAAATAGGCTGGGCTGTCAACACAGTGAAGTCAAAACTAATCCCCAGTCAAAGATTAACATTTCTGGGGATGATTTTAGACACAAGGGAGCAGAAAGTGTTCCTGCCTTTTTACGAGATAAACAACATTCAATCCCTAGTACGTCATCTCACCATGACTCTAAACATTTTTGCTCGTTTTTCCATGAGAGTCCTGGGTTCCATAGAAGTGGTTCCCTTCGCCCAGTACCACCTGAGGGAACTACAATGGAATATCGAATAAATCTTCCCAAAACCAGGGTATCCCTGACTTGGTGGTTTCACAACAGCAACCTAGCCAAAGGTCAACTGCTAACGGATCCACATTGGCAGATTCTCACCACAGATGCCAGCCTGAAGGGCTGAAGAGTCATGTTTGGCTCTTTCATGGCTCAGGGGATCTGGTCCTTGGCAGAAGCTCATCTGCTGATCAACATTACTGGCAGAGCAAAATCAGGGGAAGAGCCATACGAGTCCAATCGGACAATGCAACAACGATGGCTTACCTCAATCACCAAGGAGGCACTCTCAGTACTCTCAGTCGCCAAGCGCTCCAGGCGGTAAGTCACATCCTGTCATGGGTGGAAAAGCGCAACACCACACTGATTCGATGCTCAAAGAGAGAGACAAAGACTGGAGTACGTGGCGTCGCACAATCAATTGGTAACCTTGTGTTGATAATTGTGTCTTCCAAATTGAAGTGATCAACTATTCATCACGATTATACAAAATAAATACTGTGATTTTTGTGAGTGTCTCCTTTGTAGTCATTGAGTAGAATAAATAAAGTGAAAATCTTATGAAATCATAGTGAATTATATTTTATCCGGTTTCTTAATTGGAGTCCAAGTCGTGGGTTCAAGCACGTTTCTATGTTCACAATAAGCACCATGCACATTAATAATTTTAATTCACTATGAATTCACAAGATTTTCACTTTATTTATTCTACTCAATGACTCAACACCACACTGTCCTGCTCAGTTTGATGGCATGGCTATTGAGGCCCTAGTGTTGAAGTGTAAGGGTTTTTCCGCAAAGGTCAAAACCATTATCGCAGTGAGAAAGCCAGTTTCCTCCAAAACTTACTACAGAGTTTGGCATTGTTTCAGAGATTGGTGTGCACAGTAAGGGATTTCCTTTTACTCTTGTTCAGTTCCTAGGATTCTAGAATTCCTTCAGGTGGGGCAAGAGTTGCCACCTGGCTGGTATTTTACTGGTTTGGTGGGTAAAAATGATGGTTGATCTAAATGTTATTAATAGGGAAAAAAGATAAATATATAGGAAGGACAATATTTTTTCCAGAAAAACTGGCAACCCTAGGTGGGGCTTGACAAGGGACTGTCTCCAGCCTCTCTAAGATCCCAAGTATCAGCACTGTCCATTCTGTTTCTGCAAGGGGTGACTCACATAGTAGAGTCCTGCACGGGTCCATTTTTTGGGACCCCTACCCGACCCATACCAGCAACCTGCAATCTGCAACCCGGACCCGCAACCCGCATTCTTACCCGCTTGGACCCACTATCCGACCCTCAAGTACCTTATCCGCAACCCGGACCTGCGACCCGCTGACCATCAAGAATCAGGAAGTGCTGTCATTGTACACCGGAAGTGACATCAGCGGAAGTAGCCGTGATCAGAAAAAAAGGAGTAAAACAGGAAATGGCGTCATCGGAAGCAGACATGACCAGAAAAAAGGAGTAAATATCGCTATTGAGACCTGCAGCCTGACCTGCAAACCCGCAGAACCACTGACCCACGTCTGTACCCGCACCCGGAAATTCTATCCACAACCTGCAGGGTACCGCAGGTTTATGCGGGTACCCGACCCACTGCAGGACTCTATCACATAGTTCCTCCATACAGGGAACCACTCCCTCTGTGGGACCTCAATTAAGTTCTCAATGCCACGCAGGGTCTACCATTTAAACCCATGGCTTTGGTGCCCTTGTGTGGCTTTCTTGGAAGGTGGTCTTTCTACTAGCCATTTCATCAGTGCGCAGGGTCTCTGAACTAAGCGCTCTTTCATGCCAACCACCCTTCCTGATCTTTTATCAAGATCGGGCTGTTCTACGCACCATTGCTTCCTTTTGTGTCTTCCATATCAACCAGGACATTACAGTTCCATCATTCTGCCCTCAACCGAGTTTGCCAAAGGAAACTGCTCTTCACGCTCTGGATCCAGTGAGAGACATTAAATTCTATCTAGAAAGAACAAAGGACAAATCATTTCAAAATCAACCACCTGGTCCTCTATTCATTCGTTTACCAAGGATCCAGCTCTTCTTCTAGTGTCCTGCCTCCTGATGGTGGAAGCTAAACCCCATGGTCCCTGTCCCTAAAGAGAAAAGGATTTAATGGTGAGTAATACAAAATCTCCTTTTTAGTATAACACAGTGCTTGAGATTCTGATACGATTTGCAATTGGTCTTCACTTTTTTCTGTGGTTATTCGCTTATTTAGCTTTTTGTTCAGCAGCACTCTAGTTTGGAATTTCAGCAGATAGGTAGGTAGGTACTGTAGGTAGGGTCCAAATTTGGTGGCTAGAATCAAGGGCGGATTCCTTTCTGCGGCACCCCAATGCCATGTTGCACTGAAGGGTCCTAGCACCCGTCGTTGCGCCGCAGGGTCCTAACACCCGCCAATTTTCACACGCAACCCCCTGCCTTCCCGCCCCCACAGTCTTGCCACCCTAAGCCCAGCCCTTTGTGGCCTCACCACAAATCCGGGCCTGGTTAAAATGAAAGACTGCAACATAAATAGGAAAGAGGTGTAGCATTTGTAACTTCACAGAGGAATGCGTTTTGGCTGCTGGGGTCAGTTACCCCATTTTGAAAAATCTCCATTTTGGAGTTGTTGTGAAAGTAAACTATATGTTGGATTTTATAGTAATAACCACTACATTAATATCAACCTCTTTTGCCTTGGTAACTGCAGGGGGCAGACCCAAGGGTAGGAAACACCGACTGGTGCTCCTGTAAAAATTGTATACCGATGCCGACTCCGGAAGAATCTTTCTGCTGCCGAGAGGTGGAGAAACTCAAGAAGTACTTTATTAGAGGGTATACATGTATCACGCAGGTGGAAGAGTTGCTTCAGTTAATCAGTGAAGAGAAAATTCTGGCAAACAGCTACAGAAATTTAGGACAAGTTACTGACAAACAACTTCAAAAAGTCCGCAGGTAAGTTACATAAAACCATATAGGCGGCAAAACAACCCTATTGGGTTTATGTAATATTCAAATTTGGATATCCAAATTATGGAAAGATTCCCTTATCCGGAAAACTCCAGGCCCCGAGTATTTTGTATAATAGTTCCAATACCAAATCTGCATTCATCTATAAAACATCAGTTTATATCATCTGATGATTTGTGTTCTTCACAGATCCATGCGTCGGGACGCTTACAGAAACTTCACAAGCTGGACACATGGTTCTCTGGGCCCTGGTAATCGCATTCCGGAGCCATCTTGTGTTGTGAACCTGATCCGTGGCAAATATCCTGACCCTGATGGGAACTATATGGGATTTAGAAAAGAACCTGATACGGCAGAAGACATCTCTAACAGTTAATCATCAATTACTTTACATTTAGGTGGTTATGTAATAAAAGTAGGGATGCACCGAATCCAGGATTCGGTTCGGGATTCGGCCAGGATTCGGCCTTTTTCAGCAGGATTCAGATTCGGCCGAATCCTTCTGCCAGGCCGAACCGAATCCAAACCCTAATTTGCATATGCAAATTAGGAGCGGGGAGGTAAATCACATGACTTTTTGTCAGAAAACAAGGCAGTAAAAAATGTTTTCCCCTTCCCACCCCTAATTTGCATATGCAAATTTGGGTTCGGATTCGGTTCGGTATTCGGCCGAATCTTTCACAAAGGATTCGTGGGTTGGGTCGAATCTAAAATAGTGGATTCGGTGCATCCCTAAATAAAAGGCACTAAGTTTGCGCAGGAGCAGTAACCCATAGCAACCAATAAACAGGAAGCATTTACTGGTCATCTTAACATCTTATTGGTTACTGTTCGTGGGCAAACTTAGTGCCTTTTATTACATTTGGGGGTTAACAATGTTTTTATTCCCCCATTGTCAATAGATTTAGTTCATGTACATTATAAATGCAATTATATAGGTTTTTGCAAGCATAAAATCAGTAGTGAAGAAAAAGACATATTAAAAAAAAAACTGTCCTGTGTGTGTTATAACAATAATTTCCTTTTTTTGGTTGTGACATACAATGAAATAAATGATATATCATCCTCTTTGTGCGTCTCTTATTTGGTATTTAATGTTATAATGTATGTTAGAAACAGTTGTTCTATGAGTTGCTCAAAGACTGAATGGGCTTATAAGACATTTTTGGAAAAACATTGATCCGTAACAGAAGCTATAGTTCAACTGTGATGCTCACATGGCATTTTGTTAACAAGAGGTAAGGTACCTACACTTGTTATCATTGTTTCTTTTACTTGAAAACTTGTATTAAAGGGCACGTAAAGGCAAAAAAATAAAATCCCATTTTCACATTCTTTAATGAAAAAAAAACCTATCTCCAATATACTTTAATTAAAAACTGTGTACCGTTTTTATAAGAAACCTGACTGTATGCAGTGAAATTCTCCCTTCATTTACTGCTGTTTATAGGAATTGTCAGACTGTCCTTAACTTGTTTGTTTCCCTGTAGAACAGTCGGCGACTGTGTAGAGATTTGTATTGGATTTTATTTTTGCCTTTACTGTTTCCAACTCCAGCTGCAGGGACAAAGATAATGGAGCCAGATTTAAACAGATAAACTGGGATTCTATTAGGCTTATTTTGCTGCAGCCACAGGTTCTGCAGAATTGGAGAAAGTTTGTATTAAACAATACAAAAACTATAAAATCCACATTAGATTACATGACAACACAGGACCCAGTGCAGTCTGCCTATTCGGATTATTAATCAGTCTTGCTGTATTGGCTTCTGGCAGATATTATTTGACTTGTGCTGTTTTGATAATTTATGACGATCCCTAAGCAGCCCAGACCACACTGAGCATGTGCACAGTCTTGGTCTTGCAAAGATGTTTAACAAAGTTACAAGATGGTGACCCTGTGGCCAACTTTGAAAGCATAAATGATTTGTTTGATTAGGCTTGTGGTGCAGTAAGTTCATGTCTATGTTTAGTATACAAAATACATAATTTCTAGCCTTATGCTATTCTAGACTTTACTTCCCCTTTAAATGATTTTAGCAGACTAAAAAAACAGCTATGGTAATTAAGAAAAGAGCATTCCGGATAATAGGTCCTATACCTATAATTAATAATATTACTTTAAAGGAGAAGTATCACTGGGGGGGTCAAAAGTTAGGTGCCCCCCAGTGATTGTATTCACTTATTTAGTTACCAGATACCCCACCTGATGCTCCTGTTAGAAGAAAAGTGCCACTTCTCCTTTAAACATTGAATAAACCCAGTAGAATTGTTCTGTCTCTAATATGGATTCATGTAGCTTAGTTAGCATCAAGGTACTGTTTTATTATTACTGACAAAAATAAAAAAAATTGTAAATTGTATTTGACTTAAAATGCACTCTATGGAAGTTTTCATAATTCTGATCTTTCAGGATACCGGTAATATAGTATTTCACCTTCCTGTAAAAAACATTTGTCTGCTTTGTAGGCTATTTCTTTATCATTTAATCTATGTAATCATTTTTGTCCAATGCTTTTTTTAATTTGGGGTGTTTAAATCCATTATTACATTATATTATCTGATACTGGTCGGGATGTCAGGGTTTGTTTGGATTCCTAAATTAAATGGCCAAAATAATCTGGGCGCCTGACTTTCCCACATCTTATTCTCAAACCAAGGGGATTAATGTGAAGTTGCCCCTCTCTTTGCTGATGTAACGGCCCCTACTCATCTGGGAAGGTCCCCACTAGATGTTAGAAGGTTGTTGGTGGGAGCTGATTCATTCAACTACAAGAGTATTTGGTAGGTTGGTCACTGATATTGGAGATCAGGCCTGGTTTAGAAGAAAGAAACAATATAATGCTAATCCAGTGGGCACCTGTTCAGATTAGAGGAAGAAGTGAGGTTTCATCTTCAATGAGTCAGAAAGGCTGAATCACAACTTGCTGCCCTGATCTCTGCTGCCCTGGGTTGTGTGCCTGTGCTATAGAGCAAAAACTTTCCATTTCTTCATCGTGATTTAGCTTTATTTCACATGCAAATTACCCAGGGCAGCAGAGAGAATCACAGGCACTGAAAGCAAGATGGCAGTGCAGTGCGCCCTACAGTAGTTCCCTGGGCCAGTACAGATTTCAACAAAGAGGTTAGCAATTATCATCACGGCTTAAAGAACCTAAAGATTAAAACAGTACCTTGTACTTGATCAAAACTAAGATATAATTAATCCTTATTGGAATTATGGAGAGGCCGTCTCCCATAGGCTTAATTTTATCCACATAATCCAATTTTTAAAAATGATTTCCTTTTTTTATCTGTAATAATAAAACAGTAGCTTGTGCTTGATCCAAACTAAGATATAATTAATCCTTATTGGAAGCAAAACCAGCCTATTGGGTTTACTTAATGTGTATATGATTTTCTAGTAGATTTAAGGTATG
Source organism: Xenopus laevis (assembly GCF_017654675.1). Lineage (NCBI taxonomy): Eukaryota > Metazoa > Chordata > Amphibia > Anura > Pipidae > Xenopus > Xenopus laevis. The sequence goes on along the minus strand of NC_054387.1, from coordinate 44,464,221 downwards.
AGATCCAAATTATGGAAAGATCTGTTATCTGGAAACCCCCAGGTCCCTGGATAACAGGTCTCATACTGCTACTGTACTGGTATTAAATAGCTTCTAGAAAGAGCTGGATGCCTTTTTAGCAAAGGTGAAAGTACAGAGTTACTTAAAGGGATACTGTCATGGGAAAAAAAAAAAATTCCAAAATGAATCAGTTAATAGTGCTGCTCCAGCAGAATTCTGCACTGAAATCCATTTCTCAAAAGAGCAAACAGATTTTTTTATATTCAATTTTGAAATTTGACATGGGGCTAGACATTTTGTCAATTTCCCAGCTGCCCCTGGCCATGTGACTTGTGCCTGCACTTTAGGAGAGAAATGCTTTCTGGCAGGCTGCTGTTTTTCCTTCTCAATGTAACTGAATGTGTCAGTGGGACATGGGTTTTTACTATTGAGTGTTGTTCTTAGATCTACCAGGCAGCTGTTATCTTGTGTTAGGGAGCTATCTGGTTACCTTCCCATTGTTCTTTTGTTTGGCTGCTGGGGGGGAAAGGGAGGGGGTGATATAACTCCAACTTGCAGTACAGCAGTAAAGAGTGATTGAAGTTTATCAGAGCACAAGTCACATGACTTGGGGCATCTGGGAAATTGACAATATGTCTAGCCCCATGTCAGATTTCAAAATTGAATATAAAAAAATCTGTTTGCTCTTTTGAGAAATGGATTTCAGTGCAGAATTCTGCTGGAGCAGCACTATTAACTGATTCATTTTTGAAAAAAATATTTTTTCCCACACAGTAGTAGTAGGAGCAGGTCTCCTTCTTTTTGGTTAATTTCCAGCACATGCCCAGGATAGCTATCAGAATACAGTATGTACAGACAGTACGTAATCCACAATAAAAGGCTGATTATTCAAATTACATGGCAGCATAGAAACAAGTGGATCTAAACCAGAGCGGTACAGGCAAAATCTCATTTTCTGATCATGTTTTTGATTTCCAAAGCTTTGCTTCTCAACAACTACTCAGAGTTTACCGAGCATGTGCCGTGCCCCTGGCCAACCTCGGGAGCTGCTGTGGACACATTATAAGGCTCAACCTGTTATCCAGAAATCCATTACCCAGAAAGCTACAAATTTTATCCAAATATTCCAAATTTTTCAAAATGATTTTCTTTTTTTGTGAAACAATAAAATCCTTTTTGCTTGATACAAACTAAGATATAATTAATCCTTATTGGAAGCAAAACCAGCCTATTGGGTTTATTTAATGTTTACATGATTTTCTAGTAGATTTAAGGTATGAAGATCCAAAATCCAGGTCCCAAGCATTCTGGATAAGTCCCATACTGTACAAGATGCAGCATTTCACGCCATAGTTTATAGTTTTCTTAAAAGATTTATCAAGATTTATCAAGGCACATCTATAATTAGTTTCTATAACACATTCTCCCCCCGACGTCTCAGAGGGATTTCCCCTAACCACACACAAGAAGTGTTACGAAAGGTATAATGATATAGGGATGTTGTTCATGCACTTAATGTATACCTTCAAATGCTGCTTTCAGCCTCTCAGTGGGATTGTTAGCTACACTTGCCTACGGAACATTATTCCACCAAGAATTTCTCCTAGATAAACATGTTTTGTCTCTGCATACTGAATAGGGCAACCCAATAAATGTCACCTTCTGAACCCCTTCTTTTCTGTTGTCTTATTTTTGTAGATCCTTCTCCCTGTTAAAATAGCTATTTGAGCCTATGTGCCCCAGTTCCATGACTCACATAAGATCCAATTCATGATAACAATGACCCCCCCCATAAATACAAGTATGTAGAACCAAAACCTTTAGCTGTGCTGCAAATCTTTCCATTGCTGGAAAGTTCATGTAGGAGATGCTCATAAGATTCGGTAAGAAGCTCCCAATATAAACAGCTGATGTTTCTCTATAACAAGGAGTTCATATAATTATTTCCATGAATTAATGGGCTAATGTCATTTCATTGGGGGTCGGTCAGTGGAATTTGCCCTACGGTTAAACAAAACATCTTTGCCCCTGTCAAGGCCCTCACAGGCCCCCGCATTGGGTCAAAATTTGACCAGGCCCCTAACAACAGCTCCCCCCCCGATGGCAACCCTGAGACTTACTATAGAGAGAACTTAAAGGGATACTGTCATGGGAAAACTTTTTTTTTCCTCAAAACGCATCAGTTAATAGTGCTGCTCCAGCAGAATTCTGTACTGAAATCCATTTTTCCAACAGATGTTTTTATCCAACATATTTTTTTATAATCAATTTTGAAAACTGGCATTGGGCTAGACATATTGTCAATTTCCCAGCTGCCCCCAGTCATGTGACTTGTGCTCTGATAAACTTCAGTCACTCTTTACTGCTGTACTGCGAGTTGGAGTGATATCACCCCTCCCCCCCCAGCAGACTAACAAAAGAACAATGGGAAGGTAACCAGATAACAGCTCCCTAACACAAGATAACATCTGCCTGGTAGATCTAAAAACAACACTCAATAGTAAAAGCCAAGTCCCACTGAGACACATTCAGTTACATTAAGTAGGAGAAATAGCAGCCTGCCAGAAAGTAGTTCCATCCTAAAGTGTAGGCAAAAGTCACATGACTGGGGGCAGCTGGGAAACTGACAATATCTCTAGCCCATGTCAGATTTCAAAATTGAATATAAAAAAATCTGCTCTTTTGAGAATTGGATTTCAGTGCAGAAGTCTGCTGGAGTAGCACTATTAACTGATGCACTTTGAAAAAAACATGTTTTCCCATGACAGTATCCCTTTAAGTTCCGTAATTCTTAAGTCCAGTAGCCTTTTGAGCTGGACCCCATTAGGGTCCATTAGGTGTTGATTGCACATATGAAACTGTGTACTGGCTGCTGTCTTCATTCTCACTTACCCAGATGGGTCATGTCACTGCAGTTGTCTACTCGGGCCTTTGTTGGAAATATTCTTGAGTCTCCCTCCTCATTGCCTGCTCTAGAATAAAGCAAAGCTTTATGCAAACAGATTTGTATGGATCCCATGAAAGTCACTGGTTAACAGGGTTTTTTTGTGTGCTAAGATACACTGTGCCTACCGTAACTCTTAGGGGCCTATTTATGAAGACTTGATTTTTTTCTGGTCGAGTTTTTTAGGAGGAAAACAAGAAAATTTAGAGGAAAAAAAAAATACAATTTTTAGAGATTTTTTATACCCCAAAGCTGCTAAAAATCCAAAAATGCTCCAGCTAAAACCTATCGAGGTCATGTAGAAGTCAATGTCAGATGTCCCTATTACAATTTGAAGATTTTTCTTGACATCGTGATCTGCTCTGGTTTTCGTACGATAATCTGAAAAAGTCCAGTTTTGAAACAGTTGTACGATCCGAATTTTCTTATGAAAGTTTTTATGATATTGTTGAGACTTTTCCGAGCTGATTTTTTGATAAATTAGATAGATTCCTGGATGGCAGTTGTGCCAGTCAGATTCAAGCAAATCTTGTCCATTTGGGCTGAGATTTGGCAGACTCCTGGATTCAGCACATTGTTACTTCATACAGTTGTTGTACTGACTCCAGGGAGAAGAAGTATAAACAAACCATGAAAAGAAATATATAATTTGCTGTGCAATCTCTGGTGAATATTCAATAACCCTGTCAGCTTTGACCAGTTAAAAAAACAATGCTAACACTATCTGGTACAGCAAAACATACAGCAATGTGCCCAATCACTATATATGGCTATATCAGTGATCCCCAACCAGTGGCTCTTGATCAACATGTTGCTCTCCAACCCCTTGGATGTTGCTCCCTGAGTCCTCAGAGCAGGTGCTTATTATTGAATTGGCTTGAAGGCAAGTTTTGGTTTCATAAAAATCAGGTGTACTGCCAAACAGAGTCTCCTGTAAGCTGCCAGTCCACATAGGGGCTACCAAATGGCCAATCACAGCCCTTATATCCAAATGCAAAGAACTCTTTTGAATGCAATCATGAAAAAACTCTTTGAATTTATCGAGTTTTCGAGCTAAAACCAGTGTCAAACACCCCAAAACACCTGAAAATCTTAAAGGCAAAAAACATTGGGTCATAAACATTTGGGTCATAATAAATCTTTTATTTTTCTAGTAAATAAAACTTGACCTTTAGTAAATCCTGCAATTCTGGGTTATCTGTCTTGACAGAAAATATTCTTTAATGGCTAAAAGGAAGTTAATAAGGAGTTACTGCAATTTTAGGCTCTACCTAACATGCCATCCCCACATGCCACGGGATACTTCTACTATTTTCTCAGTATACCCATAAGTCCCTTACAATCCACTATTTTGAATGTTTCCTACTTACAGGAAAGTCGTTATTTGGGTAAAATCCCCGCCCCTTAATTTTTTTGTGCAAGGTTTGTCCCACCCCAGTATTTTTATGCCTTCTTTACATTTGGGTTTAGGTTTGTTTTTTTGTTTCTGCTGCTATGCTGTGTTTTTTCTACATGTACCCACCACTGCCACCAAAGGGCCATTGACTCAGATCATAAACCCACACCCTGTTGGTTTCTTGGGAAGGTATTATGACACCACTAATTACAGAAAGACCACTTATCTGGAAAATCCCAGGTGCAAGCATTCTGGAAAATAGATCCTATTGCTGTATATACAAGACACACACTGATAGACTAACAGTGCTCACTCTTAGCTGTAATGTGTTTGTGTCTCAACCCCACCTATCGATGCAATATAACAGGGCGTGTTTAGGAGCCAGGACACCTTCATGCAACCCCCCCCCCATAAAAAGGACTATTACATTTCTAGTTGTCTAAATTTGTTTGTCTTGTGTTGAAGGTAGAAGACAAATGGTGGGCCGTTTTTATACAGAGTCGATTTTTGGTGCTTAGTGAGACTCAGAAGGCAAGACGATCTCCATTTCTGCCCTTTCCTGCTCCCATTGAGATCTAAAACCACCAATATCAAACCTTTTTCCTTGGGTCGTTGGCATTTTTTATCCCAGAAGTTCATCAGGAGAAAAACAACATCTGGTATATCTTCTTGCCATTGTGCTCAGAGTTCTTAGACTTTCTCATTTGGTAGGTTGCTTTACTATTTGGTGTAACGAAATGTCCTGTATTGTATTACTCTAAAGAGCTGTTTACTTTTGCCTCTGCATTTTAGGTCCTGAAGATTCTACAAGAGGAAAACCCATCTGGTACCTACTGCCCCTGTGCTCAACAGTTTCAGACATACTCGTTTGGTAGGTTTTGCTTCTGTTGTAACTAAATGCATTTTATTATGTTTTTCTGGGGAGCAGTTTTCTTATTTCTTGGATCCCAGAGATTCAGCAGGAGAAAAAACCCATCAAATACACCTTACTGCCACTGTGTTCACCAGATTTACTGATTGATTTCTCTTTTGGTTTAACTAACCAAACCCTTTACAGGTATGGGACCTGTTATCCAGAATGCTCGGGACCTGGAGTTTTCCGGGTAACGGATCTTTCTGTAATATGGATCTTCATACCTTATAACTACTAGCAAATCATATAAACATTAAATAAACCCAATAGGCTGGTTTTGCTTTCAATAAGGATTAATTATATCTTAGTTTGGATCAAGTACACGCTACTGTTCTATTATATTACAGAGAAACGGATCCTATACCTGTATTATGTTTTTCTGAGAAGGTTCTGCTTCTCTTTAGTAGATCGTACTGTACATTTGCTAAACTTGCGGCTTTTTAAAATATCTACATCCATATTAATATACAGTAGTTATTAGGGATGCTCAGTTTTAGGATTTGTTCAAATTATAAATCCATCACAAAAGATTAAGCTGAATCCAAAACCAAATCTAATTACTAATTTCCATATTGAAATGAGCAACCCCGTCTCCCTATAAAAACCTGCAGCATACAATAAAAATTTGGCACCTTCAGTTGTCCAGCGATTGGATTTGGTTTGGCCAGATTCATTTGAAAGGCTGGAATTAGTCTTCACGAACTGCATTCCTAGTAGCTTTGCATCAGCTTCCCTGCATGGAGTAGTGAAACTGTATGGTTTCTTCCAAATTCATATCTGACGAAAGTTACATAAGTACAGAATAAACGGCACTGATATAGATTCAGTAGATACAGGAGAGAGGGTTGTTATTTTCTTAAAAGACATGTCAACCCCAATAAAAATGTTTTCCCTGATAAAAGAAAACATTATTCTAAGCAACATTGCATTATACATCTATAACACAGTTTCTATGGTTTTTAAGATTTTGTATTTCTATTCTCTGCCCTGGTGGCTCTGGCTTTTGAAACAATATAACATAAGCCAAACAATTAAAAGACCTGTCTTGCTGGAGGAGATTGGCTTTTGCAATATTGTTTAAAAAAAGTAACAACCAGGAGTTCTGCAAATTCTACATTCAATAGCAATTACATTTAAAATAACTTTTAAAGGAGAAGGAAAGGCTTGGTGCACTTGGGGGTGTCAAATGTTAGGCACCCCCAAGTGATTGTAGTGACTTACATGAAACCCCGGGCCGGTGCTCCTATCAGCAGAAAACTGCACCGGCCCAGGTTATACCAGTGAGCACCACGGAGCGATCCTCTTCCGACTTCCTCTATCTTCAAATTTCCTGGGAGAAACGCATGCGCAGGTGAACGAAATAACCGACTTTTTTGTTAAAGTTCGGCTTTTCGTTCTACTGTGCATGCGCAGTCGCGAGAAGAAGGAGGACGATGGAAGATGATTGCTCCGTGGTGCTCACTGGTATAACCCCGGGCCGGTGCAGTTTTCTGCTGATAGGAGCATAGGCCCGGGGTTTCAGGTAAGTCAAGGAATATGAATAGGAGAGGCCTGAATAGAAAGATGAGTAATAACAAGTAGCAATAACAATACATTTGTAGCCTTACAGAGCATTTGTTTTTTTTAGATGGGGTCTTTGACCCCCATTTGAAAGCTGGGAAGAGTCAGAAGAAGAAGGAAATTTAAAAACTAAATAAATAATGAAGATCAATTGAGAAGTTGCTTAGAATTATTCATTCTACAACATCCTAAAAGTTAACTTAATGGTAAACCAAATTATGTAAGATCCGTTATACGAAAACCAAAGGTCCCTGAGCATTCTGCATAGCAGGCCCCATGCCTGTATAGTGTATATGCATTAATGAAAATAAATGGTTCAGGAGATAGTCAACTGGCTAATTCCCAATGAATCGCAATAAGCATTTCTAACGATCCATTTTAGAGACAGATAATCACTGGCATAATTTGTCAGTCCTTAACACAAAGTCTGGGTAGAGTCTTCTCTCTTCATCTATTGTGCAGGTATCAGGGCCTCATTAGCCATGTATATTAGCATTCATTGGGTCTCATAAGAGTTAGCAGCAGGCCTTGCTCAAACATGAGATGTGACAAGCAGTGGCACTTCCCCATCATCCCGCCCACTTCCCGCCTATATCCCAACTCCGCCCATGTCCCACCCCAACTCCACCCATGTCCCACCCCAACTCCGCCCATGTCCCACCCGACTCCCCCATGTCCCACCCAAACTTGCGTCCTCTTTCTCGCTAGTAAGATATCAGCTGGGGAGGAGATTTTTTTTTAATTAGCTATAGAGGAAGCAGACCCCGCAGTCCAGAGTGACTGCGAGGTCTGCTTCCTCTATAGTTACACCACTGGCGACAAGGAGGATTGAGAAAAGATGTTGGTGATCTTTAAAACATATGTAAAACATATTCAACTATAAATAGATGAATAAATCAAACAAACAGTATGAATAAAAATAATAACAAGATTTTTGCTAAGGCCCCCTTTCATGAGCAATATTTAGTCAGCCAAACCCACATACATTCATAGTCCTTTTGTAGTATATTACTGTTACTTGTTTTTAAATTCTGTCTAGCATAAATTTAGAAAAATGATAGTACCTTCAACCAGTCATTATGCAGCGCTCTTTGATTCTCTTTCTTCTTTCACTCTTATTGTGCACTTTTTAGCTGCTCCAGTCATGTGACTTGTGCTCTGATAAACTTCAGTCACTCTTTACTGCTGTACTGCAAGTTGGAGTGATATCACCCCCCCTCTCTTCCCCCCCCTCCCAGCAGCCAAACAAAAGAACAATAGGAAGGTAACCAGATAACAGCTCCCTAACACAAGATAACAGCTCCCTAACACAAGTCCCACTGAGACTGATTCACTTACATTAAGTAGAAAAAAAAACAGCCTGCCAGAAAGTAGTTCCATCCTAAAGTGCAGGCACAAGTCACATGACTGGGGCAGCTGAGAAACTAACAATATGTCTAGCCGCATGTCAGATTTAAAATTAAATATAAAAAACATCTGTTTGCTCTTTTGAGAATTGGATTTCAGTGCAGAAGTCTGCTGGAGTAGCACTATTAACTGATGTGTTTTGGAAAAAAAACATGTTTTCCCATGACAATATCCCTTAAACTGGCTGCTTCTAACTCTAGAGTGTTTTTCAATTATTCAATTAATACACTTGCATCATGTGCAGTATGGCGAATGTTTTTTTATGAATGTACTAAAATAAAACAATTGTTTTTCACCCTAGAAAGCCAACCAAGAGAACCCCACTATAAATTGGTAGTGTTAAAGGAATTGTTCAGTATAAGAATAAAAACTGGATAAATAGATAGCCTGTCCAAAATAAAAAATGTTTCTAATATAGTTAGTTAGGCAAAAATGTAATATATAAAGGCTGGAGTAACTGGATGTGTAACATAATAACCAGAACACTACTTCCTGCTTTGCAGCTCTCTTGGTTTTCACTGATTGGTTACCAGGCAATAACCAATCAGGGACTTGGGAGGGTCACATGGGTCATAATTGTTGCTTTTGAATCTGAGCTGAATGCTGAGGATAAATTGCAAACTCACAGAACAATTATGTCCCATGTGGCCCCACTTCAAGTCGCTAACTCAGAGTTAGAGAAGCAGGAAGTAGAGTTCTGCATATTATGTTAGACATCCAGTACCTCCAGCCTTTATAGATTACATTTTTACCTAACTAGCTAGATTAGAAACATTTATTCTTTTGGACAGGCTATCTATTTATCACAATTTTTCCTTTTTCTTTCTATTTATCAGTTTTTATTTTCACACTAAAGTGTTCCTTTAAGGTCTGTAGGAATACAGGTGTGTGTGGACATGGCTTTGATAATTTTCTATGAAATGAAGGTATAAAAGTCTGTCTTAAACCTAATGAAGGAAAGGTTACCCCTATAATCTTGATACTGTGGTTTAACTGGCATAATACACGGGGTAAGTTCCCCTAGCACTAAAGATGCACTTAAGATGCAACACTGACATTTTTTGTTTTAACAAAAGAATCAGCTTGCATCACTTGTTTGCATTATTAGGATGATTGCATAGTGTGTAAGTTATAAGTTGAATTATCATGATGTAATGCCCAGTTTGATGCATAGGGACCAATTTCAGGAAAAATAATGATATAAATAGCATTTCTAGTGCTTTTCCTAGTATTCTTTTTATTCTGTCAGTATGTGGAGCATGAAATATTAAAATCTAGACATATCGACTTACCCAAAATTTTTAGGAGCATGATTGTTGGCGGAGTGGGCATGGCCAGATGTACTTGGGTTGGCATCTCTGAAAACCTTTGCTGAATGGCATTATTACAAAGGTTTCCAACATTATCTACTTCTTTTGGAGTAGATTTCCTTTACAGATATTTTTTAAGGTCATAATCAGACCTGGAGGCGTTTATGGTAAGAAAGTGTTGATAATAAAAGACCTTGCTGCTCTGTTTATATACAGACAGCTTTGCAACTGCTTTGGCAAGTCCGTTCACACCCATCCACTTATGCAAGAAAAATATTGCTTTTCTTCTTGTTTAACAGACTGTACAAACATTAAAAGGAATGAAAATTAAAGGAAGAGCGAGGAGAGAAAAAAACGCATAATCAAGAGGTAGGTGTAGCAAGCTGTGCATTTACTTCACTGTTTTTTTTTACATACTGTATATCTATTTAAGTTTAGGTGTTTCTCTGGTTGTCGGTTGTTAGTGTGGAAAAATATATCTTTGTCATTAGACTAAAAATGTTTTTTATTGATAAATGCACATACTTTTTGTTGACATTAAAGACGTAGCCCCACCCAAAACGATAAAAAAATTAACACCAGTTGAAAAGTTATCATAAGAGGGTATTTTGTAATATACTAAAAGTTAACTTTAAGGGGAAGTACACCTTTAAATAAAGTACTGTATGTGCAATTTAGTACTAGTATAAATTTTTGCAAATCCAACCAGTGCCCTTTTGTAAGGTATTTTGCCCTGTTCTGTTGTTCTCTACTGGGTTTGAGCCTGAGACCGGGTACTTTGCAGCCTTTTGCCCTGCCTATGTCCTAAAGGGAAGTTATAGGTGGGTTTATTTATATTGATATCAACCTGTTCCAGTCTTCATATCTCTATTAAACACTTTTGCATGTTTATCACCCAGCTTGTTCTCTTCCTGCTATTACTTCTTGCCTGGACATGTGTGTTTATCCTCTGTGTACCAGTGCCAATATTTTGCCTTGCCTTGCTTACCTTGTACTAAAGCCAAGCATATGCCATGTTTTTTTACCAGTCATCTTTCTTCTTGGTCCCTACTATTACTACTACTACTACTATGACCACTGGTCCCTGAGACTCCATTGTGGCCCCACTGGTCGGGACAGTACACACAGGCCATCAATCATAACACCCCTGCATCCCTTGTAGTAATACCCCTGCTAAGAACTCTCAACTCTTCTTTGCCAATACAACCCCTGAAGGGAACTCAGAAGTGAAAGAAGAAAAAAGCAAAGAGTAGTCATAAAACATAGAAGGACATTTTATTTCCTTACTTGTCTCTAAAATATCTCCCTAACAATCAGTGATGCTTAAGGTTACTTGCCACCTGGCAGGCATTTTACAGGCCTGGCCGGTAAAAATTATGGCGGATCCCAATGTTATTAATAAGGAAAAAGGATAAATCTATAAGAAAGGCCTGTATTTTTTCCAGAAAATGTGGCAACCCTAATGATGACATTTAGGGGCACATTTACTTAGGGTAGAATATCGTTAATTAACCCTCGATATTCAAAGTAAAACCCTTCGACTTCGAATATCGAAGTCGAAGGATTTACCGCATTTCCTTTGTTCGTACGATCGAAGGAAAAATCGTTCGATCGAACGATTAAATCCTTCGAATCCGACGATTCGAAAGATTTTAATCCATCGATCGAACGATTTTCCTTCGATCAAAAAAAGCTAAGAAAGCCCATGGGGACCTTCCCCATAGGCTAACATTGGTGCTCGGTAGGTTTTAGGTGGCGAAGTAGGTGGTCGAAGTTTTTTTTAAAGAGACCGTACTTCGACTTTTGAATGGTCGAATAGAAGAACGGTTTTTAGTTTGAATCGTTCGATTCGAAGTCGCAGTCGTGGTCGAAGTAGCCAATTCAATGGTCAAAGTAGCCGAAAAAATACTTAATTCAAAGTATTTTTTATTCTATTCCTTCACTCGAGCTAAGTAAATGTGCCCCTTAGTCCTGCTCCCACATGGCAGCCTCTCGAGCCAATTGTGACACATTAGTTGTGGGTATTTTTCATCATGGCATTCATTATTAAAACATTAAAAAAAATACAGGTATGGGATGCTTTATCAGAAACCCATTATCCAGAAAGTCCATCTTCCCTAGAGGCCATTTAAAACATATACCTAGGAAAACTATACATCCTAAAGCCAGTCCAAACTTGGTACCAAATATGCATAGTCTTAGAGATTTTTGCCTTGTGTAGGTCAAAAACCCTGGCAGTAAAATACATTTTCAGAAAAGCACAACTCGATTTTCAGCATTTTCAGTTTACAGTATCATAGCTCCCATGTGTTATTAGGTACTAATATAAAACAGGTGAGTAGGATACTGTGCATATTTATATTCCTTTTAAACAGGGTTGGATTGGGCGCGAAAAAAAACAGTGGGCCCGGTTCTTTTAAGCCCCAAACTCACTCCCTGCACTCCCTCTCCTTACCTCCCTCGCTGACACTCAGTAAAAAGATACGACGCGGAGAGGGGCGGTTCAACGGCAGAGAGGACGCTGCTATTAAATATATATTATAAATAATTATACAGCGCTGAGTAACTTGCTGGTGCTATATACATAACTAAATAATGATGATGATATTTGGTAATATGTCTATTCCCTGGCTTGTTTTGTACCTGCCATGGATTCTGTACTTGCAAGAGGCAGAATACAGAACAGGCTGGGGGTTTTATACCCTTTCACACAGCGCATTGTTACAAGATATGCAAAGACAGAAAAACTGATGAAAAAACAATGATGTGGGAGCCGTACATAGGAAACCTTGAAGACTTGTAGGGAGTTGTACCTTCCAATCTGGCCCTACAAACATGAAACAATTAAACCAAACACAGTAACTGATAAGAACCCACTATGGAGATATTACGCCAGTGGTGCAGCAATGAAGAGGTTATTTGTAAACGCTTCACTGTGTCCTTGATGGGTGACTTAGAACAGTGATGACTACTGAAGGAGGGGCATGAATCTGCGGGTGGACTCTGTGTCTACTGAGTCAGGCCTGCTATAAAAATTTACCATTACACCATTATCTTTCCTTGTGTACAGTGCTGTTATGCCAAATTTGCTTTTATCCTGCATATATCATAACTCTAATTTCCCACTGCCTCAAATTGTAATAACATTCCTGGGGTGCCACTACCCAATGCCTTTCAGTGTAAACAGTATAATGTGCTTCTAGTGCTTGCATCCAATTTGACTGAACAATGTGCTGGCTATGCTATCTTTACAGGTGTGGGATCCGTTATCCGGAAACCCAATATCCAGAATGCTCCGAATTACAGAAAGGTCGTCTCCCATACACTCCATTTTATCCAAATAATCAAAATTTTTAAAAATGATTTCCTTTTTCTCTGTAATAATAAAACATTACATTGTACTTTATCCAAACTAAGATATAATTATTCCTTATTGGAGGCAAAACCAGCCTATTGGGTTTATTTAATGTTTAAATGTTTTCTATGGAAAATCCCAGGTCCCGAGCATTCTGGATAATAGGTCCAATACGTAATTGTTTTCACTTTATTAGGTGCTGGCAATGGAATTCTATTACCTTTTCTCGTACTATAATCTTATCCTACAAGACAATGTCCGCTGCTTCAAGGATTCACCCTCTAGACCACAAATAGGTGTTAAACTACAGCTCCCAGCATCCTCACATGTCCAAAGTCATTCAGTGGGCTTCATCTGAGACTAATTTTAGTTGTAGTTTTCCAAAAGCTGGAGGGCTACTGCTTATTTATCTTTACTGTTCATTGGGGTCGTACTTGAAAAATGGGGTGTTGTTCACTGAGATATGGGGAAAATTGTGCATGGTCTTTTTTTGCAAAGGCCCTATGCATGCTGCCATTTTGTTAGTATCTCCAGGGCCAGATTTACATAATGGGCGCCCTTAGGCCCACTGCCATTCATCGCCCCCATCCTCCCCCCTTTATTTGCCAAATTTTTTTTAGGAACCCAATGTGCTTTAGAATGTTCACAATTATTGATGCTCTTTTTATTTCAAATTAATTGACTGAACCTTTTTTCTTGTAGAGTGATCAAGTTGAGGCTGAAGATGACCACATGGAAGCTGAGTCTTCTAAGAGTTAAGCTAATATGCTACACATTGTGCCTGTATAATATATATATATTCATAGGGTGGCACTCCGCTTCAAGTATAAATAGTCCTGATTAACCTGCCAATTGAGGAAATGACATCACTGTGAATTTAAAGAAATTATGTAGTGACATACATTCTAATCAACAATGCAAAATGCTTATATAAAGTGACCAGTGGAACATTAAATTGCTTAGTTATAATATACAAGTGATAAATGATTCAAGTTATAGAATACATACTGTATATCCAATATAAGTGAAAGAAAGCTTTCTGGACTTTTGAACTGGATTGTATAGCTCCATGCAGCGCCGATCCGCGCCTTTATGCCGCCTGAGGCGGCCTTCCGTTGCCGCCCCGACCCCTCCTCACGGCGCTCACATTTTCTGCGCAGGAGGGGGTCGGGGCGCTGCACGACGCTAGTGCAGAGAGCGCGATTGCGCTCTCTGCACTAGAAGAGCCAAATTTCCGGGTTGAAAACCGGAAATTCGGCTCTTAGTTACCAGGAGCGGCATTTTTGCCGCCCCTGGTAACCAGGGGGGCGCTGCCGCCTGAGGCGAGTGTCTCAACTCGCCTCATTGGTGGAGCGCCCCTGGCTCCATGTGGCTTTAATATTGTGTCACAGTTGAATTGCTTTTTAACTTTTTTTTTTTTTGTATCTATGGGAAAATTGTATCTATGGGAAATATATTAAGTGTAATTAATGATAATATACATATATGTTAGACAAAAATGTCTTGGTACATATTGCTACTAACAACAAAAGTAATAGTAAATGAAAAGTGAGTGATAAACAGTGAGTTCAGGCATCTAGGCTCTAAGATTAAGGGAAAGTCTTCCAATATAATTTTTTCAGAATTTTTTTCCTGTGCCGTATGCTAGTTTATTAAGATGAGGGAGCCAAAGTCTTGGTGTAGGAAGGAAGGGTTTCTAGAGTACTGGCCTGATTTTTCCATGAGGTACAACATATATAGTTGTAGCAGATGGAGAGGTTGGAGGAGTGTTTAAATTAGGCAAGAGGGGTGTGCTGAAGAATTATGGGGAAGCTAGGGTAGAGTAGGTAGAGGGATTAGTAAGGGGTCATGGGGGAGGAGTGTGGGGCATACAGTTTACCAGCTAAGGAGGTCCCTCTGTTATAAGGAAAAAAGCCTAATACTAACTTAACATATAATTCTCCATAAAATAATGTACATTTCAAAGGGAAAAGTAGAAACCTCTTCTGGATGTTGGCAAATGCACATTGTTTTTCAGATAAAATAAGAGAGCTAGAGTTAATTGCATGCTCTAAAAATTATGATATAATGGGTATCACTGAAACATGTGTCTGGACTGTGAATTTAAATGGTTACACCTTTTTAAGAGGGACAGAGGGATTAAAATGGAGGAGTGTGTTTGTATGTAAAGCCTGAATTAAAGCACCGGCGAGGGAGTGGAATCCCTCTGGGTAGAGATTTCAACTGAGCAAAAGGTTACAAAGAGAATTATCATTGTTGTATGCTACAAACCACTTTGTACAAGTGAAGAGAATGATGCCCAACTACTATTACAAATGAAGGCTGCTTCACAAATAGGTCAGGTTATTATTATGGGTGACTTCAATTATCCATATTGGGGTTATGTGTTTGCCAAGTCAGAAAAAGCTAGTAGGTTTGTAAATATGCTGAATCACAACTTTTATTTTAAAGCTGAAACTTTTTTATTTCAGCTTGTTCAAGAACCTACTAGGAATGATTATTTTTTTAACAAACTCATCTCTAGCATTTGCGTGGGTGAGAATTTAGGGAATAATGATCATAACATGGTCTCCTTTGAGCTTATCTTATAGAGACAACTCCATAAGGGAGGAACTAAAACACTTCATTTTAGCCATGCAAACGTTGCCAGTATAAGGGGCATCTCTGCAACATATTGACTGGGAAAGGCTTTTCACATGGTTAAACACAGAATAAAAGTGTGATGTCTTTAAAATGCTACTTAAAGGACCAGTAACATCAAAAAAAATTTTAAAAAAATTCGTTAGTATTCAACGAAAAATAAACACCAAGAAAAATTAAACTTTTAAATTTCAAAGCCTTTATTAAGAAATAACTTACCAAAACTTCACTTCCTGTCCTCTGCAAAGGGCATGAGACATGGACTGAGGAGGAGACGAGGTGCCGTTTTCTGTTGGGAGGATTCAGCAGCGGGCACTGCCAGCCCCAGGCACACTCGATGAGGAGCAGGTGGCATGCACACCCCACTGATCCAGCTCTCCCAGTACCTGCTACTGCTGCTGGGAATAGGGGAAGCGCTGGTGTCGCCGTATCGCCTTTTTTGCAGAGGACAGGAAGTGAAGTTTCGGTAAGTTATTTCTTAATAAAGGCTTTGAAATTTAAAAGTTTAATTTGTCTTGGTGTTTATTTTTCGTTGAATACTAACGAATTTTTTAAATTTTTTTTGAGATGTTACTGGTCCTTTAAAGGGATTCAGTCAACACATTTCTGTAGTTTTTATGTTTCATTACAGTTTTACTAATGAAGGTAAATTGTCCTTTAAGCTGTGAGTCTAACTTCTCCCAAGGGACAAAACTGTTACAAATGTATCTTAATTATCTATACTCGGCTCTCTGCCCAGAGCCAATTTAGTTAGAAACATTTTATCTTTTTTGGCTGTTCGGCGCAGAGAAATTGAGACTTTCCAGTACAAACGCAGGACTGTGGGTTGAGCTATCAAAAGAGGGACTGTCCCGCTCAAAAAGGGACAGTTGGGAGGTATGTAACCAGAAAACCCTAGGTCCCGAGCATTCTGGATAACAGGTCCCGAGCATTCTGGATAACAGGCCCCATACCTATACTACTAGAGACATCTGATGCAGAGTGTTTCCATACCTGCATAGTGCAATAGGGAGTAATAAATAATAAATGTACTTTATACATGGCTTGTGAGACAGACATACTGTTGAAGACTTATGCACGCACAGTATAATTCTTTTTAGCTTTCTGTGTCATGTGTGCAAATGATTACACAGACCAGCAAATAAATCAAATACTTAGCTTTACTGACGTATACTTGGATACAATAATTGTCATCGGAAAACTGGGCCAAAAAATGCTTGGGAACAACAGCAACATTCTTGAATAAAAATGTGAACTGTGTACAAGAAAAGAGTTTGTGTCAACCAAAAATATTCTATAATATAAAATAATGTTCATGGGAACAGAAAGCTGTATTTCCTCTAGTTTACAAGCCCAACTGTTAATGGAACATTTCTGCAGCCATGTACTATAATTAAAGACATTCTCTTGTTTGTTTGTTTTTTACAAAAGGCACTCTGTCAGCAGAATTCTGCATTGAAATCCATTTTTCAAAAGAGCAAACAGGTTTTTTTTTATAAAGAATTTTGAAATCTGACACGAGGCAAGACAATTTGCCAGGTGCCCTCAGTCATGTGACTTGTACTCTGATAAACTTCAGTCACTCTTTACTGCTGTACTACAAGTAGGAATGATATCATGCCCCTACCGCTCCCCCAGCAGCCTAATAACAGAATAATGGCAATGTAACCAGAAAACAGCTCCCTGACACAAGATAACAGCTTCCTGGTAGATATGAGAACAGCACTCAGTAGAAAAATCCAAGTCCCATTGTGACTCCTTCACAGTAGGAGAAACAATAGCTTATCTGGACTCAGTTCCATTATGAAGTGCTGGCTCTTTCTGAAAGCACATGATCAGACAAAATGACCCATGATGGCTGCCTACACACCAATATTACAGCTAAAACAATAAATTTACAAATGCAATTATATAGGTTTTTGCAAATATAAAATCAGTAGTAATGAAAAAGATATATTAAAAAGTGTCCTCGGTGTGTTATAACAATTATTTCTTTTTTTTGGTTATAACATACAATGTAATAAATTATATATCATACTCTTTATATGTTTTTTGTTTGGTATTTGATGTTATAATGTATGTTAGAAACAACTGCTTTATGAGTTGCTGAAAGACTCTGATTCAACCTAGTGATAATTTGAGAAACTACAAGAGCAATCCCTGTTTTTTTTGGGTCCAAATAAGGTGTCTGCCAACCTTGCTGCAGAACTCTTTGCACTTTGGCACATCACATTTTCTATTTTTAGAGGTTCAGGTTTCTACTGCTATGACCAACTGTATAGCTAAATAGACACCTCTCTCTGTATAGTTACTTTCTGTGTTTGCTTTAGGCCAATAGAGTGACTATCGGGGGGTGCCAGGGGGTGAGAGTTTGCACACGCACCTCCGCGGGGCCTGCGGAGCCATGATCAGTGGTATCTTATGCAGCAGGGCAGAGGAAAATGTTTGAATACATAATGTAATAGTGAAGAACGAGTATGCTGAGAGCTCTCTTTGTCAGGATTACACATACTCTCTACCCCTTTCCTTGTCAGTTTGAGAGAGGGGCAGAGGCAGGGAGGGAGTGATTCCAAACTCTAGACCAGTCATCCCCAACCAGTAGCTAGTGAGCAACATGTTGCTCTCCAACCCCTTAGATGTTGCTCTCAGTGGCCTCAAAGCAGGTGATTATTTTTGAATTCCTGGCTTGGAGGCAAGTTTTAATTGCATAAAAACTAAGTATAGTGCCAAGTAGAGCCTCCTGTAGGCTCCCAGTCCACAAAGGGGCTAGCAAATAGCCAATCAGAGCCCTTATTTGGCACTCCCAGGGACTTTAACAAGCTTGTGTTTCTCCCCAACTCTTTCTACATTTGAATGTGGCTCATGGGTAAAAAAGGTTGGGGACCCCTGCTCTAGACAAAGAAACAAAATAAATCTTAAATTGTGTTACATTGTAGTGTACTTTTATGTAATATGTACAATTTTTGTTTTCATTCATTGTTTCAGGATTAAAGAATCTGACCATTTTCTGTTAATACAGTTTTTTAATTACAGGCATTAAGAGTTTTGTTTATTTTTTGCTTGGATCCATTATTTTTGATCCATTTTTTGTTTGTTTTCAAGCTTACAGATTTTTTTGTAGGACCTTTACGAAATGGCAATTTTTGAACAACTAACAATGAAACTTGCAAGTTACAAAACATTTTTGTGTGCATGGGCCCACCTGACTGAGTTATGTTTGATATGTTTTGTCTTGTCTTAGGGCAGAGACACACGCTGCGTTTCGGGAAGCTTAGTCACCCGGTGAAAAATCTCCTCTTCTTTGGGGCAACTAATCTCCCCAAACTGCCTCCCCTGTCTTCCCGCCGGCTAGAATGGAAATCGTCAGCGGGATGGCACTTGTAGCGCTGCCCTTAAATGTGACAGCAACTTCAAAGCAAGAGACTGATAAAATTCTTGATAAAATTTTAAAACATTTAGAAAGTTGATAAAAAGTGACAAAACAGATCTTAAAAACTAAGAACTGACACTGCTTTGAACTTTTGTTTTATAGATGGTTAACATAGCTGCAACAGCTGCATTAACTGAGACCAGTTGATTGCCAAACAATGAACAGCACACAAATATTTTGACATTGTTAATGTAAGGAAATCTGTTTTACCTGGGATTGGGGGTGCTGTAAGTCGGCCGCGGGGACGCCCGCCACGCCGGCCGCGGGGACGCCCGCCTCGTGGTTCCACCATCTTGCCTCCTTAGGACGCGCGCGCCCGCGTCTCGTTTCCTTTATTTTGACGCGGACGCGCGCGCGTCGATCCTGACGCGTGTGCGTCGATTTTGGCGCGAAAACCTTGGCGCCCAAACAGGGTATAAATAGGCCACTTCCACTCCCAGCAAACTGCCCGTGATAGAACTTGTTTCTGGTGCTCTGTTCTGAAGCCTTGTGCTATTTTGCCTGTTTGAATCTGATTATCCGTGTTTGACCCAGCCTGTACCTTGACCATCCTGAATTCTGTATCCTGACCTGTGCCTGATATCCGACTACTCTTCTGCTTGTACCCTTCCTGCTTGATACCCGGTTTTGACCCTTGCCTGCCTGACGACCCTTGCTTTCTGCCTGCCACGACCCAGCCTGTCTGACGATCCTTCTGCCTTATCCTTGTCTGTTACCGTGATCCTCGGTCCCAAAGACTCTAGCTACCAGCCGTGCCCCATTGCCTGCCAGAACACTTGCTTGAACCTCTCGTAAGACCAGGTGGCACCCGATTAGGCTGAGGGCTCCTCCCGAAGCTCAAAGGTGGTCACACCACTGGTGAAGCTTAGCTCAGAACCAGGATTCGAGCACTTGTTCTGGTGTTGGGTGCCGGCCGTGACATTATCACGGGCCATGGAGGACGACGATCACACCGAAGCTGCTGCCGCTGCTCCACTTCCATCTTCTTCCGAGCTGTTGCTAACTACGCTGCTGGAACGCATGGAGGAGCAGGAGCAAAAGCAGAACTATCTACTCCAGGGGTTTCATAACCTAACACGCCAGCTGGAACCCTCGCAGCAGCCAGCCAGTTCTGTTCCTACTCCTTCAGTGGGTTCCCTGCCTGATAGGGGTGCTGTATTCAGACCTCAGGAACCCAAGATTGCATTTCCGGCCAAGTTTGGTGGGGACAGAACCCAGTTTTTTGTTTTTCAAGAAGCCTGTAAGCTGTACCTCAGCTTTTTCCCCCACTCATTTCCCTCTGACGAGGAAAAGGTCAGGTTCGTAATGACCCTATTAGTGGGTGACCCCCAAGTCTGGGCACTTAGATTGCCAGCCACCGACCCTGCCCGTTTCTCTTTAGATATTTTCTTCCGCTCTATGGCCATTCTTTACGATGACCCGGATCGCGCCTCTTCGGCCGATTCCGCTATTCGCAAACTACGCCAGGGTAAACGGGAGGTGGAAATTTACTGCACAGAGTTTCGTAGGTGGGCGGTGGAGACTGGCTGGAACGATGCAGCTCTAAGGAGCCAGTTTCGCATCGGTCTAGCCAAATCTGTCAAAGACAGCCTGGTCAATTACCCCCTATCTACCAGTCTGGATGACCTTATGTCTCTGGTTATCCAGGTAGATAGGAGACAGAGGGAAAATCGGGAGGAACAGGGTACTTCTTCTTTGTATAAGCATAATTTTAGTGCTAAGTTGTCAAACCCCTCTGTGTCTCAACCTCAGGAGGAGCCTATGCAGCTGGGCATCTTTCACCTCTCTCCTGAGGAAAAGGCACGGAGGCGGTCTCTTGGGTTGTGTTTGTATTGTGGGGAGAAGGGTCACTTCCTCAATCAATGTTCCAAGAGGCCGGGAAACGCTCTAGCCTAAATGGAGAAGGGGAGCTCCATTTGGGTGCAGGCGTTTCCTCTCCCCAATCTGCCTCCAAGGTCCTATTATCTGTTAAATTAACCTGGCCTACGGGCACTGTTAAATTGTCAGCCTTCATTGATTCTGGGGCGGAGGGTAATTTCTTGGACGCAGCATTCGCTGCTAAAAATAAAATTCCTTTGGTTGCCCTCAATCCTCCTTTGAGAATTCTGGCTGTCGATAAAAGACCCTTGGGATCAGGGGTGGTTTCCCAAAAGACCACAAATCTTTCCATGTGTGCAAATGATCTACACTGTGAGGAGATAGCTCTATACCTCATTGAGGGAGCTTCCTCTCCTCTTATTCTTGGTTTACCATGGCTCCAGAGGCATAACCCTCTGATAGACTGGGTTTCTAAGGGGGTGACTCAATGGGGTACAGGATGTAGTGGGGTTTGTTTTCCCTCTGTAGTAGCCACTACTTCTTTTGAGGGGTTACCCACAGCATATTCTGTTTTTTCTGATGTTTTCTCCAAAAAAGCAGCTGAGACCTTACCTCCGCATCGGCAGTATGACTGTCCTATTGATTTAGTTCCTGGGTCAATTCCTCCACGTGGTAGAACCTACCCTCTTTCATTGCCCGAAGCCCAGGCAATGAAAGAGTATATACAAGAAAATCTTGACAGGGGCTTCATTAGGCCCTCCTGTTCCCCTGCGGGGGCAGGGTTCTTTTTTGTGGGTAAGAAAGACGGTGGTTTACGCCCCTGTATTGATTACAGGGGGCTTAACAAAATCACTGTAAAAATCGCTACCCCTTACCATTAATCTCCGAACTATTTGACCAGGTCAAGGATGCTAAGATCTTCTCCAAGCTTGACTTGAGGGGTGCCTATAACCTCATTCGGATCAGGGAGGGGGATGAGTGGAAAACGGCTTTTAATACTAGGGATGGCCACTACGAGTACCTTGTTATGCCGTTTGGTCTATGTAACGCCCCAGCAGTGTTTCAGGAGTTTGTCAATGACATCTTTCGGGACCTGCTGGGGATATACGTAGTGGTCTACCTAGATGACATCCTCATCTTCTCTGCCAATCTGTCTGATCATCGTCTTCATGTTTGTGAGGTATTGCGTAGGCTTAGAGCTAATAACCTGTATGCAAAATTGGAAAAATGTATTTTTGAGGTTGCTTCCGTACAGTTCTTGGGATTTAATATTTCTTCCAAGGGTCTCGAAATGGATCCAGACAAAGTAAGAGCTGTCCTGGAGTGGACCCAACCATATTCTTTACGTGCAACCCAAAGGTTCCTAGGTTTTGCCAACTATTATAGGCAATTCATTAAAAATTTTTCACTTATTGTGGCTCCTATCACAAATCTTACTAAAAAAGGTGCTGACCCCAGTATGTGGCCTCCGGAAGCTATCCAAGCTTTCGAGTTCCTCAAAAGGGAGTTTAGTTCTGCCCCAATCCTCCGCCATCCCGATACAACACTACCTTTTATAGTTGAGGTAGATGCTTCTGAGGTGGGAGCAGGGGCAATTCTCTCTCAAAGGCACCCGACTACTAATAGGTTACATCCCTGTGCATTTTTCTCTAGAAAATTTCTTCCTGCAGAGGCAAATTATGACATAGGGAATAGAGAACTATTAGCTGTCAAGTGGGCCTTTGAAGAATGGCGGCATCTATTAGAAGGGGCTAAACACCAGGTTACGGTCTACACTGACCATAAAAATCTGTTGTATATTGAGTCAGCAAAGCGTCTAAATCCCAGAAAGGCAAGGTGGGCTTTGTTCTTTTCTAGGTTTAACTTTACCTTGACGTTTAGGCCTGGTACAAAGAACGTCAAGGCAGATGCTCTTTCCAGAAGCTTTGACTCAATATATTCTGAAACTGATGACTGTAGTACAATTATTCCGGGTGAAGTCATTGTGGCTACTTTGGAATCTGACCTCTCTTCTTTGTTATCCCCTGTTCAGACAGACGCTCCCTCTAACACTCCTGTTGGGAGATTTTTTGTTCCTGAAGATCTTAGAGAACAGGTTCTAAGAGAGGTTCATGATTCCAAGATGGCAGGACATCCTGGTGTAAGTAAAACTATTTCATTACTTACTCGAAGTGCTTGGTGGCCGACCTGTAAACAAGATGTTAAATCTTTTGTGGATTCTTGTCCTGTCTGCCAACGCTCCAAGACTTCTAGAAATTTGTCCCAAGGGTTACTGATTCCCCTCCCTATTCCTGAAAGACCATGGACCCATCTTTCTATGGATTTTATTGTGGAGTTGCCTGTGTCCCAGGGGAAAACAGTAATTTGGGTGGTGGTGGATAGATTCAGTAAGATGGGTCATTTTATTGCTCTTCCCCACCTCCCATCTGCCAAAACTTTGTCCGAACTTTTTATTCAACATATATTTAAGTTGCATGGGTTTCCCAGTAATATTGTTTCAGACAGAGGTGTTCAATTTATCTCTAAGTTCTGGCGCGCATTTTGCTCGTTAGTGGGGATCGATCTTTCTTTTTCAACCGCCTATCACCCACAAACCAATGGGCAAACCGAAAGAGTGAACCAGTCTTTAGAGCAATTTTTAAGATGTTTTGTGTCCGAAAATCAATCTTCCTGGGCAGAACTGTTACCCTGGGCAGAATTTGCCTACAATAACGCTACCCACTCCTCCACTGGGGAGTCTCCATTTTTTGTTGTTAATGGGTTACACCCAAAAGCCTTTTCCTTCTCTAATTCTGGTTCTTCTGTCCCTTCCGCTAATTCCTCTGTCGAACAATTTTCCTTGATTTGGTCCCAGGTACATGATTCCTTGTCTACTGCTACCTCTGCTCAGAAAAGGGCTGCTGATAAAAGACGTAGAGAAGCACCCCAGTATAAAGTGGGAGACTTGGTGTGGCTCTCTACCAAAAACATCAAGCTAAAGGTTCCTTCCCTTAAGCTGGGTCCCCGTTTCATTGGTCCTTACCCCATCACTACTGTTATCAACCCTTCGTCTGTTCGCCTTAAATTGCCTGTTAATTTCAAGATTTCTGATTCTTTTCATGTTTCTTTACTTAAACCTGCCGCTAATACTCGCCTTACTTCTGTTCCCCCTCCAGTGCAAGTTGACGGTCAGCCTGAATTTGAGATCCAGGAGTTCCTTGATTCCCGAATGGTACGTAACAAACTCCAGTACCTCACTAGGTGGAAAGGATTCGGTCCTGAGGAGAACTCCTGGGTCTCAGTTGATGACATCAAGGCTGATCGTCTTAGGAAGCAGTTCCATTTAAAGTTTCCTGGGAAGCCTGGGGGTCCGGTGTCCCCCCCTAGAGAGGGGGGTAATGTAAGGAAATCTGTTTTACCTGGGATTGGGGGTGCTGTAAGTCGGCCGCGGGGACGCCCGCCACGCCGGCCGCGGGGACGCCCGCCTCGTGGTTCCACCATCTTGCCTCCTTAGGACGCGCGCGCCCGCGTCTCGTTTCCTTTATTTTGACGCGGACGCGCGCGCGTCGATCCTGACGCGTGTGCGTCGATTTTGGCGCGAAAACCTTGGCGCCCAAACAGGGTATAAATAGGCCACTTCCACTCCCAGCAAACTGCCCGTGATAGAACTTGTTTCTGGTGCTCTGTTCTGAAGCCTTGTGCTATTTTGCCTGTTTGAATCTGATTATCCGTGTTTGACCCAGCCTGTACCTTGACCATCCTGAATTCTGTATCCTGACCTGTGCCTGATATCCGACTACTCTTCTGCTTGTACCCTTCCTGCTTGATACCCGGTTTTGACCCTTGCCTGCCTGACGACCCTTGCTTTCTGCCTGCCACGACCCAGCCTGTCTGACGATCCTTCTGCCTTATCCTTGTCTGTTACCGTGATCCTCGGTCCCAAAGACTCTAGCTACCAGCCGTGCCCCATTGCCTGCCAGAACACTTGCTTGAACCTCTCGTAAGACCAGGTGGCACCCGATTAGGCTGAGGGCTCCTCCCGAAGCTCAAAGGTGGTCACACCACTGGTGAAGCTTAGCTCAGAACCAGGATTCGAGCACTTGTTCTGGTGTTGGGTGCCGGCCGTGACAGTTAATCTTCAACAGACATCAGTTCTTAAGATTCTGGGATTTATTTCAAGGTGGATGGCAAACGTCAATGGACATTTGTTTATTTTAAAATAAGTTATCATCAACATGGATAATACAAATGACTATTTGAATGCCTTTTGCTTCAACTGGTTCTACAAATTGAAACTCACATGCATTATTGGTACAGAGACGTGCAACTAAACTGATAAGTGGGATGGAATACTTAAATCATTAGGGAGACTGTCATGGTTGGGTTTTTTTTCCTTGGAAAAAAAAAGGCACTTGTGAGAGGACATGACAACTTTATATTATTAAGTACATTAGAGGACATTATAGACTAATAGCAGAGGACCTTTTTTTCCAATAAAGAGGATTATTGCACCAGAGATCACCCCTTCAGACTAGAGGAAAAGAACTTTCATTTGAAGCAGCATAGGTGGTTCTTCACAGTGAGGACAGTGAGGTTGTGGAATGCACTGCTGGATGATGTTGTGATGGCTGATTCTATTTATGCCTTTAAGAGTGGCTTGGATGATTTCCTGAACAAGCATAATATCCAAAGCTATTCTTATACTAAAATCTACAATTAGTATAGATATTGGTATATACTGTATAGTTCATGTGAGTGTGCGTGTTTGTGTGTAAGCTGGGTTTCACTTGGAGGGGTTGAATTTAATTGAATTTTTTTTATTTAACCCAACTTAACTATGTCATGTTAATGGAGATGGTTGTAAAGGAGACAACTCTAGATGACTGAAGTGCATAATACTGGAATGAACAGGAAAGTATATATAATTCTGCTGAAGGACATAGTAGTTTAAAAGAAGTCACTGTTAGACTTGATAGTATCATCCCAAGTGATTTGAATGCTCTAAGTTATTTATGCCCTTTTGGGTTGGAATTTGTGGACACTAGTGATGGATTGGTGTCTTGGAAAAGCAGTGGCAGAATGTGTATTGGGACTAAAATTCTGCTGAAATTAACCCAGTTGCCAATGGTCTGTATGAAGGCGGGTTTGTAAGAAAATGCATGGAAGATAACATGGTAAACATAATGCTTCCCATAGGTGCACTGTTTAAAGGGATTCTGTCATGATTTTTTATGGCAGTTTTTATTTCTAAATTACACTGTTTACACTGCAAATAATTCACTCTACAATATAAAATTACATTCCTGAACCAGCAAGTGTATTTATTTTAGTTGTAATATTGGTGTGTAGCCAGCCATCTCAGGTCATTTGCCTGGTCATGTGCTTTCAGAAAGAGCCAGTCAGATTTCAGAAAGAGCCAGGATGGAACTGCTGAACATGTCACAGTGGGACCTGGATTTTTCTATTGAGTGCTGTTCTTATATCTACCCAGCAGCTGTTATCTTGTGTTAGGGAGCTGCTATCTGGTTCCCTTCCCATTGTTCTGTTGTTAGGCTTCTGGGGGGGCGAGGAAGAGGGGTGATATCACTCCAACTTGCAGTACAGCAGTAAAGACTGGGGGTATCTGGAAACTGACAATATGTCTAGCCCCATGTCAGATTTCAAAATTAATAATATAAAAAAATCTATTTGTTCTTTTGAGAAACAGATTTTGGTGCAGAATTCTGCTAGAGCTGCACTATTAACTGATGTGTAACTGATACTTTAATTTTGTAAAGCCTGCAAGGTAACTTGCCCTCAGTCTAATTGTTTGGAGCAGCCTACAATATACATGCAGAGCAAGAGGGATGATTATACATGTTTGCCTGCAAGATTACTGTCTATGGATGGACATAGATTTTATCACTGGATGGGAATCATTGTAGATGTATTTTATGATTTGGGATGTAGGTGAGATTTGTTTAATATTTTGCTAAATGTAGTGTCCTTCAATCAGAATTAGTTATTAACTTCAGTACATTGATTATTTATCTGGATGTAATTGTGGGAATATCAGTGTATGAGATCTTATTAGTAAATTGTTGTTGTAAATTGTTGGTTACTATTATCAAATCAGTAAATATTATAAATCAAGGGGTGAAAACTAATGTTGATAATTGGTCATAATGATTTACAATATATATCTGAATGAATCAAGTTCAGTTAAAAGCACCAGATTTTAGGACAGCTATTGTCCAATATTCAAGGTACAATATTTTTGTTTCATGTATATTGTTGGGTAACAGAATAAACAAACAGCAGATGCCTGTTTGATATGAAATGTATTAATCTGAGCCAAGGGGTGAAATTTAATGACATATATTAGTTGCTCAGAGTAATATTTTGATAAAAGTTTCTAATAAAGTTTTAATCTAAAGAGGTAGGAATATTAAAATCGAGTCATGTTTTAAGTGATTAATTGCTAGATTTTCAGGGAATATGTAAAGCAGTGTTTCAAAGTCGTACTACAATTGATTATATACTGTTGGAGTATAATAATGGGTGTCAGGATTTTGAAGGAATGTGTTGCTTTAATTTGAGTGATTACTCTATGAACATTCATTCTAATATTGATAAACTACTAGATTTAGAGGAACATACAACTCAGATATAGTCACAAGGTTGGTTGGATTGGTTATTTGCGTAGTTACCTGATTTTGGGTAATTAAGATATAGCTTTGGAATCATTTACATAATAATTGTATTACATCTGCTAATGTGTTGCATGATACAATGTCTGCCAGCCCTATATATATACAGGGAATGTTCTATTAATATCCAAGCAATGCCTGTCTCAATAATAGCCAAGGAAAGTTCTGTCTACTATAATGACATTCCCTCTATTTCCTATAATAATCCTGAGAATACCCCTGTGAGCTCTGTCACCTATAATGACAGCACATCTGTTTATTATAATGATACTAACACCCCAGAGGATTCCATTTATTATCAAAGCATGTATTTTCAATAGCCAACATGTAGCATATTTTCCTTAAAAAAAAGGGTGGGGACAAGGAGTGTGTTCTGATATGTATTACCAAGAGCCAAAGAGTGCAATGCAATGAGAGGAGTTTTATCAATGATAGCTCATCGTCATGCTTTGATACAAATATAAGACTTTGATAGAAATATAAGACAAATAACTGTTATCAATGGTGGCTCATGGTAATACTTTGATAGAAATATAAGACAAAGAACTGTTCAACTGCTGAACCCAATATGGTATGCAAGACAGCTTTATAACCTATAATCTTGTATAAAGAAGCTTTGTAAGAGAGAAACTATTGAACTCAATTAGTCGATGACCTAATATTCGTATTTGTTTGTAATGTTTATGGCTTCTGGAAGTTCTTATGGGGCCTTCCTTTATTATAGCCAGGGGCAGAATAAATACTCAAGAACTACTAATTTATTCAATGTGCTTGTTGGGAGTCTGGCCAGATTTAGATGAGCGCATGGGAAGCGAGATCTGTTGTTGACCAAGTATTTTAATGTTTGAGCATATAAAATTGGGGGTCTCCATTTTGTTCGCTGAGATCATTCCTGTGGAGTAAACTCACGTACTGCCCAGGACCTTGATTCCTGCTTAAGACCTCTCTGCCGTCTTAAATGGGATCTCCCAGTCACTTGGAGCAGATGATGATGCTGACTCAAACAGTGATGGATTCTTGATTGTTTTGCTGATTTATTGTTGACTGATGCATTCTTGATTATGTTACTGATTGTATTGCTAATTAAGCAGGTGTCTTGATTATGCTACTAATCTTATTGGAAATAAAGCCCGCTTAGTATTCTAAGTGTGATCTGTGAATTATTTTCGAGAGACTCAAAGAACCTCAATCAAAACAATTGGTAAAACAGAAAACCTCTGGATATTTAGGGGGGCCATAAAATTAATTTGCTGTGGGGTCCAATAACATCTAGTTACGCCACTGCATGCAGGCCAAAAGCCTTATGTGAAAAAACAAAATGAGTCTTCAAGCCCTCCTTCACCAAGGCTAGAGAGGGCCACTTTATCTTTGACCCTCGAGTGAAAAGGCACAAAAAGGCAAGGGTCTTGAGACTCTTGGGGGAGGAAGAGTCCCTATCCTCCAGGTTTGGCCAAAGCTTCCCTCAGGGTTTCTTTTTTCGTTCGGGGAGGATCGGTACCTAACGGACACACTGTCCTCCCCTAGGTCTGTGGAGCAGCTCCCTAATGGGCCGATTGCACCCTCAAAACTAGGATTGCCACCTGTCTGTTTTTTTAAAGGGCTGTGTTAGTCAAAACTGCCCGGGCAGGATTCCTCTAGATTCACGCAGCGATTGTGCCGCATCAATGTACAGTGAGCAACAATCTGACTGAAGTTCCGGCACCCTATGGTCACTACTCCCTTCTTGGGATTTCATGCTGCTGGCCCTTTGGCCAGAGGACCAAGGAAGTCTACCCTATTTGAAAGAGCATCCACATTTCCCTCTGTAAGGAGAGTACCTGGTGGTGTAGTGGGGGTGCAACGGGGACACTGGCCGCGTTCTCCCCCCTGCGTGCCGATGCGCGCTCCCTCGCCTCTAAACAGTAATGACACGCGATGTGTGATGTCATCGCACACCAATGCAAAATTCAAATATTTAAGTGTTCTTTGCTCAACATAGGTCTATAAAACTTGATATTCGCCAAAAGACAGAGAAGAGATGAAGCCATGAACCCAATTCAACAGGCCTTTCCATTCATGTGAGTAATAGGCAGCAGCATCGCATAGAGGCATCATGAGTACCACTAACCTTAAAGGAAAACTATACTCCCCAAACAATGTAGGTCTCTATAAAAAGATATTGCATAAAACAGCTCATATGTAAAACCCTGCTTCATGTAAATAAACCATTTTCATAATAATATATATTTTTAGTAGTATGTGTCATTGGGTACTCCTAAATAGAAAATTGCCATTTTAAAAAATAAAGCCCTGGGATCGTAGGATTCATGGTTCACACAAACATACCAAACAAACCATACTTATTAGGTCACAAGAGCCAATTAACAGACAGAGTTCTGTCTTTCGCTTCCACATTTTTTCCTGTTACAGTTAGAGCTGTAGTATTTCTGGTCAGGTGATCTCTGATGCAGCACACAGGCCATCCTGAAATGGTGGTTCAAGGCAAGAGATGTAAGGCTGGGGGCAGACGGGGAGATTTAGTTGCCTGCCGACTAATTGCCTCTTCTGCGGGGCGACAATCTCCCCGAACTGCCTTCTTCCTGCCTTCCGCCTGTTGAATGAGAAAACACCATTGCAATGCACTCGCGGTGTTTCAAATTCTGCAATCGCCCGAAAATGCAAACTTCGGGCGATATCGGAAATCGAGTTAGAGTTGCATTATTTCTCACGGCCTTCCGGTTTCTGAAATCGTCCGAAGATGCAAGCTTCGGGCAATTTTGGAAATCGAATCACCACGAGTGCATTGCGCTGGCGTTTTCTCATTCAAGCAGGCAGAAGGCAGTTTGGGGATATTGTCGAACAGCAGAAGAGGCGTTTAGTCGCCAGGTGACTAAATCTCCTGAATCTGCCCCTACCCTAAAAGGGCAATATTTACTTAAATATATATTCCAGTTTGATAAGATTTTTTTAATATGCCACTTAATTGAAATAAACTGTCTGTTGCTCAAGTATTCATTTTTGGAGGTGTAGTTTTCCTTTAAGGCCCCTTGTTGTTAATGTGGAGTCTCTTTGGCGAAGAGAATTGATAGAGAATGGCAGTGAAACAATAGCTGGTGGGACACTATCTGTGTACAGTATAAATACTAAACAAAGTGTTGCACAAGTGACGTTTTTAAACGACAATGACCCCCCTCAGCAGCACTATCACTTCTGAGTGAAAGTACACACGGTGGGCGGGGCCGCACTGCTGACCTCACCCCTGAGCTGCGCTTACTTGGGAAGGCAGTGGGCGGGCCTGTAGTCTACACGTCACTCTCTCTCAATCTCATTGCGCGGTCATTTTTGCTCGGGACGTCTGTGCGGCAACATCTTGTACAATGAAAGGCATCAACGGGGCCAAACGAGTCCGCCACGACGCCTCCCCCACTGCCCAGGATGGTTACGTGACCCCGGAGAAGCGAGTGAAACGTTGGAGCGGCGGCCAGACCGCTGCCAATTACCGGGAATGGGACGTGGAGGAGGTGTGCTTGTTTCTGGCTAGCCATGGGCTCGGAGAGCTGGAGGTGATCTTCAGAGGTAGGTAGCCCGGGGCCACTGACTTACTGCTGCAGCCAATCCTTTGTAAGGGACACTTCCCACGTGCTACTTGGTTTCACCATCATCTGTGTCACTGAGTTGAATGTGTTGCCGCCAATGTTCTTATCCTAAGGGAACAGGATGCTTGAGCAAGAGTGCACCACTGCTGTAACCCATAGCAACCACTCACACCTTTCCTTTCTTTCAAGTGCAGTCTCTGTTTACTGCTGAAGGCTACAACCCAGGGAAGGTATATCTATATATCTCTATAGCAGCAGCTCCAGTGCAAACATATCAAAGTCTAAAACTGCGCCATTTAGTAAAGAAGTGCTGTAAGAACTGGTGTTTGTTGTGCTGGATTGCTGCTGTGTGGGATGAGACCTGTCAGTCTAGCTGGCAGTTGAAGCTGACATTAGGGTCATAGACTAGAGTGAAGTGGGACAGCTGACTATATGGGCAGTGCAATACTGCTATTAGGCAGAAGGCTGGGTCTCCAACACAGGGAGCTGATCCTTCCAGAGTGACGTTATTTGATCTTAAATAAGGGGTGCATTATTTCTAGATATAGTCTGAATCCAAAATAATGTGGATGTGGCTGAATAGCCAATCCCTAAACAAAGGACTCTGCTGAATACGGTACTAAATCCAGGTCAGCATTAAAATTAGAGCACAGTATCATCTGAAAACAAGTTGGCAGAATCAGTTGGCATTAAGTATAATCGTACAGCATAGTATGATAATATAGTAGGGATGCACCGAATCCACTTTTTGGATTCGGCCCGAATCCTTCGCGAAAGATTCGGCCAAACCGAATCCGAACCCTCATTTGCATATGCAAATTAGGTGTGAGAAGGGGAAACTATTTTTTACTTCCTTGTTTTCTGACAAAAAGTCACACATTTTTCCTCCCCACCCCTAATTTGCATATGCAAATTAGGATTTGGTTCGGCCGACCAGAAGGATTCCACCGAATCCTGCTGAAAAAGACCAAATCCTGGATTCAGTGCATCCCTATAATATAGTGAATAAAGTACCCCCTCTTTTAACATACAAGGGTGTTATAAGTTACCAAGGAGTTTCATGACCATATAAAAACACGAGGCCAAAGGTCATGGAACTCCGAGGTGACTTCTAATATCCTCATATTTTGAAACTGGGGGTACTTTATTTATTATAAGTTTCAGTGAGTCATGTGACAGAAATGACCATCAGAACTCACCGTTTATAAGGATATAATTTACAAGCTTTTGTGTATTATATAGTGAATAAAGTACCCCCTCTTGTAAAATATAAGGATATTATAAGTTACCGAGGAGTTTCATGACCATATAAAAACACGAGGCCGAAGGTAGTGTGTTTTTATACAGGTCATGGAACGCCGAGGTAACTTCTAATATCCTCATATTTTGCAACTGGGGGTACTTCATTTATTATAATACACAAGTTTCAGTGAATCATGTGACAGAAATGACATCACAACTCACCGTTTATAACTGATGACATCAGAACTCACCATTTATAAGGATATAATTTACAAGATATTCATGGCTTTTGTGTATTATATAAGTATCTGCATATTTTAGAGATTGTTGGGCAACAAATTGCTAGGCCTTGCCCACCCCCTATATGCAGTGGCGTAACTACCAGGGGAGCAGGGGGTGTGATTGGGTCAGGGCCCCCGGCAGCTCGCGTGCCACTGACTTTGGGTGATTCCGGGCGTACGGGGGGGCGGCAGCTGCAAGTCCTGCTCCAGGGCGGCCCCCCTCTAGTTACTTTGCTGCCTATATGGGAACCGCAAATGCAGAGTGAATCTGTGAGTCGGGTGATTATCTCACCAAAATGCTGGTGTTGTTGCAAGATAATAGTCTGACCCATGAGTGCAGCTACGGTGCAGGCAATTCCTATAGGAATGACTGGAGAATCACCCGCATGCCGTTGCTGTAAAGGTGGCCGTACACAGGGTGTTTGGGGATGTCACCGAACAAGCAGATCTCTCCCCAATTTGCCAACATTGAGGTGGGCGATAGGCTGATCCAATCATTGGGCTCAACGACCGGATCAGAATGGAGGCAATACGGGCGGTCAGATAGCGGGACTGCATCAACAAACAGATGCTGCCGCGATCCAACTGCCCAATCGTTATCTGGCCGACTTTCGCCCAGATATCGATCGGGGAAGCCCTTTGGAGGGCCCCACACATGGGCCAATAAGCTGCCGACTAGGTCTGTCAGCAGCTTTTATGGGCCCGTGTATGGAGCCTTTAGTGTTTGGTTTAGGTTCAGCCAGGTAGTAAATAAATCCTGTAACCTTGTTTCATTGAGAGAGATATTTTTAGGTTGCAAGTCATAATTTGATTACTTTCTTTCAGTGGGGTATCGGCTAGCATTTTGTGAATATTATCAGTGTACTGTTAATGTTAAGCTTCCATGGCTGGCAGTTTCCATGAAAGTAAATGACCGGACACCTACCCATGAGCCTTCTCAAACCTAAGGTGGCTGATTTAAGGCAGATTTAAGCTTCTGATACAGCCCTTTGGCTCTAGGTCCAATGATTGAATAAGAGCCAAACACTGTCCACATAGGTGGGCATATTGGGGAAAGATCTGCTCATTTGGGGACCTTGCCAGACAAGGCCACCCTTATTTTGGTCTGCGTGTTTTTATGGTTTTATGTTAGGGAAAAAAAATGTTTTCAATTTATTTTTTTTTCTTTTCTAAAGAAAACAAGATAAAGGGGCGAATACTGGAATATCTTACAGACTCGCATTTAAAAGATCTCCAGATAAGGTAGGAATACTTTGGTTTTTCTTTTCTTGTTTGTTTTTTATTTATGGCTGCCTGCTGCAGATCCCTAAGGCTATGGGCAGACAGAGTGTTGGCTCTGGTGCTCTCGGCCTGCATATTGTTTTCAGGCTGAGACAAGCGGATCTGATCCATTCCTCGTCTCCGCTGATTTCAATTAGATCCACTTGCTTGCAGATGCAGTGGAGCTTGGCCTGAAAATGCCTGCTTTGGCGTATTTGGGCTGACCTCCGCTGTACGTGAGTGCATGCAAGTGGATCTAATTTAAAGGGATACTGTCATGGGAAAACATGTTGTTTTCAAAACGCATCAGTTAATAGTGCTACTCCAGCAGAGTTCTGCACTGAAATCCAATTCTCAAAAGAGCAAACAGATTTTTTTATATTCAATTTTGAAATCTGACATGGGGCTAGACATACTGTCAGTTTCCCAGCTGCCCCAGTCATGTGACTTGTGCTCTGATAAACTTTAGTCACTCTTTACTGCTGTACTGCAAGTTGGTGTGATATCACCCCCCCCCCCCAGCAGCCAAACAAAAGAACAATGGGAAGGTAACGAGATAACAGCTCCCTGGAAGATAAAATAGTAACTAAATAGTAAAAACTAAAGCTGGCCATAGACGCAAAGATCCGATCGTACGAATCAACGTACGATCGGACTTTCCCATCTCCCGACCCTCCACTAACCATTCAGATCAAAGTCTTTACCATTCCAATCAAATAAGAACAGATCAGCCAATGTTCTGCCCCTGACAGCAATCGTACGATACTTATGTCTGACAACACTAGTGACAGTCTCCCTCTGAAAATCGTACGATCG
Organism: Xenopus laevis; assembly: GCF_017654675.1. Lineage (NCBI taxonomy): Eukaryota > Metazoa > Chordata > Amphibia > Anura > Pipidae > Xenopus > Xenopus laevis. Next base: position 44,429,606 of record NC_054387.1, on the reverse strand, counting down.
GCAATACACGCAGAGATATTATCGGCAGGCGACAGAAATTTTCTAACCTGTCCGATCGACCAAACGACCGATCTCCGACGGACGAAAAATGCCGGGATTCTCCACACATGGTCCGAAAATTGTACGAATCCACGATTTGCACGATCGGATCTTTGCGTCTATGGCCAGCTTAAGTCCCACTGAGACACATTCAGTTACATTAAGTAGGAGAGAAAAGTCTGCCAGAAAGTAATTCCATCCTAAAGTGCAGACACAAGTCATATGACTGGGGCAGCTGGGAAACTGACAAAATGTCTAGCCCCATGTCAGATTTCAAAATTGAATATAAAAAAAATTCTGTTTGCTCTTTTGTGGTGACGAAGGGGCAAGCCCCCGAAACGTTGTGTTTTTGTATGACCTAATAAACACGTAGGGGATCACCCCTTTGCATTTGCTATTGAGTGCCAGTACTTTGATCTTCGAGCGTTCCAAAATCTGTGCCTCCCTCCAGTGATTAGAATCACTTACCTGATGCCCTGGGCTGGTGTTCCTTTCAACTAAAACTGGGTATTTCTGAAGAAACTCTTTTAGCACAATCTTCTTTTTTACAGATGCATTCTATTTGTGGTTTTTTGAGTTATTTAGCTTTCCAGTTTGCAATTTCAGCAATCTTTTCAAATTACCCTAGCAACCATGCACCATGAGACTGGAATATGAATAGGAGAGGCCTGAATAGAAAGAAATAGCAATACATTTGCCGATTGACAAAGCATTTCTTTTTACATGGGGTTAGTGATCCCCTATTTGAAAACTGGAACTAGTCAGTAGAAAAGCAGGTTATTATAAAACTATAATAAAAAAAAAAAATAATGAAGACAAATTGAAAAGCTGCTTAGAGTTGGCCATTGTATAACATGCTAAAAGTTAACTTGAAGGTGACCCACCCCTTTAATACATTCACAGATTTTGTGTTGCCATCCCACAACCACAATTACTCTGAAATTATGGGAAAACACTTAATTGTGGGTTAAAAACACTGAGCCCTGCAGGTGACATTGTACTTTGTAGATCACACTTGCACTCGTCCCTATATGCCATTAGCCTAGGTGAGACCTGTGACTCCATGGTGAGAGTTGGTGAAAATGCCGGGTTGTAGCATGCTTCCTAACTGGACTGTAAATAATTACCATTCTTTAGTTTTACTTATTTTGTTTGGCCTTCTGAGGTTTGTGGGTGGTAAAATGTAATCTATGTCTTAGTATCTTTTGAATTTGTTTATACAGCCGATTCCTAATATCAAATCCTTTGTTTCCCAGTTCTGTTGCTTTAAGGTTGGATCTTCTGTCCTGTTTGCGAATGCTGTGCCAGAACTCACCCAGTATCATGAAGGTACGTTCTGTCTCTTCTCATTACACCAGCAGTCTCAGGCTGTCCGAAATGTTGACAGAAAGGGACATTCCTATTCATTTAAAACATAACAGAAAGCGATAGACCGACTCCTCCCCACATGAACAAATACAGCTCAGGGTCTTTAAAGTGATTTTACGAGCAGAACAGGCAATCTTGGAATGCTCTTCTACGGGTCAGTGTTATTATCTAGCTGTGAAGTACTTTAAAAGATTAAAGGTGCAGCTTTAGAGTGTGCAAGGTCATCAAAATGTGACTCCTGCCCTGTCTACTGGTCTGTAATTACAAGGCCTCGCAGCTTATTTGACCCCTGTAACCCTTTGCTTAAATGAAAGCAGTGTAATGTTCTCATACACCGGTGCCTACAGCAACCTGCTGAATATAGAATTTTCACGCATAATTTGGTTGTTGCCTGGTCTTTGGGGTAAACAGATTTTTGTTTCTGAAAACATATTTTTACCTTTTTTTTTTTTTTTTTGAAACAGATTAAATTATATAGTTGTATCTGATTCTTTCCAAATAAAGAAGTGATCTGGTATGCTTTCATGGCTCTGCTCCTGCGAGACCCATGCAGGGTCTGACTGGGGGGCCCACGGGTGCTGCTCTTTCGGGGCCCACAGGGACTTTATTTTTACCATGACTTGCCCAAAAAGGGAGGTTGCAGCAGGAAGATTAATGCAGGGAGCGATTCTGACTATGGACCCATGAGTGTACATTAGCCAGTCATACCTGTGGGAAATACAGCAACATCATTTATTTGGAGCAGAGCCCAACTCTATTGTAATTCTTGGAACAAAAAAATGTTTGATTTTTGTTTGAATTTGTTTGCCTGGGCTGCTTTTTGTAAATATGCTTATGATAGTCAATGGAAATACTCATTGTATTCTGCCAAGATTTCACCATGAGAACACCGCTGCGGTCAAAGCAGCACATGACAGAGCCCATCGATTAATATTCAAGCGAGAGTGCAAAGACTGGTGTAGCAGGTTTACAGTAATAAGACAAGCAGGAGGTTATTACATAACTGACAGTATTTACTTAAAGACTTTGGGGGTTAAGTATTAAAATACACTGGTTGCCCAGGAGCAGTAACTCATAACAACCAATAAGCAGGTAGCATGTATTGGTCACCTGTTTAAATGCAAACATCTTATTGGTTGCTATGGGTTACTGCTCCTGGGCAAACCTAATGCCTTTTATTACATAATCTATAATGTATTTTATAATGTGGGCAACTATATGCTACAAGCAGTATACAATCACTTCAGTAAGTTTAAGGTTGTTAACCTTTAAATTAACTTTAGCTTGGTGTTGGGGGTAACATTCTGAGACAATCTGCAATCGGTGCAGCCATTTTGGTTGCCATTTTTTATGATTTTTGAGTTATTTAGCTTTTTATTCAGCAGCTCTACATTTCGGAATTTCATCAGATACCTGGCTTCCAATTTATCCTGGCAACCTGGCATTGGTTTGAATGAGAGAATAGCATTTGGAATAGGAGAGGAAAGATGAGTAATAAAAATTATCGATAACAATACAGTTGTAGCCGAACTGAGCATTTGTTTTTTTAGATGGGGTCAGTGACTACTGTTTAAAAGAGTCAGAAGAAGAAGGCAAATGATTCAAAAAAACATTTTTAAAAAAAATGAAGGGCAATTCTAAAGATGCTTAGAATTGGCTACTCTGTAAAATACTAGAAATTAACTTCAAGGTGAACCTCCCCTTTAAAGGAGTTGTTCAGTGTACAAACTGTGTAAATAGATAGGCTGTGCAAAATAAAATTTTCAATATAGTTAGTTTGGCAAAAAATGCAAAAAATCAATCTGTGTTGCAGTTGTTCATTTTTTTGCCAGTGATTCTATGTTCTTGGCTGTTAACGGGTTGAGATGACCAAATGCAGCCAACTGCTTTTATTATTTGGCAAATCACATGGATGCGTCATTCAGAAGGAAGGCAATGGAATTTTAGATTGTTTTTGTTAAATTCTGCCGTTGCTTGGAACAAAGACCTTTTCAACTTAATGAACAAATATCTTTTATCTAGCTCTTTTTGGAAAATGTGTTTCCTGCCTTTTTTTTGTTTACTGATTTTTTTAATATCTTATTTCCTGTTTGTCCAGGTGTTCAATGACCCAATACATGGTCACATTGAGTTGCACCCTCTGCTAGTCCGTATCATTGACACCCCTGAGTTTCAGCGCCTGAGATACATCAAACAGCTCGGAGGATCCTATTATGTCTTTCCTGGGGCTTCTCACAACAGATTTGAGCACTCCATTGGGTATGATAATGATTAACTCTTTTGGCCTGTTATGATTAAATATATATAGATTTTTTTTCAATAATTTTGAGAAAAAATGCATTTTGTTACTTTCCCTTTGTTGACAGCAGCCTTTTCTCTGCTGCTGCTGTCTTGTGTGAGAACCAAGAGTGGAAGTATACATAGTGAAGTCTGTGCAGTGGCACTGGACTTCAGGAATTTTAGGGTGCCCTCCTGATAATACTGTGATGTATCTGCTCTTTCTTAAATATTATGTTGAATGTACCCCAGGGGTACCCAAGCCACTGGTTGACAGATTATGTAAATCACATAAGCTGCTCATTAAAAACCCTAAATAGAACCAAAAAGGTGCTAACCCCTACAAATGAATGTGGCTAAAAATGTCATTTTATATACTGAACTATATATATTGCCCCAGCCTAAAGTTTCAGCTTCTCAACAGCAGCAATGATCCAGAACTTCAAACTTGTCACAGGAGGTCACCATCTTGGAAAGTGTCTGTGACACTCACATGCTCAGTGGGCTCTGAGCAGCTGTTGAGAAGCTAAGCTTAGGGGTCGTCACTAATTATCCAGCAGAAAATTAGGGTTGCACTGGTTTCTGTGCTGCCATGTAGTAATTATCTGTATTAATTACTAATCAGCCATATATTGTGATATTTATATTCTATGTGTACTGTATATTGTGAGTGGTTCCCTAAGCTCAGTAAGGGACCATAGCACAAAGCATGTGCAGTGAATCAGCAGAAAAGAAGATGGGGAGCTACTGGAGCACCTTTGGAGACACAGATCTTTACTGCTAAAGGGCTGTGGTTGCCTTGGGCTGGTACAGAAGCCCAAAACATAATGTATAACCTTTCTAGCTACTTCTTTAGTTAAGCTTTAGTTCTCTTTAGTTCCATTTGCATATTTGGGCTGACCTCTGGTGTGTGTGTGTGTGTGTGTGTGCGCGCGCGCGTGTGTGCACCCCGCTGGAGCTGCAGCCTTCGCTCTGTGTGCCCATACCCTAAAAGTCTGTTCAGCAGTCTCTATGCAAAGGCTTTGTACACCTTTTAGGCTAATGTCACATGGGGCTGAAACTTGGCCTGCTGAAAAACGATGAATGAGAATCAGCCGAATTGCTGGAAATAGACCCTTAAATAAAAACTTTACCCCCCAAGATGAATATTTAAGCAACAAGTAAATATTGCCTTTTTACGTCCCTTGATCCACCATTTTGTGATGATCTGTGTGCTGCCTCAGTGATCACCTGACAAGAAATACTACAGCTCTAACTGTAATAGAAAGAAGTGGAACTCTGTCTGTTAATTGTCTCATGTGACCATAACATGTATGGTTTGTTTAGTATGTTTGTGTGCACTGTGAATTTTCTTTTTATGATTACCCAATGGCACATACTACTAAATAAGTTTATTGTTATGAAAATGGTTTATTTACATGAAGCAGGGGTTTTACATATGAGCTGTGTTATGCAATATCTTTTTATAGAGACCTACATTGTTTGGGGGGGTATAGTTTCCCTTTAACTCACTTGCACCCACCCCTGAGCCAACGCAATGTACCCAGGTGCATTTTTGTAACCCGTGTGGCATTAGGCTGAGGGCACATGGAGAGTTTGCTACACTGCTCTCGGCTTGTACTTCACGTGCTCCCAGCCTTGGCCCAAAAGTACTCAAGGGGCCTCGTTATGGTGTGTTCTTATTTTCAATTGCTACCTGCAACATGATGCTGTGATAGTGTTTCTGTGAGCAGCAGGTAAGGAAGCAACAGAATAGGGGAACAGAACCCAGAATGAAACGAAAGAGAATGGCAGAACCTTTCTATTAGTCCTAAGAGAATGGGAGCCTGAATAACTCCTTTTGTGTTCTCAAGATACAATATGTGTAGGCTCTGCTAGATGATGCTGAGAGAATTATTGCTGCACTGTGCTGCTTGGAGAAAAATGTGCTATAAATCAACAGGAGGTGGTGTTTTGCAAACGATTGCAGTTTAAAGTGTGGATTATTGCACAATGAAGCCGCATTTCCTGCTACTCTGGTGGCCACTTCCTGCCTAGTTAAAAATATGTTTGTGCTATTGTTGCCAAAGAACAGAATAATCTGTGAATAAGTGTGTTTGGTTTCCGTAAGGATGAAACAAAATGCTCTTGTGCTAATTATTTCAGAAGAACCGTCTAATATTTCTTGATTTACTTTACAGAGTGGGATACCTGGCCGGATGTCTAGTTCAGGCATTGCACGAGAGACAGCCAGACCTTCAGATTGACATGAGAGACATGCTCTGTGTTCAGATAGCTGGACTTTGTCATGACCTTGGTAAATATCAGTGCAAACAATAGACCAACTGCTACTTATGGCCATTGCCTTTTGTTGTCATCAAAGCTGCCCCATTTTATTATGCCCTAACCTTGACTAAAAAGTGAAGTCATCAGTTCGTCTTTATTCAAACACTTCATGCTATATTTGACAGTTCCCTCAAAATGTTCATTGTTGGACTTTTTTTTTTTTTTTTCATTTTAGCCTCCCCACTTTGCAGGCCCAAACTTAACCAGTGCACCCCTTCTTTCATTCTCTCATAACAAGGTTGGATATGAAAGAATACCTTAGTGTATCAGCCATAGTTCCATAAATATCTAGGACAGTAAATAGGTTTCCATGCTAAATATCACCCTAACTGAGCTTTTAGCTGTATTTAGGAGAGCACATAGGCATTCTTCTTTAAAGTGATACTGACCCTGAAAAATTATTATTCAAAATATTAATGTACATCAAAATTTACCTATAGCTCATGTTGATCGTTTTTCACTGATAGGGCTGCTTTTGAAAGTAATTGTTACTTTAAGTTCCTAAACCTGACTGTTTTGCCAACCTGAGTTTCTAATGCTAACGGACTGCTGAATCTCAAATATGGCAGCCCCCTTATAGAGGAACATGTGGGATCAGATGGGTAATGTAAAAGCTTCTGCAAATACTTTTTTATGGCAAAATTATAGATAGACATACAATGTAGAAGGAAGGTATGGCCGCTCCAGACTTACCCCGTGTGTGTTTAAATTGGTGCAGCTCCATTTTGGTGTACCGGCTGCTCAGCTATCGGCGTTCCCACTGTAATTAGACATGCAAGAGGATAGAAAGGCGGCACTCCGGTAAAAAAGAAGGTGGTTTATTGCAACAGGTCACAAACCAACATCGCCTGATGCATTTCGGGAGCAACTCCCTTAATAATAGGCTTTTGATTAAATTATAGATAGCATGCAAGGACAATATTGTGATAATATGAAAAAAGGGTTAATTTCTTGTGTCCCACAGCTTGGGAACCACTGGCCTTTTAAAGGAACAGTAACACCAAAAAGGAAAGTGTTTAAAAGGAATACCAATATAATGTGCTGTTGCCCTGCACTGGTAAGGGTGGTGGCACATGGGGAGATTGTCTTGTGCGAGAAATGCTTATGCCATCCCACCGGCGGTTCACTTTCTAGCTGGTGGGATGGCATAAGCGTTGCTTCACTTTTCCAAAGTCGCCAGAGGTTTCCTTGTGAGGCAACGTATTTGCCATCCTGCCAGTGATTCACATTCTTGCCGGTGGGAAAGCATTTTGGGTAGATTTTGTAGCCAACAGTAGCGAAGATTTATTGAAGGCGCCTCTCCCCATGTGCCCCCACCCTAAAAATAGCCTGTTTGCTTCTAAATCTCTACTATAGTTCAAATAAACAAGCTGCTGTGTAGCCATGGGGAGGTATTCAAGCACAATATACCATTGTATACTACAGAAATTCTTATCCGCTGTGTATTCTGTGCCTTTTCTTCTTTTTTTCAGCTTGAATGGCTGCCTCTATGGCTACACAGAAGCTTGTTTATATAAACTATAGTTGGGTTTCTGACGCCAACACACTGCTGTTACAATTGCAGAGCAACAGCACATTATATTTTAATTAATATAAACACAAATTTTTTGATGTTATAGTTCCTTTAAATCTACTTCACTGGGAAACTAAGGTTGGAGCTCTGGCCATCACCAGTAGCACATTTATGTTACAAAGGATTTGTGGTCTGAGACACTTACTCTCCGTCTCTACACACTATCGGCAGATTTGTACAGAGGGGAAATAAATTGCTATGATCATATTTTTTTTATTCTTTAGCATATTTAAGAAAAAAAGAATTGTTGTAACCATCTTTTGTTACTGGAAAAAAGGCCCCACAGATATCACATTATTCCATTAATTTTCAATGAAGTTACAAATCTTGACTGTTTTATTAAACTGTAAAAAAAAAAAGTCGACTTATATAGAAATTTGCCAGCTTTTACTTGGGTTTTTTATGTGAATTTTTGCTCTTCGATATTTAAAAATATATTCAAGTATTCACATTTTTTTCCTGCATTTTCTCAAACATGGAAAAACTGCAATTTCAGATTTTCTGCCCCATAAAGGGGTTGTTCACTTTTAGTATGATGTAGAGAGTGATATTCTAAGACAATTTGCAATTGGTTTTCATTTTTTATTTGTGGTTTTTGAGTTATTTAGTTGTTTTTATTCAGCATCTCTCCAGTTTGCATTTTCAGCAATCTGGTTGCTAGGGTCCAAGTTACCCTAGCAACCATGCACTGATTTGAATAAGAGACTGAAATAGGAAAGGGTCTGAATAGAAAAATTGGTAATAAAAATAAGCAATAATAATAAATTGGTAGCCTTAGAGAGCATTTGTTGTTTAGATGGGGTCAGTGACCCCCATTTGAAACATGGAAAGAATGTAAATAATTTAAAAAACTATAAAAAATAAAATATGAAGACTAGCTGAAAAGTTGGTTCGAATTAGCCATTTTGTTAACTTCAAGGTGAACCACCCCCTTTAAAGTTGTTTGTGCTATAACCTCATAATGTTTCTGATGACATTTTCCAATATAATATATTTTTTTTTTTCCGTTTATTTCAGGACATGGACCCTTTTCCCATATGTTTGATGGGAGATTTATGCCCCTTGCCTGCCCCCAAAAAAAGTTTAAGGTGTGTATTTTCTTTTAATTGATCCAGAATTGTGTTTCTTACTATCCTCGTCACAGACCCTTGCAGAAGCAATGTATAAATTACTTTGGAAAGATGGAAGATTGTCTGAAGTTTGTTTATTTCTTGGCCAGATAGAAAAGCCATATTTAATTATGTAAGTCCTTTGACCTCTGTTTTGTATCATGTAAACTATACACCAGCTAATCCAACATACAGGCATGTATTCCATAACTAATACATGTAAAATGTTATTGCAAAGCTCATAGAAGGACGTGGGTTTTATTTCTTTCAGCATGAGTCTGCATCAGTAGCAATGTTTGACCACCTTATACAATCCAATGGTTTAGAGGAAGCGATGAAAGAGAACGGACTTTGCTTACCCGACGACTTAACCTTTATCAAAGAGCAAATAGCAGGGCCTCTGTCATCAGAAGCTGAGCAGCAGTTTAACTCCAGCCCAAATAGCTCTTCGGTAAGGATTTAGAAATATATATTATTGAAAACACTAACTGGCTTGCTGAAAGCAGCAGAATTTTGCCTGTGACTGCTCCTCGTGTTATTAAATGGCACTCGTACTCGGGCTAATAAACTGCCAACTTGGTCTCTCTGCAGCTTTTATCTGCCGGGGGAATTGCCACCAAAGGGGTAGTTCACGTTTGAGATCACTTTTAGTATGTTATAGAATATCCAATCCCTATTGATCTTATTTATATTTTATAGTTTTTGCTCTTTGTTTCCTCTTTCCAGCTTTTAATTGGGGGTCACTGACCCCATCTAAAGAATAAATACTCTGTAAAGCTCCAAATGTATTTTTATCGCTAGTCATTTTTCTATTCAGACCCACCTCCTATTTCTATTTGTCTCTTATTCAAGTAAGTGCATGGTTGCTAGGGTTATTTGGACCCTAGCAACCAGATTGTTTAATTTGCAAACTGGAGAGCTGCTGAATAAAAAAGATAAATAATGCAAAAACGACAAAAAAACAAGTGCAAATTCTCTCTAAATATTACTCTACATTATACTAAAAGTTAATTTTAAGCAACGGCAGGGGGGAGAGGCCCCTTCGGCACGAACGCCCAGGGGCCCCATAAGCACAGCAAACAGGTGTGTGCTGCTGAAGCAAATGAGTGCAGGCAAACTCCACATATGGGGTAAGGTGAGAGCTCTATCCCTCCGTCCAGTCGTTCCACTCTGGTCACGTAGTACAAACGATTCAGTTAAAGCAAAAGAGCATTCACTGGCTCTTTTTAATCGTAGGGGTAGAGATTACCATATAGGTAAGGATAAAAGTAAAAATCCAAGTTTATGAAAATTCACATATGAAAAATCAAAAGTGGGTGAAGCAAAGCAGGGGAGTGCATGGCTAAGGTGTGTGCTGCTGCCCAGACTTCCTCCAGATCACTGAGAAATCTGCTTCCTCCAGCCTTCCTGGGCTATTTAGCGATAATTGGGCATTCCTCCAGCGATTTCAGTTATCGGAAATGAAGAGACATTTTCTGTATCAGGTTTGTCTGTAAACATTTCTAAATCCCAGGCCTTACCTTTAAACACCCCTAAACATGTGATTAAAGGGATACTGTCATGGGAAAAAATTTTTTTTTCAAAATGAATCAGTTAATAGTGCTGCTCCAGTAGAATTCTGCACTGAAATCCATTTCTCAAAAGAGCAAACAGATTTTTTTATATTCAATTTCCCAGCTGCCCCAAGTCATGTGCTCTGATAAACTTCAATCGCTCTTTACTGCTGTACTGCAAGTTAGAGTGATATCACCCCCTCCCTTTTTCCCCCCAGCAGCCAAACAAAAGAACAATGGGAAGGTAACCAGATAACAGCTCCCTAACACAAGATAACAGCTGCCTAACACAAGATAACAGCTGCCTGGTAGATCTAAGAACAACACTCAATAGTAAAAACCCATGTCCCACTGAGACACATTCAGTTACATTGAGAAGGAAAAACAGCAGCCTGCCAGAAAGCATTTCTCTCCTAAAGTGCAGGCACAAGTCACATGACCAGGGGCAGCTGGGAAATTGACAAAATGTCTAGCCCCATGTCAGATTTTAAAATTGAATATAAAAAAATCTGTTTGCTCTTTTGAGAAATGGATTTCAGTGCACAATTCTGCTGGAGCAGCACTATTAACTGATTCATTTTGATAAAAAAAATTTTTCCCATGACAGTATCCCTTTAAACTATTGGAACTTAATTTCCCATTTATCTGGAGACATTCCTTCATTGAATACTTGGGGGTCTATCACACCGGTATATACGTCTCTTTACAAATGTAATTACCCCAACCTAATTAAAAAATTGGCAAAGGACCTTGAGGAGTGGTCCAGGTACGCTATATCGTGGTTTGGGAGAATCCACTCAGTAAAAATGACTTTAGTACCCAGAATTTTGTATCGGTTTCGTACACTACCGGTGACGATTAAGATAAGAGATATTAATTATCTTCAAACTAAACTTAACAAATTCATTTGGACCCATAAACCACCACGTATCAATAAGAGGACTATGTATAGGCCTCCATTACAAGGTGGTCTAGGTTTACCGAATTTATTATTGTACTATAAGGCTGCGAGGATCTCCCAGACCACCCAATGGCATCTACCGCCTCATGAGAATAGATGGGTCCAGTTAGAGACACTTTTAGCACACCCCACTGACCTGTCTTTTTATTTGTGGGCAGATAGAACACAGGTTAAATCTGTCCCCGTGCTTAGCTGAAACACACCATTTGGACATGGCACGACAGCTGCGGGAAATTCCAACCGGCCGGATCTCTTAGTATTCTCACTCCATTACACAATAACCCGCTCTTTCTCCCTGGCTATGCTACTCCGGCGTTTCAATGGTGGAAAGCAAATGGCATCAATAGAATACAAGATATGTTACTGACTATGGGTATTAAATCATTTCAGTATTTGCAATTTGTAAAATCTATGCCAGAGAGCGAGACTTATAGATACTCACAGTTACTACACTTCATTCGTTCTGTTGATCCCTCTTTTTAATCTAGACCTCCAACCCTGTTGGAAACCTGCTCTCAACGAGCTGGGAAACTGCGAGGTACCATTTCTTTACTATATAAATATTTAGTCTCTATAGATGTGGAAAAGCCCCTTAAATACATGCTGGACTGGGAGAAAGATTTGGGGCGTTCTATATCTCAACAAGAATGGTCCCCTAACACTGCCATTAGAGAATCTACATATAAAGTGCTGATGCGTTGGCACCTCACACCAGCTAGGAAACATCGCTTTGATCCTTCCACTCCCGATTCTTGCTTCAGGGGTTGTACAGCAGTTGGGGATTATCTACATATCTGGTGGACATGTCCGGTGGCAAAACAATATTGGGCAGAGGTTTATAGATTACTTGAGCGAGTATTTCAAACGCATATAGTCCCTGAAGCGACTACGGCTCTTTTAGCCTGCCCATCCAAAGCCCTTACGAAACTCCAGAACAAATCTTAGCTGCTGCACGAACCAATTTAGCGAAACACTGGCTACAACACGCTATAGATATTCATGCTGTCACTGCAAAAATTACTCAAACACAGAATATGTTGTATTTAACAGCTGTATTAGAAGACAGGGTAGAGAGACATATGCAAATTTGGGCCCCATGGAATGTGTTTCTGCAACCTTGAGCGATACAATGCGCAAAAAAAAAAAAAAAAAAGAGACATTTTCTGGAGATTTGTCGCCTGCAGCCGCGCATATAAAATCGCAGTCGACAAATCTTCCCCTGTGCCATTGTCCTAAAGTAAACTAAAAATCCCCTCCAGGAAATGCCCCTAAAGTGAGAGCACAAAATCCATCTGGCACGGAGTGTTTTTCAATGTTGAGATCTGATTCAATTTACTGTAATGAAATAATCTGCATGTAATTACTTTACGTATGTTTATTATGTACTGGTGCCTCTGATGGATAAACCGTTCCAAAGCTAGGCTGATTAAAGTGGTTGTTCACCTTTAAATTAACTTTTAGTATGATTTAGAGCGTGATATTCCCAGTCAATTTGCAGCTGGTTTTCATTTTCTGTTAAGGTGGCCATAGACTCAAAAATCCGCTCATTTGGCGACATCGGCAAACGAACGGATCTTTCCCCGATATGCCATTAACGGCATGGCTATATCGGGGGTAATTTGAACGTTCGGCCGTATGGCCGAATGATCAAATTACGATGCGCCAAGGGGCTCCGACGGGTCGGTCGGGTAAAAATCAAACCTTCCCGAACGATATCGTGGCCAGATATCGATCGGGAAGCCCCCATACACAGGCAGATAAGCTGTCAAATCGGTCCAAACGACCGGTATCGGCAGCATTATCTGCCCATGTATGGCCACCTTTACTTGTGGTTTTTGAGTTCTTTAGCTTTTTATTCAGCGGCTCTCCAGTTTGCAAATTTTAGATATCTTATTGCTAGGGTTTACATTTCCCTAGCAACCATGCATTCATTTGAACAGGAGAGGCCTGAAAAGAATGATGAGTTGAAAAAGTACCAATTACAATACGTTTGTAGCCTTACAGAGCATTTGTTTTTTAGATTGGGTCAGTGACCCCCATGGAAATTTAGAAAGAGTCAGAAAACACAGGCAAATCATTAAAAAAAGATTTAAAAAAATAAATACTGAAGACCATTTTTTAAATATAATTTTTAGTTTTTGAGTTATTTAGCTTTTTATTCAGCAGCTCTGCAGTTTCAGCAATCTGGTTGCTAGGGTTAGCAGTCTTATTCAAATCAATTAACCTAGCAAACCTGCATTGATTTGAATAAGAGACTGCTACCCCTAGCAACCAGATTGCTGAAACTGCAAACGATTTCTTATTGCTGCATAGATCCCTTAGTGGGGTCACTGAGTGGAGTATAAGCTAAGAGTGGAGTGGTAGCAAACAGAGAAAATTCCTCATAAATAACCCCAATACAATTACTTGCGGCATTGATTGTGCACACTCTTTAATTGGGCTGCATTCTTTTGCAGCTCCCATCCTTGTCTTTTCTTCCATGCTGTACAGTGCTGGAGTTTGGGCCCAAATTTATCCCTAGCTTCAACTTTAATAATGTAACATTCCTAGAGTAATGTGACCGTGTACGGTCAGACTTTATAAAAGGTCTTGAAACATTGTAGTCTGTGACAAAAAATAATTTTAAATAAATTTAAATGAAAATAAATATTCAGAGTCCAGGATATTCGCATGAAAGTATAATTCATGGGCCCCATCTAGAATCTAGAACTGTTACTATGACAGTGTAAAATACAGTTGGTGCTTTGGGGAAATAAATGGGATATACATAAAAATGTTACATTACATTTTGCCTCTAATTGTTTATTAAACGTTTTGAACGGCAATATACCTATTGTAAATACCAATGCAAGAATGCACTCTATGGATTAGCAGGAAAGGCTAAAACTAAGTAAGCTTTATCCAATAAACCCTCAAAGTAATGCTGCTCTGAGTCCTCTGTCAAAAGACAGAACTCTGTCTGTTAATTGGCTCATGTGACCTAACATGTACGGTTTGCTTGTGTGCATCGTGAATCCTAGACTCCCAAGGGGGTATAGGTTTCCTTTAAATGACTGCAGACTAGTGATGTGCGTATCGGGTAAAACACAACCCCGTCTGCCCGAGTCCGACTTCTGGGTTACTTTTATAGACCTGCCCCGCCAGCAGTTTAAGGAGGCAGACGGCGAGAGTAGGAAGAAGAGCCCTCGACCCACAATTGGGGGTGCAAGCTCGGCCCGACCGACCCGTGGGTCCTGCGAGTATCGGGCCGGCCCGGACATCACTACTGCAAACCGAACATTAGACCACAGCAGGTAGTCAGGGAAGCAGGTATTAGATGCACTCTGTATTATATCAGCTGAATTATAATTGTAATATATACCCACACCAATATGGGACTTAACCAGTTTGCCACAGCACATGAGGCTATGGTTGGACGAACATGATTATGTAGCGATCGCTATATCATGAAGGCTGTGTGATCTTGTTTTTTCACCGGATGCATATAACTGGCTAAAGAACCATTCTACATTGAATATCCATATAGCACAGCGTGAACTATATTGGTGAATAAATACTCAACCCCCACACCTGGTCACCGCTCCTTTACACCGTAAGGCGACATAAACCACTTTGGATTGGATTGGCGACATAAACCACTTTGGATGTCTCCATATATTGATGTCAGATGTGACGGCACACTGTTATCCTCCTTATATGAGCATCCACTCACGGATTCGTTTGGACTGATGCTTTGTGCACCGCTCTAAAACACGTTACAATTGGGAACAACTTGGCGGTTTCAACTAACAGTTTGCACATAGTTCCACATATCTAATTGCATTCAATAGTGAGAGTTAAAGGAGAAGGAAACCTAGTCGGCGCAAACCCCCCCCCTCCCGTGTGTTGCCCACCCTCCCTCCTCCCCCCTGGCCTACCCGTCCCGGTTGGCAAATGACCCTAACTTGTTACTTACCCTTCTGCACAGGTCCAGTCCACGGAGTTCAAAGGCACCATCTTCTTCCACGCGATCTTCTTCCTGCTTTGAACAGCGTTTTGCCGCATGCGCAGTAGGAGCATTTCGCTGGTACGGATCTACTGCGCATGCACCAAAAGTCACAAAGTTTTCCGATATCACTTAGTGACTTTTGGCGCATGCGCAGTAGATCGTACTGGTGAAATGCTCCTATTGCGCATGCGCCGGTCAAAGCAGGAAGAAGATCGCGTGGAAGAAGATGTCGTCTGTGAACTCCCTGGACTGGACCTGCGCAGAAGGGTAAGTAACAAGTTAGGGGCATTTGCCCAGAGGGACGCATTTGCCCAGAGGGACGGGTAGGCCAGGGGGGGAGGAGAGAGGGGAAGCAACACATGGGAGGAGGGGAGGGTTTTTGCGCCGACTAGGTTTCCTTCTCCTTTAAATGGGGTAGAGGGATCCCTACCCCCTAAGCAGCGCTCTTTATTTTAAATGGTTTTAGTATATATGGCATGGTGAAAATAAATATTGCCTTTTAACTCAATTGCTTTGTATGGCCATTGGTTATCTAATATTGTTAGAATTGCATTTGGAGGTTAAGTCCCATATTGGTGTGGGTATATATTGCAATTTAAAGTAAGTGTGGACACCTCCATTAATGCAGGCTAGAAATTTGCTGTTGCATCTAATTATATATGCACCTTGCTTGGGCTTAACAGGTATTTGAATTATAATTGTTCTATTAATTTTTGACAACTTGCAGTGGCCGTATCGAGGTCGGACAGAAGAGAAAAGCTTCCTCTATGAAATTGTGGCTAACAAAAGAAATGGCATTGATGTGGATAAGTGGGACTATTTTGCCAGGTACATGTCTGGAAGTAGTTTATATTCTTGTTCAAGCCCTAGGGCCACAGGTTGGACACCCCTGATGTAGAGAGAGATATCCTGAGACAATTTGCAATTGGTTTTCATTTTTTATTACTTGTGGTTTTTGAGTTATTTAGCTTTTTATTCAGCGGCTCTCCAGTTTGCAAATTTTAGGTATCTTGTATGCATCGATTTTAATTAAAGACTGGAATATTAAAAACAGGAGAGGCCTGAAAAAAGAAAGATGAGTTAAAAAAGTTAAATAACAATACATTTGTAGCTTTAAAGAGCATTTTGTTTTTAGATGGGATCAGTGACCCCCATTGAAAGCTGGAAAGAGTCAGAAGAAACAGGCAAATAATTCAATAACTAAAAAAAAATAAATACTGAAGACCAATTGAAAAGTAACATATAAATGACCATTCTATAACATCCTGAAAGTTGTACGGCACCTTTAAGCTTGTGTAGAACTAGAATGGGCTCATTCTTGAGAGAAAGTGTTATCTCTTGCAGCGATACAGTATCTTGTTTTGTATGTTGTTAATGATTTGTCTGTGTAGTCATATTGCTAAGCTAAAATAAATTTTAATCATTGTGAACTATGAAAAGGAGCCACCGCTGCCATACAATCGTGAAAATGTTGTCTGCATGTTCCATGTTGTTACTAGTCTCAGGTGGTTTGTCTGTTCAGTCTGTTTGTGAACCAACATCGAATTATTACAGAGGCTTAAAGGAACAGTAACACCAAAAAATTAAAGTGTTTAAGAGTAATAAAAATATAATGTAGTGTTGCCCTCCACTGGTAAAACTGATGTTGCTTCAGAAACACTACTATAGTTCATATAAACAAGCTGCTGTGTAGCAATGGCGGTAATTGAAAAAAAGGCTATATGGCACAGGTTAAAGGGATCCTGTCATCAGAAAACGTTTTTTTCAAAATGCATCGGTTAATAGTGCTACTCCAGCAGAATTCTGTACTGAAATCCATTTCTCAAAAGAGCAAACAGATTTTTTTATATTCAGTTTTGAAATCCGACATGGGGCTAGACATTTTGTCAATTTCCCAGCTGCCCCTGGTCATGTGATTTGTGCCTGCACTTTAGGAGAGAAATGCTTTCTGGCAGGCTGCTGTTTTTCCTTCTCAATGTAACTGAATGTGTCTCAGTGGGACATGGGTTTTTACTATTGAGTGTTGTTCTTAGATCTACCAGGCAGCTGTTATATTGTGTTAGGGAGCTGCTATCTGGTTACCTTCCCATTGTTCTTTTGTTTGGCTGCTGGGGGGAAAAGGGGAGGGGGTGATATCACTCCGACTTGCAGTAAAGAGTGATTGAAGTTTATCAGAGCACAAGTCACATGACTTGGGGCAGCTGGGAAATTGACAATATGTCTAGCCCCATGTCAGATTACAAAATTGAATATAAAAAAATCTGTTTGCTCTTTTGAGAAATGGATTTTAGTGCAGAATTCTGCTGGAGCAGCACTATTAACTGATTCATTTGGAATTTTTTTTTTCCCCATGACAGTATCCCTTTAAATAGTGGATAACACCATTATGTTCTACAGAGCTTATCTGCTGTGTAACCTGAGCCTTTTCTTATTTGAATGTCTGCCTCCATTGCTACACATCAGCTTGTTTGTATGAACTATAGTAGTGTTTCTGAAGCAAACACATCAGTTTTACCAGTGCAGGGCAACAGTACATAATATTTTCATTACTTTAAAACACTTTAATTTTTTGATGTTACTGTCAACTAGTGGTGTGAAGGGCGAATATTGTCGGCCATAAAAAGAAACGCTGGCCACGTCGTGGAATATAGCATCATTTTTATAAATCTACATTTTGCATCTTTTTCAGTTTTTTTTTTTTTTCCTGTAAAATAATTAGACATTTTCCGCAGGGATTGTCACCATCTGGGCATTCAAAACAACTTTGACTACAAGCGATTTTTAAAATTTGCCCGAGTTTGTGAAGTCGGCAGCAAGAAGCACATCTGCACCCGAGACAAGGTAAAGCCGCCTGTTTTTGTTGCCAGTGCTTCCTGTAAACTTAAGGGCCTGTTTGCTTGTTCTTGTTATAGTTGTGTCTCATGTATTGTGTGTTTTGGCACAAGTTCTGTTTTGACAGCTGCAGTATCTGTGGGAGAGTTGCCCTTTTCTCTTTCATTTCAGGGGTGAGAGAACAGGATTTTTCAAGTATGACAAAAATCCCTCTATTCACCCGTTGCTGCTTTTAATTGTTAAGCACATAAAGGGTTTTTATGAAAATGAGAGGTGTACACAACTAGGGAACAATGAAGTTGGCATTTCACCATCAGTGTCTCTATAATCAGAGGGAAACCACAACAAGGGATTAATGCTGGTTTCACCACTGCCTTCTCCATTCTAGTATAGCGGTGGTAAAAACTCAACACGTGTCCTAATCATTAGACCTGCCATAAATTAACGTTTTTTTTCCCATTCTCTATGTAGGAAGTTGGAAATCTGTATGACATGTTCCATACCCGCAATTGTCTCCACCGACGGGCGTACCAGCACAAAGTGGGCAACATCATTGAGACAATGTAAGACAGGGACAATGTGGGAATTGAATTTGACATGAATTGAATTGTATTCTTGCACCCTCCAAACACACACCTTAGAAGACACAGAGAACTACTAGTAGCAGCTATTTGGCAATCCTTATTGGAAGCAAAACAATCCTATTGGGTTTATTTAATGTTTCCATGATTTTCTAGTAGACTTAAGGTATGAAGATCCAAATTACGGAAAGATCTGTTATCTGGAATACCCCAGGTCCCTAGCATTCTGGATAACAGATCCTATACCTGCATTGTCTATGGCAAGCATATTTTTTGCATTTTGTAGCTGCAACTAGTAGCTCAGTGTGTCTTCACCCTTAGTCGCCCGGGCGACAAATCTCTTCTTCGGGGCGACTAATCCCTCCGAACTGCCTTCCGCTGGCTAGAATGTAAATCGCCGATGGGATGGAACTCGGAGCTCTTCGTTTTCCGAAGTCGCCTGAAGTTTCCTCATAACTTTGGAAAACGTATCGATCTAAGTGCCATCCCGCCTGGGATTTACATTCTAGCCAGCGGGGAGGCTTCGCCCCGAAGAAGACTAATCTCCCAGAATCTCAGCGTGTGTGTCTGCCCTTATGGCTTGTGCTTCTCCCCCCCCCCTTATCTTAATGATCACTGGCAGATACAGTATCTCTGTTGATAGCTTGGCCAGTTGTTGGGATAAGCAGCTGTAAACTAAAACTGTAAACTGCTTGCATTTATTGTTCTGGAACTTTTTTGTTTAAATTTTAATCTCTTTGGTTCCTTGAGCCAAGCAAGCAATCATTTCTTTCAAAGCCAGACTGAAGGATGATAGCATTTTATATATACCCTCACATTGTATGAGAAAATGCATATTCATATAGTTCCCCTATATGAATATGCATTTTCTCATACAATGTGAGGGTATATATAAAATGCTATCATCCTTCAGTCTGGCTTTGAAAGAAAGCCAGACTGCCGCTTTAGTTTTTATGATATCTTTTGTACAGGCTATAAGGACATTGGCACACAGGGAAATTTTCAATACTGCGGGCAACTAATCCCCCCAAAATGCCTTTCTGATGGTAACAATGTGAATCACCTGCAGGATGGCATACGTGTTGCTTCAGTTGAAGTTGCCTGAAGTTTCCTTGTGCCATTTATCGCAGGAGACTTATTTAAGGGTCGAATAGTAAATTTGAATTCTAATTTTCAAGTGTCAAAATTCACACATTCAAATTTTAATCCCCCTATTTGAATGTGAATGTGAGATGTATTACACGTTGACCATGGAAACCGTACTAATTCGAATATTCAGCACCTAAATCCTGCCAAGTTCATGTACAAGTCAATGGCAGAGGTCCGTTGAGCCATTTCGAGATGTTAATATCGTTCCTGACACAAGTCCATTTTCAGAAGAAAAACTTGATTCGTACAAATTGAATACGATACGAATTTACGGGTCGGAAGCATTCGATCGAATATTAGACATTAGAATTTTTTCACAAATAACCTCCCAGTCAAATTGTGAGTATATTTGAATTAACAAAAAATTCACATGAATTCAAAATTCAACCTCTGATAAATGGGCCTCTAAATCTCCCCGTGTGCCACCACCCTAAGTAGACTTCAAGGATTGTCCCTGCAGAACGGTGCTTATTACAGGTATGGGACCTGTTATCCAGAATGCTCGGGACCTGAGGTTTTCCGGATAACGGATCTTTCCATAATTTGGGTCTTCATGCCTTAACTCTACTAGAAATTAATTTAAACATTAAATAAACCCAATAGGCTGGTTTTGCTTCCAATAAGGATTAATTATATCTTAGTTGGGATCAAGTACAAGCTACTGTTTTATTATTACAGAGAAAAAGGAAATCAATTTTAAAAATTTGGATTATTTGGATAAAATGTAGTCTATGGGAGACAGCCATTCCGTAATTTGGAGCTTTCTGGATATCTGGTTTCTGGATAAGGGATCCTATACCTGTACAGAAGAATACATATGCGAGCATCATTTTATTGTATTTCACTGTATAGACTGTTCCTTTTTTTTAACAGGATCACAGATGCTTTTGTAAAGGCAGACCCTCACATCAAAATAGAAGGGGCCAATGGAAAGTATTATTCAATCTCTGGTTCAGTGGATGATATGGTGGCTTATACCAAACTCACAGGTAAACCATTAATTACCACTCGGCTCTTTGCCTGATTGTTGCTCTGTTTTGTTTGGATGGTAATAGCCTCCTTGTCTAATGAGGGCTAGAATGATCCATTAATATAAATGGGTATAATAAAAGAAAGAAAGAAAGAAAACGGGGTGGGCAAACTTGTGAATGGGAGAGGCTGGTATTGTATGTTGAGGGGGGACCTAATGATGACAACAATGCATCTGCAGTTAAAACAAGGTAGAGGGCTGCTGTGCTACGAGGCACACATTGCATCCCCTTGAGTCCTCGTTTGCCCCCACTTGTCTACTTGGTTTCACTGGTGAGGCCCACCCTCTCTTCTTCACCTTAGCAGAAGTGCGTTCATATCAAGTGCTCTGTATCCCTCAACAAAGTGAGATCAGCAGGGAACTTGGGGTGTGAGTTACTGTTTCCTACAAACAGAACATGGCCCAAAGTTTGTTCAACTATCCTTGTAAAAGATGATCCAATATTATTCAGTTTAAAGGTGAACTCCACATAAACATAACTTAAGCTTTTTGAAAAATAAACATAATTTCAAGCAACTTTGCAATATACATTAATTAAAAAATATGCAGACTTTTCATAATTTTTAATGGTTTGGAACAGTTCCCTAATCCTAGCCCCCTTCTCATCTGTCTAACTACTTTGCTGAGCTGGCTGACTACTGTTACTTTGTATCAGCAGCCAGCTGTCCTTAGACTGCTTCCTCCAAACCCCACAATTCCCTGCACATGTGATTTCAATAAGGAACAGAACATCACAGTGCAATGCATTGTGGGTTATGTAGTTCCTGCATGCTGTCTGTAAGCCAGCCATGTCCAAAGTCCGGTCTGCAGACAAATTTGCACCGGCCCACAGTGTCTCTCCAGAAACCCATAATATTGCGGCCCACCCCACCTCGCTTGTGACCTGTGGTGCTGAAGGTTCAATATAGACTGTGCTACCAGCTGGCAGTGACGCGCTGCTCACATATGCAGCCATACATCTTTAGGGCCGAAGTTGAATAGACGCACTAACGTTCCAGTAGTGCAGTAAAGAGGCACGTTAAAGACGTCTTATGTATGCCATAACGTGCTGCGTATGTGAGAGTGGCGCGTCGCTGCCAGCAAGTAGCACAGTCTATTATTTGCACCTTCAGCACCGCAAATGAATACAAGACCTGTACAACAACTACTCCTGTGTTTTGGATACCAAAAGTCTTTTTGGCAAAAGAGGTGATTTAAATTGGTGTAATTTAGATCTGTCTGCAATAACCACTTTCAATATTATTGATTACCAGGGTCTAACATACGTCCGTGCCAATTGAGATTTGTATATTGTAGATTAGAAAAAGGAACCCCTTATTAATCAATTTACTTAATAAATCCCTTGTTTGGGTTAAAATAATTTTAAGAATCATTAATCACTAATTCATTGTTGATTAATTACTGATAACACGAATAATCATTGTTGGGTCGTTTTGGGGATATATTGGCAAAATATACAGTTGGCACAATTTCCTTTTTTTTAATTGAGAGTCGAATCATAGAGCACTAATGATTCTTAAAATTATTTTAACCCCAAAAAAGGGATTTATATTTAAGTAAATTGATTAATGAGGTGTTGGTCGTTATTATTAGTGCAATTAATTAAACCTCCTTCAATTAATTGAGGTATCTAAAGTGCCAGAGCTTAAATCAATAAATAATTCATTAGACTTCAATCATTAATTCTAAAGCAGCTTGTGCTAATATGATTGTCAATCAACAATGAATTATTAGTGCAATTAATTGACCGTCTTCAATAAGGTATCTAAAGTGCATACGCTGAATGGTCACCAAAACCTCACCAAATCTGGCCCTCGTTGCAAAAAGTTTGGACACCCCTGCTGTAAACTGTGCAGTAATTGTTACAATTTGTAACATCAGTGTTTAGTCCCTCCATCCCTGCCAGGATTTCAAATGATGCAGAAAGAGAAGAACTGTTACACAGCTGGATTTCAGCATAGAAAATGCCATTTATTCATACTTTTGGGAGAAACTGGTAACTGCGATGGGTATATTAGGGGTTTCTGCGTTATGTGGGCCTCTCTATCAAATTTTGGTTTGGAAGCCGGAGTTCCCCTTTGAGGCATTCATAAATCAGGCAGTTCAAAGATTGTTCCTTACCCTTTAGGGATGTAGGATGCCTTTTTTAAAATTTAATATTAGGGAGATTTTTGGAAACTCATTGTACCGGGTAATGTTGAAATCAGTGAGCCTTTTATTTCAACTTTCAATTGAGGCCGACTGAAGGGCAAATGAATAATCTATTGCTGCTCTTTTCTTCCAGATAACATATACCATCAGATCCTGTATTCTAATGATCCCAATCTGAAGGAAGCCAGAGAAATCTTGCAAAAAGTAGAACGGCGACACCTGTACAAATACATAGGACAAACGCACCCGCACAGCAACTCCAGAATTGAACCGGTGAGGATTAACCTAATCAGCTGGGAACTGCATGCTGCACTACTACTGGCTTTTTTTTTTTTTTTTTTGTATGATTGTGTCAGTGTAAATGGTGTTGCTTGCTCAGCCATTACAATCATAGGGCAGAACTGGTATTTGCTATTACCTATAGCTAGAAGGCAAAATTTCCCAGGGAAGGCAAGCACTTCACCACTTCTTACTGTGCAAATAATCCTTTATTTTAGCCAGTTTTACCACTCCAAGTACAGCACAACATTTCGGGGGGTTTGCACCTCCCTTCGTCCTCTAGAAGCGACAACACTATATACATATGACTGTTGTGAAAGGTGGGACATTGTTTTTAGGGCAGCGTGGGACCCTCTGGCTATTGTTTAGATGCTTGAAATTGTCAAGTAGTTGCTGAAAGCACTGTAAAACAGAAAGTGATGTCAAATTGGGCAGGATGTTGTCGGGTGAATAATGCATTTGGTAAAATATATATGGCACAGGTTAAATAGTGGATAACCTATAACACCATTATATTCTACAGAGCTTATCTGCTGTGTAACCTGAGCCTTTTCTCCTTTGAATGTCTTTCCCTATTGCTACACAGCAGCTTATTTATATAAATAATAGTAGTGTTTCTGAAGCAAACACACCAGTTTTACCAGTGCAGGGCAACACTACATGATATTTTTATTACTTTAAAATACTTAAATTTGTTGATGTTACTGTTCCTTTAATCACAATAGAAACAGCTGCGTGGCATGTCACTATCTCAGTGCAGAGTACAGAGTCTGTGAGCACCATGTTGTTTTACATTGTTTCCTTGAGTCAGTTATGTGCTGCACTAACTATAAAGTTTATCCTATCTACAAGTGAGGATCACCAGGGCCAGGGAACACTGCAGGTAGTTGGCCCATTGAAACTGTCTCATGCAGATGAAGGATTTCGATTGTGTCCGATGTTTCCATTTTGTACAATACAATTACAGTATGTGCGTTTCTTCCGCAGGATAAGTATGATAAATTACCAGCTGATCTGGCAAGTTCAGTTCCACAAACATCAGCAAAAGATGTAGAACTTCACGCAGAGGATTTCATAGTAGATGTAAGTAGCTTTGTTGTATTGGATTGTGTACTGAATTAATTGATTGGATAATGAAAAGGAAGGCTGCTCATGTCATGGGGATTAACATTAAGAGGTTTACTATATAAGTTTATGTCAGTTGCAGCATGCTTGAAAATACACAATGTGCAGTCTCATACCTGATAAAAGTGTCTTTATTAGGGATGCACTGAATCCAGGATTCGGTTCGGAATTCAACCATTTTCAGCTGGATTCAGATTCGGCCGAATCCGACCCCTAATTTGCATATGCAAATTAGGATTCAGTTCGGTATTTGGCTGAATCTTTTGCGAGGATTCGGGCGAATCCGAAATAGTGGATTCGGTGCATCCCTACTTTTTATTGTGCAAAATATGCCTACGGAATTAGTCAAAGGGATGTCCCCTATCCATCCATGGGAGCTGCTGGGTAAAGGTGGCCACACACAGACCTGACCAGTATGATATCTGACCAATTGGCCCATAGTCCAAATGAACTGAAACTATAATATGAGCCATACACATGCACAGCCAGCTTTCTATTTCATTTATTAACACTGACTCTACAAATGACTGGAACAAGAAGAGCCAAAGAAATGCACCTTCTTTTCTCCATGTCGGCTTGGGGGGGGCACAGGAGACGGGGGGTATAGCTAATGCCACTAGGAGGCAGGACACAACAGAATAAAAATGTGACTCCTCCTCTGGCTATACCCCCAGCAGTAGGCGGAGCCGGATTGGCCAAAGTGTGACTGCCTTTATTGTATATTAACCTGTTGTTGGCCTGGTTTCAAATGTTGGGAGGTATGTTTCTGTAAAAAGATCTCTATTACAACAGATGGCAAGCTTAAAAGCAGGCTTTGAACCACCTTTTATTCACTAATATGCTGGGAAAAGACCAGTGTTTTTTACTTCCTCCCTATCTGTATACTTTTTCATCCCACCCAACTGCAAATGTTTTTTGTGGAAAACACAGAGACTGAGAGCTCCACTGAGGCCACGGACTGATGTCAGTGATTGAAAGTTCTCATTAAAGCTCTGCATCATATATCAGCGTTATTTGACTAAAGCATCATGATACTTGTATTCCATGTGCAACTTATAAATATGTACTTTTAAAAATACAGGTATGGGACCTGTTATACAGAATGCTCGGGACCTGGGGTTTTCCGGATAACAGATCTTTCCATAATTTGAATCTTCATACCTTAAGGGGCAGATTCACTAAGCTCGAGTGAAGGATTCGAATGAAAAATACTTTGAATTTCGAAGTATTTTTTGGGTACTTCGACCATCGAATTGGTTAAATTCGATCGAAGTCGAACGAAATCGAACGAAAAATCGTTCGACTATTCGACCATTCGATAGTCGAAGTACTTGCCCTTTAAAAAAAACTTCGACCCCCTACTTCGGCAGCTAAAAGCTACCGAAGTCAATGTTAGCCTATGGGGAAGGTCCCCATAGGCTTGCTAACCTTTTTTTGATCGAAGGATTTTCGTTCGATCTTTGGATTAAAATCCTTCGAATCGTTCGATTCGAAGGATTTAATCGTTCGATCGAACGAAAAATCCTTCGATCGAAGGATTAGCGCTAAATCCTTCGACTTCGATATTCGAAGTCGAAGGATTTCAATTCGAGGGTCGAATTTCGAAGTATTTTTTACTTTGAAATTCGACCCTTAGTGAATCTGCCCCTAAGTCTACTAGAAAAACGTGTAAATATTAAATAAACCCAATAGGCTGGTTTTGGTTCCAATAAGGATGAATTATATCTTAGTTTGGATCAAGTACAAGATACTGTTTTATTATTACAGAGAAAAAGGAAAATTAATTTTAAAAAATTTAGTCTATAGGAGACAAACTTTCCATATTCGTTATTCTTTCTGGATAACGGATTTCAGGATAACTGATCCCATACCTGTACTGCCCCCCTGTATTTGAGACCATGTGTCAGTTTAGTTAGCCTTAAAGGTGTTTATTGCATTTTTGTAGGTAATCCATATGGACTATGGAATGAAAGAGCAGAATCCGATAAACAACGTGCGCTTCTACTGCAAGGCTGATCCACGCAAAGCAATTAAGATCAGAAGAGATCAGGTAAGTAAAGTCCAGTGGATCTTCTTTGCATCGAGCCATGTGGATAAATGGGATTGTGTTGCCGTTGTGGGAACCCGATGAGGCAGGAATGAGATGCACTTAGGTCTGGACTGTGTGGAACTTCTTATAAATTCCCAAATGGATTCTATTTTTCCATACTATTCCCAGTATGATGTGGCCAGTCTGGTTATTTCTGACCAACCAGCTATCTCTGTGCAAAGGGAGCAGAATGAGAACTGATCAAAATTCCAGTCCAGTAGACAATGTTATCTCTTCCGGTTTTTTACTGATGTGTCGAAATCGAATAAATGGCCAGTCCGTGTGCTTCGTACAGTATACAGTATATATTTCACATCTACCAACCTCCTATCTTATCTCTATATCAGGTTTCCCAGCTCCTGCCAGAGAAATTTGCTGAGCAGATTATCCGTGTTTATTGCAAGAAAACTGACGAAAAGAGCTTGGAGACTGCAAAAAGATACTTTATTCAGTGGTGCATGAACAAGGATTTCTCTAAACCACAGGTTTGTATGTGACTTCTGACACCTTTCTCTGTGCTAGCATTCGTTCAGCTTTGCTTGTCGGCTGGTGCATATATAAACATTCCGTTTTCAAAAGGTTCCATCAACCTACAGTTACACAAACTGCACATCTCAGGACTTATAAAAAAAAAATAATGTATTTTTATTTGGCACATACAGACGTTTCGTGCTGCTCCTTCAGCCTTTTCCAAAATACAAAAAGTATATACATCCATCCTGCTAAATACCTGGTTTGGTACAAACCTCCACTGACATCACGGACGTGAATAAAGGCGTATCCCCATGTATCTCCCCGTTCATTCATACGTTACTTAAAACCCCCAAGTGTGTGTGTGTGGGGGGGGGGGTGAAGTTCCTACTGAAATGATTGTCTTTCTTGCTGTTGATATTCTCTGCACTGCTGGTTCTAACTCCTGAAATGGTGTAGCACACTACTTTTGATAACATTCACTTTTGAACATTTCTAATTAATTTATATCAAAATGATGCTTAAAATTACATCCTTTCGTTGTCTTTATCCACAGTTTGTTTTTTTTTGGGGGGGAATGGGGTGATTCTCTTTAAAGAATCCGCTCACCCAATAACCCTATTTTGTTGCATGAATTGATAAAGAAAACACCACTAGCCTAGGTATGAGCTTGAGCTGTAATAAGCAGGGCCCTTCCTGTATCCATTAGTATTTGTATGTTTGATTTATACACAATTCTATTGTACTTTACTCCAGGATATGTTGCCACTTACTATTAGTAATGAGCAGTATATCTTATAAATGACTCATTTCAGTGTCCACTCAATTATCCATTATTTTATTTGTGTGTCACATGGTACAACAAAATATATTTAAATGGGTTGTTCACCTTTAAGTTAACTTTTAGTATGATGTAGAGGGTGATATTCTGAGACAATTTGCAATTGGTTTTCATTTTTTATTATTTGTGGGGTTTTTTGCGTTATTAAGCGTTTTATTCAGCAATTTCAGCAATCCGGTCCAAATTAGCCCAACAACAATGAATTGATTTGAATAGGTGACTGGAATATGAATAGGAGAGGCCAGGATGAGTAATGAAACGTAACAAAAACAATCCATTTGTAGCTTTACAGAGCATTTGTTTCTAGATAAGGACCCCAATTTGAAAGCTGGAAAGAGAAATCAGAAACTTTAAAAATCAGAAATCAGATCAGAAATCAGAAACTTTAAAAATGAAGACCAATTAAAAAGTTGCTTAGAACCGGCCATTCTATAACATACTAAAAGTTAAAGGACCGGTAACATTAAAAAAATTTGTATGTATACTACGACAGGGCAACAATCCATTGTGCGGCGCTCGATTTCTCCTCCCTGGCTATCTCGAGAAATCCAGCACTGCACGATGGATCACCAGATCACCTTTTCTGAAGAGGAGCGCAAGCGGAGATTCTGTAAATTATTTCTAATTAAAGACTTTGCAATTTTAAAATTTAATGTGTTGGGTTTTTTTTTTTTCATAGTATACAAAAAAATGTTTTACATTTTTTTTTTTTTTTATACTACTGATTCTTTTACTTAAAAGGTGAACCACCCCATGGATCAGGGTTTACCAATTAATTTACACAGTATTACAGGTTATTATACCCAAATGTCCAGAGGAGGCCCTCTTAAATAAAATAATCGATGCAATTTCCAGAGCACAATGTACCTTAATTACACACTTCTTTTTACTGGCACCAATCAAGTAATCGGAAAGGCCTGGCACACCCCTCGCCTGTGTTTTCCGGAGGTCAAGGCAAGAATAGATAAAGTATTCATTATGGAAAAATTAACTAGTGTAGCATGAAGGTTTGGGATCCAGTATCACTATCCAAGTGGATTTGATCGTTCCATGTTGACCTATTGATAAGCCTAAAAGGAGGATTGGTGCTGAATCATTTGATTCGAAGGATTTAATCGTTCGATTGAACTATTTGCGGTAAATCCTTCGATATTCGATTTACATTCCCCAGTCGAATATCGACGGTTAATTAACCCTCGATATTCGACCCTATGTAAATCTGCCCCTTGAAGTTAAAACTGCTTATTTTTTTTTCTGTTAACATAACGGCTATATGCAACTTTATTAGTAAAAAAAAGAAACTTTTCGGGAAAACTTTTTTAAAAAAACTATTGAAACATAAAAGTGAACCACCCCTTTCACTCCTCTACTCCCTTAGTTTAGTATCGATATTACAGGGAAGGTTGTTTGAGATGAAGCCTTAAGGGTGAAATTGATGTAAGAGCCTTTTTTTTGTTCTCTTTTGCAGGATGGGGATGTTGTAGCTCCAGATATGACTCCCCTGAAAGCCAGTTGGGTTGATGACGATGATGATGAAGATAATGAAGGCCCACAACAGACAGAGCTTCTGCACAAATCCAGAGTGAAGCTGTTTACTAACTAATAGCCTGTGTATGGGGCAAGCTGCTTTTAAATATCCATTTTCATGCACCGGAAAGTTCATGCCTGGATTCTGTTGTCCTACATAGAACTTGCACCTAGACTATCACAAATGCTGCACTCTCAGTCCCAGTTGAAGTCTATTGTTCCTTCCCCCCTATTTCCAGGACCTCAAATGTGTTCCTTTTACCTCCTCCAATACGACAGAGTGAATGTCATGGAGTAAGTGCCAGTGTTTCCTCCTGCAGTAAGAATCGATGCTGAAATCGGTTTTACTCCATCTCTGAATGTACTCCTTGATTTTACTCACAGCTCCGGAACAGCTCCGTGTTTATCATGGAAACCTGAAGAATCACAGTACTCACTGCTCAAAAGCAAAGGTAATATTGGGCATGGGAACAACTTCCTATCAGGTGGCTTTGAACTACAACTCTCACATCCGAGGATTACAGTTCAAGAACATCTGGAATTGTAGAAGTTGCCCACCGCTGCTTTCCTTAGTCTAAATAATGTTTGTGCTTTTTTTTTATTTTGTATGAGACTTCTGGGGCTCCAGGCTTGTTCCTAACCAGTGTTCTATAATGTGGGAGTGTCTTACTATGGGCACCCCCTGTTATTGTTTGCTTGGTTCTTTATTTTAATATTTGTGTGGTTTAGGTTTTTTATCATTATTATTTTAATCAATCGATAACCAATAGGCTTATACACAGTGGCCGTGCATCATGACTCTCTTTATCGGAAGTGACCCTTTAAATCATTCAGTTCAACTCACAACACCCAGAACAAATCTTTTTTTTTTTTTTTTTTTTGAAAGAAAAAATATTATTTAATTTTAAAATTATAAAGGGAGTAAGGGAAAATATCTATATGGAATTCGTCATTTATTTGCCCTGTGCAAATGCGGCGGTGTACGATGAAAGTCTTGCATTTCAGTTCATTCTAGGGATGTACCAAATCCACTCTTTTGGATTCGGCCGAACCCCTGAATCTTTCTTGAAAGATTAGGCCGAATACCTAATCCTAATTTGTATATGCAAATTAGGGGTGAGAAGGGGAAATTTATTTTACTTCCTTGTTTTGTGACAAAAAGTCGAAAAAGCCGAAAAAGCCGAATCCTGCTGAAAAAGGCTGTGTCCTGGTCGAATCCCCGATTCCTGGATTCGGTTCATCCCTAGTTCATGCAGAGTAGAACATTACGGGGGAAGAAAAAGTTATATTCACATACATAGAGGTGCACTCTCAGCTTTGCACGCATTAAAAATTAGGGATGCACTGAATCCAGGATTCAGCCTTTTTCAGCAGGATTTGGATTCGGCCTGAACCGAATCTGAATTCTAATTTGCATATGCAAATTAGGGGCAGGGAGGGAAATCGCATGACTATTAGACACAAAACAAGGAAGTGAAAAAATGGTTTCCCCTTCCCACGTCTAATTTGCATATGCAAATTAGGCTTCGGTTCGGTATTTGGCCAAACCTTTTGCAAAGGATTCGGCTGAATCTAAAATAGTGGATTCGGTGCATCCCTTTTAAAAATGAAACCAAATTTTAGGGTTAAAAAAACATTCATTTTGGACAAAGGCCAAAACGTTGGGTTGTTTGTTTTTTGTTTTGATGCCTAATAAATACTGTATAAAGTATTTACACACACACTCCAGTTAATTTAGGGATGTCGTTTTTATGGTCGTTGCTAGTGTGACATTGGAAATGATCCAACTTGATTCTGAGCAGCTTCTAATTCGACTCATTTATACATAGTGTGTGTGTGACATTAGTTATTTCAGTTGTACAGGTATAGTACTGTGCAGCCTACTTATGAAAAGAACTTTATTATACATTATAACATTGTACAGGTATGGGACCTGTTATCCAGAATGCTGGGGTTTTCCGGATACAGGTCTTTCTGTAATTTGGATCTTCATTGCTTGTCTACTAGAAAATTGTTTAAGAAATAATCCTTATTGGAAGCAAAACCAACTTATTTAATGTTTAGTTTGGATCAAGTACAAGCTACTGTTTTATTATTACAGAGAAAAGAAATTATTAAAAAATTGGATAAAGTGGAGTCTATAGGAGAGGCCTTTCTGTAATTCAGAGGTTTCCGGATAATGGATTCCATACCTGTACAAGTAATTTTGTCTCTGCTACTTGCATCAATTACCTAATGCCGTTGTATAGTAATGGCTGCCCTTCTCAGTGTAATATACAAATGCTTACAGAATTCTGTAGCTCACGCTGAAGGATATGACTTACACATCTGCTTTTCTTGTATATTCTGCCATAATCACATCATGTAACAGAGAGTGTGCAGTTTAATGTAACACCAGAGTATTAAAATCTGAAGTATCTAAAATGTTCATTTGCAGACACTTGTTCAGGCTGGCCGTAGCTTCTACCATTAGTAGGCTGGGCAGTTAAAGGATAAGTAAACTTTGAAAATAAGTGAATGTAAAAATGAGGAGGGCGCTATTCTAAGCACTTTTGTGATTTACATTCATTATTTTTTTTTTTTTAATTCCACGATATCAAAGGATACACGTGCTGTTAATATGTATGAATTTTGTTGCAACAGCGCCACCAGTCTGACCAGCAAGTAGTCAAGGAAGTTGTCAGGAGAAAGAAAGAGGCTGCTCTGATGTTCTTCTGCTTAGGGAAGATTTGAGAAAGGTTATTTCCTAACCAGAAGAACATCAGAGCAGCCTCTTTCTTTGTCCTGACAACTTCCTTGACTACTTGGTGGTCAGACCAGTAGGTGGTGCTGTTGTAACCAGATTCATTCATTTTAAAAAAACAGTAACATCAAAAAATTTATAGTATACATGGGGGGGGAAACCCTTTAAAATCGCAAAGCCTTTATTAAGAAATAACTAATCGAAACTCCTCTTCAGGCGATGATCCATTGTGCGGCACTCGATTTCTCCTCCCTGGCTATCTCCTATAAGGAAAGCATGGAGGAGAAATAGAGGTCCGCACGATGGACCGCAAGCAGAGTTGCGATGTTATTTCTTAATAAAGACTGATTTTAATGTTCAATTTGTCTTTTTTTTTATGTATACTAATGAATTTTTTATTTTTTTTTAAAAAAAAATGATGTTACGGGTTCTTTAACAGACTTCCTTAATATCTTGGAATGAAAGAAAAATAAATAATGAATGTGAATGACAAAAGTGCTTAGAATAGCACCATCATCAATTGTACATTCACTTATTTTAAACGTTTACTTATCCTTTAAATAGCAGGGTTTTTCTGCTGACCCCACACATGCCCCTACTCCGAGCCTTCCTGATCTCCGGTTCCAAGAGGGGTCTATCCTTGACCTTAGTTGCAAGTATTACGTGCAGTCCCTACATTTGGGTTGGCCTTATTGTGTTGGCATTAAGACTTTGCTCTCCATTTTTGGCCTATGAATCTATTCTGTAGACATCATCCTTTCTTACAATGTATATAATATACAGTACAGAGAGTGGGACTTCTTCATGTCACAGCAGCATCATTGGATTCCATTTCCCAGAGGTTCCCAGTCTGGCTCATCCTGTATCTCCGTTTGGGTGGGATCTAAAGGGAAAGCCTATTTGCTGGACTTATTAACCCCTCAAAGGGGTGACAACCCAAAAGTTAAAAAAATGACCGTGTTTGACTGTAAATCAGAATTAGCACCCCAGCTGCAACAGTGTGACATTGTGAATGTGTTTCTCTCATATGCACAGAATGAGAATGAACGGCCTCCATTGTGTTTGTGTGTAAATGGGAGGACAATGGTGAGGCTTATGGAGAGCAGTCAATATTGAAATTAGAAACAAACACAGTGTAACCAGCTCTGGGCTTTAAAATACTTGCATTTTCTAGGGATGCAACGAATCCGGGATTCGGGCTTTTTCAGCAGGATTCGGATTCGGCTGAATCCTTCTGCCCGGTCCAACCAAATCCAAATCCTAATTAGCATATGCAAATTAGGGGTGTGGAGGTAAATTGCGTGACTTTTTGTCACAAAACAAGGAAGTAAAAAAATGTTTTCCCCTTCCATCCCTAATTTGCATATGCAAATTAGGGTTCAGTATTCGGCTGAAACGTTTGTGAAGGATTCGGGGTTCGGCCCAATCCAAAATAGTGGATTCAGTGCATCCCTAAATTTTTTTCAGTATTTGACACAATTGTACACTTTATTGCTTCCTCCCTACAATTACATTTTATGCAAATTTCTAATATATATTTCTAGAGTGGATTGTTTTATTTGTATGTTTGGTTGTGTCCATGGATCTGCTGAGGGTTCATATCTTTTTCAGTTTAAAAGCCCTGTGTGAGATAGGAAATAAAGAACGTAGGCTGAATCCCCCCATATCAAGTTTGCTGTGTATTTATTTACTTATTTCATTTGCGTTTTATTGAGTTTATGGTTTGCTGGATAAAAAGCATGTACAGTATGTCTAGCCCCATGTCAGATTTCAAAATTGAATATAAAAAAATCTGTTTGCTCTTTTGAGAAATGGATTTCAGGGCAGAATTCTGCTGGAGTAGCACTATTAACTGATTCATTTTGAAAAAAAAAATTCTCATGACAGTATCCCTTTAAATGGGAAGTTGTAGTTAAAGCGGACCTGTTACCCAGACATGAAAATATGAATAATAAAAGTCCTTTTCAAATTAAACATGAAATCCAATTTTATTTTTTTTTAAGCATCCATATGTCTTGTAAACTCATTTAAAAATCTCAGCTGTATGCAGATGCTCCAAGCCCCAGTTAAGAAAGGCGGTCCCCCCCCCCCCTAATCTTTTACTGCGCTACTACACTAGTCCGCTAGAGCATGCCTGGTGGTGGCTTAACCCAGACCCTAATAATCCAGCTACGGTATTAGAGGCCGAAGTGATTTCCTCTTTTGAAGCGCTAATGAACCAATTACATAGAGGGCCCCTTGTCTGTGTATTTACTGATGCCCCCCCCCCTATGAAAAAAAAGTAACCCAAGTATTTCAGAAAACCGTAGTATTGGCCAACCAGAAATTAAATACCTGGTCTAAGTGGACCCCGTTATGGGGGAATAAGAATTGGATCCATCTAGAGCTTTACCGAACGCCAGCACTTTGGCTCATGCTTAAATAAAACACCTTGGGGACTAGTGATTTTTCTCTGTCATCTCAGGGGGACACAGGGAACTCTAGCGGTTTAAGCTCCACCCTCCAGGAGGCAGGACACATAGATAAAAAACGTGTCTGTCTAACTATGGGAGAGTACCATGTAATCATGGCCCCTGTGCTCCTTGCGCCACTCACAGGCCCTTACTACAAGTGGAGCCCTCTGCCTCATGCCTTTCTCGATGTGTCCTCTCTGCGCCTTCCTTCCGCACACTGGGACAGCACAACAGCATTAGGCGGCTCCCGCGCACAGCACCTTCCTCCGCGCCGCTCTTGGAACGCATCGCATATGATGCGTTCCAGGCGACATTTTCATCAGCGCCATATTGTCTTCGGCAGGAACGCAGGAGGAAGTGCCGCGCTGCACGGGAGATCCCGCGCACCATCCCTGCACATTCTGAGGGGGAGAATCTCACTCTGCAAAGCCTCTCCTGCCTGGCAGGCATAACTACCTCGTCTCCCTTACACCTAGTGGAGGTCGACCCTATCCTTTGGGTACCACTCTCTCCCTTCAGGAGGCACCTTCAAAAACAGCCGCTCCTTAAAGGGTCAGGGATTCAAACCACCTTCCAACCAGCCATTCCTCAGCAGGTACCACAGACACTGCACACATGGCAGAAGGTAAGTCAGGGGGACTTTTCCCAAGGGAGGGGGGAGAGCACCAGCAGCACAGGTCACCTACTTTGCCTGCGAAAATTACCAGTCAAAAATTCCTGGGGGCCAGGCTGTGTCCCTCTGCAGATCTTGCTCCAAGGGACAGGGGTCAGCACCTTCTCAGGAACTCACCCCTCCCACAATTGCTCAATTTGGAGAGTCTTCACAAGATATTGTGACACAGGATGGGGCTGCAGGCATCATCTGACCCCCCAGCCCCTTTATGGGCCATTCAGCTTTCACAGTCTCTGGCATCATTACAGAGTCTACCTTCCATTGCTGATAATCTGGGCAGGGCCATCGCCAAGTTAGGTCAAAGACCCAGCGGAAAGCGCAAAAGACATCCCAGCCCCAAAGCTGATGATGACACCCATACTTTCTCTGATGGGTCTTCAGCGGGAGGGGATGCTTCTCACTCAGAGGGCGAACTTGCCCCATCTGATGTTTCCTCAGAGGAAGAGGGGGAAAATGAGGAGACCAAGAGCAGAGAGGTTCCTCATGATGTGGACAACATAATCAAGGGTGTGATGGACATTGTAAAAATCACACAGACAACAGGGCAACAAACTTCATCTACCAATTTATTCAAGAGTAAACACACATCCTCTGCATGTTTCCCATCACGTGATCAACTAACCAGTATAATACACGACAAATGGAACTCCCCTGAACGTAAGTTTCAGGCTACGCGAAAATTTTCCAAGTCCTATCCGTTCCCCAAGGATTTGGTGGAAAAATGGTCCATGCCCCCATCAGTAGACGCACCTGTCTCCAGACTCTCGAAGTCCACTACCTTGCCAGTCACAGATGCCACAGCCTTAAAGGACCCATCTGATCTACGTCTAGAGAATTCCTGAGGGCAGTGTACTCATCCGCAGGATCAACCTTCCGGCCAGCCCTGGCTTCAGCCTGGGTAGCCCAAGCCATACAGACTTGGTCTGAATTACTAATTGCGGACATTCAAGAGGGTGTTCCCAGAACTGATCTCATGTCATCCGCTCAGTCCATCGCGGAGGCGCAGGTAACTCAGATTACCGCACGCACTTCAGCACTATCTGTGGCAGCCAACTCTATGGCTGAAAAACTGGACAGCTGATAGCTCCAAGAAATCCCGCACATCACTACCCTTCAACGGACAACGACTCTTTGGGGGAGAACTTGAAAAGATCATTTCCCAGGCCACAGGAGGGAAAAACAAGCACAGAAATACAACATCTTCCAGACGAGGAAAGCCTTTTCGTGGCCACAGCGGAAGATCCTCCAGAAGAAACAGCCCTCCTCACCGCTCCCAGTTTCGCTCAAAGCCAGGTGATAAGGGGCGCACACCATGGAAATCCAACAAGTTCCACAATAAGTCTTCGGTCGACAAGTCCACATCGGGCTGATGGGTTACTCCTTCCGGGGTCACAGCAACCAATAGGGGGCAGATTGCTAGGATTCGGGGAGGCGTGGAAACAATATTCGTCAGACGCTTGGGTCAACGAAATCATCTCCGAAGGTTACCATCTGGATTTTTCTTCCCCTCCCCCCAGAAAATTCCTCATTTCCAGAGTTCCATCCAATTCCAACAAGGCTCGGGCCTTCCTGGACTGTATTGCAAACATGGAACAGAATGGAGTGATCATACCTGTTCCCGTCAGAGACATTCTCCGGTTTTTACTCCAACCTGTTCCTGGTCCCCAAAAAGGACGGCTCATTCCGACCAGTACTGGATCTGAAATTCCTCCACAAACACATACGTTCAGTACGATTCAAGATGGAAACCCTACGATCAGTCATCCGAGGGATGGAGCCAGGACAACTACTTATGTCCCTGGACATCAAGGATGCATATCTCCACGTCCCTATTTGGCCTCCTCACCACCGTTTCCTCAGATTTGCCTTCAAGAACCGCCACTTCCAGTTTGTGGCACTCCCATTCGGGTATTCATCAAACTAATGGCAGTAACGGCTGCAACCTTGCGCCTTCAGGGAATCTCGGTGACTCTGTATCTCGACGATCTGCTTCTGAAGGCCAGAACGGTCAGCGACCCACATTCCACTTAGCTATGAGGGTACTAGGACTGATGGTTTCATCATCGAAGCGGTGCCATTTGCTCAGATACATCTACGCCCACTGCAGGCCAACATCCTGTTAGCTTGGAAAGGAGGTCCTCTAACACAAAGAATTTCCCTACTACAAAAAACTCTTCTCTGGTGGCTAAAATTCCAAACATTTTCTTCAGCGGAAGCCGCCTTTGGCCGCAAAGTACTGCAATCTGTTGTGCAGTAACGTGTCTCTGTCTGCTATCTTACCTTGTTTCGCTCCCTCCCTGCTGTTCTGGGGCTGCTTTAAGTCCCCTAGAGTTCCCTGTGTCCCCCTGAGATGACAGAGAAAACAGGATTTTTTGATACTCACCGTTAAATCTGTTTCTCTGTAATCGATAGGGGGACACAGGGCTTCCCGTCCCTAGCGAAATGCTGACCTGTTGGTCTTACGGAAATGTTTCCTTGGTTTACCAGTGCTGCCAGTTGAGTTATTATGTTATGTTATTCAGCAGTCTCTTTGGTACAAACTGAGGTATGGTTACAGTGTGTGGGGTTAAGCCGGATCCTGCCTCCTGGAGGGTGGAGCTTAAACCCCTAAGAGTTCCCTGTGTCCCCCTATCGATTACAGAGAAACAGATTTAACGGTGAGTATCAAAAAATCCTGTGTTCCAGACGGGAAAAAATAATGCAATAATAAACAAAGAGAAAAAAACAGCTTTTTTTCTCATTGTTTACTATTGCATTATTTTTGATATCTTGTCCCTGATGTAGACGTCTTACTGTTGTAACACGTAGGGCTAATGTTTCTATTTTGGACTATTCATGGAATAAAACAAATTTAAATTTTTGCCGTTTGAGTGTGCAATCTTCACTTTAGGAATGATTACAAGGACTTTGTGCCTCTGATGGGGAGTCCCGTATGGATTAGTCCCTCCACTTATGTGATTGAATGTTGTGCCTTCGAACCCCTTCTTTCTCTTGCCTAGATTGGGGGACACAGGCACCATGGGGATAAGATCCAGTTGCTTGAAGAAGGACACTAAAAGGTTAAAGAAGCTCCTCCTCCTGCTCTGGGCTTTATCCCCTGCCTACTTCCTCAATCTTCAGTTTTCTTTTAGTGTCCTCAGAAGGAGGACTGCCACGGATTGGCTGAAACAGTGGTACTAAGTATCATAGCCACAACAAGGGGTCAGTGATTCTGGTTCCAGTGCCCCTCCAGACGGGAACATTTTTTTCCCATTACTCCAAGTGCCATTAGCCTTCCCGCTCCACGGAGGTGTGCAGGCTGGAGAGCTTCCAAAATGTAGATAAGAAGTCAGCACTCATCCTTAGGGTATATTAGATGCAGGTGCAAGTCTGAGGTGGCCACTTCCACCCGTTCTGTAGACAATTCGATGAACAGACAGCACCACATGTGAGATATATTCTTAAAAGGCCTTTATTCCAAAAGGGCTTATTTCAAGAAAGACAAACAGCTGCTGTTTGTCTGTCTTAAAATAAGCCCTTTTGGAATAAAGGCCTTTTAAGAATATATCTCACGTGTGGTGCTGTCTGTTCATCGAATTGGCTGGAGAGCTTCCTCCAACACCCCTGGGT
Source organism: Xenopus laevis (assembly GCF_017654675.1). Taxonomy (NCBI): domain Eukaryota; kingdom Metazoa; phylum Chordata; class Amphibia; order Anura; family Pipidae; genus Xenopus; species Xenopus laevis. The sequence continues at coordinate 44,390,860 of NC_054387.1, read as the reverse complement.
AACTGGTTTCCGCTCCACGGAGGCTGCACCAGCTGCCAAGGCAGGGCCGAGTACCTTTGGGCACAGATGGCTGGCATAGGAGGTAAGTACTTACCCCTACCCCCCTCTCTTCTTTCTGCTGGAATCGTAGCCCCCAAAGGGATTCTGTTCCCCTCCTACCCTGTAGCCTAGGGACACTTCATCTCCCTCCAACACAGTTAGGCGATATGCAGGAGTAAAAACTCTAGATTCAGAGGCCTTCGCCTCCTTCCTTCCTCTCTTCGCGCACCCATATTCACTCGTGCAGGCTCCATGAAGCTGCCGGAGGCCACCTTGGTAAAGGTGACACAGCGCACTTACACTGCACGCCTTAATACCAGGTGCCTCCACTGACGCGCACTCCTCCGGTGGCCATCTTGGACTCGCAACTGCCTGATGATTGCATCACTCGCGGCTGACACTCATTATTCCAGCGCACAAACCTACTGCACTAGGTAATCCTTACTTTTATTGCAAAGGGGGGGAATTCTGCACGATGATCCTTATCTCTCATCTGCACCTCCCCCTAGAACTCAATAGCGCCTCATCCAGACTAAAGGGGAGCAGCTTCTCCTCACAATCTGGGTTCCTATCCCTTGCCTACCCTACTAGGGTTTTCACCCCTTCACAGCAAGTGAGGTTACCCCTGACATCATGCTAAACCAATCTCAAGATCAGCCCATTCCTAAGGCACAGGCTACCACCCGCCACGCCTTAGTTACCTATTGGGCATGCTCTTTCTGTATGAAAAATGTTTCCAATGCTTCCTCTGATTCCCTGTGTGGATCTTGTAAAACAAAGGCAGACCCTCCACCCTCCTCTGCACCTGCCACGTTCACTCAATCGCGCTCTGACGCAGAATTGGTGCATACGCTAACTCTGTTATTGGCAGGTCTCCAAAACCTAGCCAAGATACCAGAGACCCTGGACAGGGTATTGGAACACATTTCCTCACAACCACCGAGACAGGGCACACAACATTCTGCCCCAAAACGGCCAGCTCCCTCCCCCCCCCCTCAGGAGGAGGAATTTTCTGGGGAAGAGGGACAACTCCTCTCTGAAGAGGAATCTGACCCTGAACAAGACACTCCCAAGTGTAGAAGGAGGTAGATAATTTAATTTAAGCAGTCCTCCAGGCCTTGTGTCTAGAAGATTCCCCCACTAACACTGAACCCAATAAAAACCTTTTTAAGAGACAACGCAAGTCAGCTTGCGTCTTCCCAGCCTACGAACAGCTGGACGAAATTGTCAAGGCACAATGGAAGTCTACAGACCAAAAGGTCCAAATGTCTAGAAGATTCACACAGACATACCCCTTCCCACAAGAATGTATGGACCTCCAGTATCAAGACTGTCAAAAACCACCACAATTCCAGACGCAGCCTCCTTTAAAGACCCTATTGACAAATGGCTCGAAGGTTTCTGCAAGGCCATCTTTATGGCAGCTGGTGGGGCTCTCAGACCTATATTCGCCACTGCATGGGTCTGCAGAGCAATGGAGGTCTGGGTAGAGCGGGTAGCCCAACTCATAGGGTCTGAGGACCCATCCACTGACTTACTTCTGGCACAGATAGCAGATTCAAACACATACATATGCGAGGCAGCCCTGGACGCAGCCAAGCTAGTCGCCTCAGCCCAGTCCATAGCGGCCAGAAGATTCTTATGGCTCAAAACTTGGTCGGCGACTCTAAGAGGTCCCTAGTCAGTCTTCCCTTCTTGGGAAAACAACTCTTTGGCACGGAACTGGAGAAAATCTCAAGCTACTGGTGGAAAAAGCACCCTACTACCACAGAACAGACCTAAAAGACCCACCTTCAAGAGAAGACCCTTCTTTCGTCCCTTTTGACCAGATACTAAGGGCACAGACGGAAAAGCACCAGACATCAGGTCGTTCAAGGTTCCAATCCAGACACTGCGCCAACTGGAACTCATCCAAAACATCCACCATTCCCTCCCAGGACAAGCCCACCTCCACATGAAGGGGTGCCCACTTCCGAGGGCACTCGATTAGGCGGCCGTCTTCACAGCTTTCGGGAGGTGTGGTCACAAAACATGCAGGACACCTGGGTCCTTCAAATCATAAGCCAGGGTTACCTCATCGAGTTCACCCATCTCCCCCCAAGGAGGTTCCCACATGCAGAGCCCAAAGGCTCAGCCTTCCAGGAGGTTCTGTGCAACCTCGCATCCTCCAGAGTGGTCGAACCAGTGCCTCCCAAGGAAAAGGGCCAAGGGTTCTATTTGAATCTATTCATAGTGCCAAAAAAAGGACGGCTCCAATCATCCAGTCCTAGACCTCAAGGAGCTAAACAACCATGTCAAGAGATGCCACTTCAAGATGGAATCCATCCAGTCTGTACTAATGCCCCTACGAGGAATTTTTGGCGGTAGTAGACATCAAAGATGCATACCTCCATATACCAATTCACCCCAACCACCACTGATTCCTCCGATTTTTCGTACAGGGAAAAAACTGGCAATTCGTGGCACTACCCTTCTGACTTTCCTCCGCTCCTCGAGTTTTCACGCAGGTCATGGTAGCGGCCCTAGAGGAACTCCTGGACGACCTCCTTGTCAAGGCTCCAACGTTGCCACTGGCCACAGAACATCTACGGACAGTTCTGAGTTCCCTGTCTCACCTGGGTTGGATCATCAACACCAACAAATTGATATTAGTCCCAGCCAAAGAGATGGAATATTTGGGGCTTACCCTAAAAATCTCCAAGAGGCGGACTTTTCTCCCCCAGAACAAGGTATCAACACTGCTCAACCGACTCAACACAATTCAGAGGTCACAACAGGTGACACTCATCTATGAGAACGCTAGGGACGATGGTGGCATCCTTTCCAGCAGTCCCTTATGCACAGCTGCATATCAGACCACTTCAGAGGCTAATCCTACTTCATCAATAGAAAGACCGGAAAAACCTAGATCGACTAATCCCGGTATCAGACTCGGTTCAGGAGTCCCTCTCCTGGTGGGTTCAATCGAAAATACTCCACGTTGGAAAACCATTCCCCAACCACAAGTGGACGGTCATCACAACAGAAGCCAGCCTAAAGGGTTTGGGAGGAGTCCTAGGGGACCTCACGGTACAAGGTCGCTGGCAACTGAGGGAACGCTTGCTCCCAATCAACATCCTAGAACTCCTAGCAATCCACCTGTCGCTACTCCACTGGATGGACCACCTGAGGGGGCACCTGGTCCGCATCCAGTAAGACATGACTGCAGTGGCCTACATCAACCACCAGGGTGGAACAAGAAGTCAAGCGGCATTCGCAGAGGCAAATCGGATCCTACTATGGGCAGAAAGAACTGTCCCGGCCATATCCGCAGTTCACATCCCAGGAGTAGACAACTGGAGGGCAGACTACCTCAGCAGGGAAACGATAGACCAGGGGGAGTGGAGTCTTCAACCAGAGGTCTTCTAAACGATCACAAGAAAATGGGGTAGCCCAGACGTAGATCTGATGGCTTCACCCTTCAACCACAAGGTAAAGGAATTCATCGCAAAAATCAGAGACCCTCTGGCCCTTGCAGTGGATGCTCTGGTGGTACCTTGGCAATTCCAACTGGGGTACGCCTTCCCTCCGGTAGCGCTTCTTCCAAGAGTCATACGAAAGATAAGAGCAGAAGGGGTACCAGTCATCCTGGTAGCACCATACTGGCCTCGTCGCACATGGTTCACAGAGCTGGTGACTAACAGCAGACGCACCGCTTCACCTCCCAGACAGGACAGATCTATCACAAGGTCCCATACTCCACCCGAATTCACCTCGGCTGTGTTTAACGGCGTGGCTCTTGAAACCTTGATACTGTCTAGATCGGGCGTTCCATGGGAAGCCATACCTACAATGTTATGAGCCAGAAAGCCGGTATCGGCCAAGAAATATCACAGGGTGTGGAAGGCATTCATAGTCTGGTGTGAGAAGAACAATAGAAATCCTCAACATTGGGATGAGAGTAATCTTCTACGATTCCTTCAGGAAGGCCTAAACAAGGGACTGGCACTTAGTTCAAGGTACAGGTCTCGGCTCTTTCCATATTCTTTCAGCAGCAACTTGCACTGAAACCAAATGTCAAGACCTTCATTCAAGGAGCACTCAGACTGGCTCCCCCTTATTGTCATCCCTTCCTGGGACCTCAACTTAGTACTCTCCGTACTACAAGAGACTCTGTTGAACCATTACAGACCATCTCTCTAGCAAAGCTCACAATCAAGGTAGTATTTCTCCTAGAAATTATGTTGGCTAGACGTGTCTCAGCGCTCACTGCCTTTTCCTGTAGACCTCCACAAGGACAAGGGTTGTTTTGAGACCGACGCCAGATTTCCTTCCCAAGGTGGTATCGGATTTTCACCTTAATCAAGATATAGTTGTGCCATCATTCTGCTACAAAGGCAACCATTGCAAGATGGATCAGATCTGCAATACTCAAGGCCTACAATGTCAGGGAAAAGCCTCCCCTATTCGGTGTCAGGGCTCATTCCACCAGAATGCTCAGTACTTCCTGGGCAATAAGACATCAGACTTCTGCAGAGCAGGTTTGTAAGGCAGCAGTATGGTCGTCACTGCATACCTTTACCAGATTTTACAAGGTCCATACACTCGCCTCAGCTGAAGCAAGCTTGGGAGGAAGGTGTTAAGGGAAGTTCTCCCTCAACACTAAATGGATAGTCCCACCCTCATGGGTAGCTTTGGGATGTCCCCATGGTGCCTGTGTCACCCAATCTAGGCAAGAGAAAAATAGATTTTTGTACTTACCGTTAAATCCTTTTCTCTTGTACTACATTGGGGGACACAGGCCTTCTCACAGGCCCGTCTCACAGATGTTAAATTTTCTAGTTATTGGTTGGCCAATAATTCTAATGTTATAACTGCCTTTTTTCAGGCTTAGAAACACAGCACAGCTGTCTTGGGGAGGGGCTCCTCTTCTTGTTTGGCTCCTTACCTCTTCGGACAGAAAACTGAAGATTGAGGAAGTAGGCAGGGGATAAAGCCCAGAGCAGGAGGAGGAGCTTCTTTAACCATTTAGTGTCCTTCTCCAAGCAACTGGATCTTATCCCCAAGGTGCCTGTGTCCCCCAATGTAGGACAAAAGGATTTAACGGTAAGTACAAAAATCTATTTTTTTTGGCTTACTACTGCCACAGAGCCACTCACAGGATCTCCCCTTAGTCTCTGTTCTCATGGTTCCCACACAAAAAAATAATTGTATGCCTCCCCGAAACTTTGGGGACAAGGCATTTTCAGAAACATATTGAAACCGCTTCTTAGGCAGCTCCCCAATGGGTCCTGATCATTCTGGGCCCCCAAGCAATTGCAGGATCTACTTTCTCTGGGCGCTAAGCAGTTGCAGGATCTGTTTTCTCTGGGCAACTTAGCAGTTGCAGGATTTACTTTCTCTGGGCCGCTAAGCAGTTGCAAGATCTGCTTTCTCTGGGTCGCTAAGCAGTTGCCGGATTTACTTCTTCTGGGCCACTAAGCAGTTGCAGGATCTGCTTTCTCTGTTCTACCCCTGACTAAAGGTGTTTTGTTTCATTCAAAAATATCTTGATAACTTATAAAAGCTTTCTATCTGCAACGTTGCCATTTTTGATCTTGGGTCTTCTGGTCTTCCTATATTTTTGTCACCTAACAAATACAGGCCTGTAGTTGCTATGGGAAGAGCCAAGGCATTTGGGAACAGAAAGTCACCAAGTCAGTAATTACCCACACATATAGTACTGTCCTTTATTTAAGTAGCGCAGACACAGTCCATACCTGGCAACATTTAAAAAGTATAAGGAGGGACATAAGCAGCAGTGGAATTTTGTGCCATGGCCACGTTGTAGCCACACCTCAAAATATCACAACCACTAAACAAAAACACTACATTTTACATGGTTGGAATGGCAGCATACTATAGAGTTAGCAGGGCCCCCTGCCATAGGATCCCAGACTGCAATACCCCCCTACGGGTGTCCCTAATCAGTAGTGAAAAAGCACTAAGGGCACCAGTGTTTTATGACAGACACAGTAGCCCCTGCTATTTCATGACACATTCTGACCCCAAGTATTTCATGACCAACCCAGTTTGTGTCCCACCCATCAATTCATGACACACACTATGACATCATGACCAACACAGTTTGTATCTGACCCAGCATTTCATGGCCAACACAGTGCGAACTCTAATCAGAACATAACCCAATCCGGGACAGCAGGCTGTGTTTAGAAAATCAGTACCGACCAATGGAAAGTGGTATAGTTGGGATGTATTACATTCTGCAGCGATTTACAGAGATTTTATATCAGTCACATCAGTCCCTGCCCCGGTGGAGCTTACAATCAAGGCCCTATTACATTCACACAAAATAGCTCAATCAGGAACCGGTTATCCTGCCTGTATAGTAGGCGAGGTTGAAAAGACACACGTTCATCAAGTGCAGGCTTTTTTTCTGAGTGAAACTGACTAGCTGAGTGAGAGTAGGGTGGGTTTTTGGAGTGGATGAGGGAAATGGAGAAAACCAACACAGAGAATATACAAAATTCTCGCAGTGCCTCTGGATTTCATTTGTAATGCTGGTGCTCTGAGTTCCACAGTGACAATTTGTGTGTAACTACGCTTCTGCTTTAGGAGATGGCGGAGTTATAAGTGGTTAGAGCCATTAGACCCTGCAGTCCGGGTCTGTTTACTTTATAGAGAGGGGTTGCAGATAGTCCAAAATCGTGGGTGACCTATTATTTTGCGTTTCATATATGACCCACGATTTCATGCAGGGGCCCAAGGAAGGAGCTCAGGCCCACAAAGTTACACTACTGCCACTGCCTTGGGTCCTGAGTTTGGCTCAGCACTATCTTCTTGAAGGTCCTGTTTTAAAACTTGATAGATCTATTTATATAACATTGCTATCATTATGCATAGTGCAGGGCAATGGCTGGGTGGTTAACAGTGCTGTGTGAATTTGTTTGAGCTATGAATTATGATGGTTCTGTGCTAACTGCTACTGCCATACTGAGCTCCTAAATTTTATTCGGACCTCATTTCTATATACAAGGATTGGAGATCAATGTAAAAGGTCCATGGTACGCTAAAAATATAAAAGTGTCGCTGCCTTGTATTACTACGTTTGATTTTGACTATTGGATAAGCCATTTACCTTGTTAGTACTAAATATATAGCACTGAGCTGCCATGACACCAATTTACAACCTCGATCCTTTTAACATATTTTCCAAAAAAAAGAGACATGGGTAGAACATAGAGAAATCCTTGTTCCAATACTTGTAGGGCCTGCTATGCTGTTAGGGGATTAGGGATGCAGGGAATTCAGGATTCAGTTGGGCCTTTTTCAGAAGGATTTGGACGAATACTCAAGCCTGGTCAAACAGCATCTTTAAAATCATGTAACTTTTCATCACAGAAACAGGAAGTAAAACATTTTTTAGTTCTCTTTTGCCCTTCCCAACCACATGCAAATTAGGATTCCGTTAATATTTGGCCAAATCGTTCACAAAGGATTTGGGATTAGCGGAATCCCAATATAATGGATTCGGTTCATCCCTTGATTCTATAGCACCACCACTTTTACACAGCACTTTACACAAACCAGACATGTGGATCATGACTTGCATAAAATGCCAATGTTGAAATTAAGAGCCCTGTAAAGCAGCAGTGCAAAGCACCATGCCTCCCGCTACAGTTTATTAAAGCGGAGTTGGCTGGGGGCATTTACCTGAATGTCACAATTGTTTTGAAAACTTTTGCTGCATATTTTTAAGACAATACTTTCCCAAGAGATTGCAGCGACTGGCCAAAATGGAATGTTCTTTGAAGAGCGCTAGAGTGGGTTCTGAATTAGAAATATACCCTGTTATGTCTAGTCTGGGGCCAACGTCCCAATTCCAGTTAGTGGCAAGTAGAGAAAATAGGGGGTATATATCCTGTAGCAGCAGATATGATAAGGAAATCAGCCTTCTGGGCATTTGTTCAAGAAATGTGTTGGAACAGAAGAAAGAAATGTGGATAACAATATGGAGGATATTTTCTCCATACACCTACTGATAAAATCCAGTCATCGAGGAAAAGATGGATCATAAGAAGGGGGCAGGTAAGAAACCGCTGTTCTGGATGACAGGTCTTGGTGTGCACTGGGGAGAAAAGGTCCTGGTCGGGAAGCTGCCATTTGCTCCACCAGTTGGCACATGGCCTGTGTGAGATGTCCAAGTTCCTGCGTGTGCTGGGCTTGTGCCTGGATTAGAGCATGATTTGTCTGGACCATGGTTTTTACTGCATTCTCCAGGCACACCATTCTGCTCTCTAACAAGAGTTCGTTTCTGCGTTGGCTCCGGAGAAGTTCATTGTGTTCCCGAATGCTTTCCACTAGTTGTCCAACATGGTGCACCAGCAGCTCTGGCTGCATCGATATTTCGTCAGGCTCATGTCCTCTCATCTGAGCCGTTGGCGAATGCCTAGGAAAGCCTAGTTGTGTGTCGGGGGAGGCAATAACAGAAATGGGTCTTTCTGGGTCTTCCATAGAAATATCGTGATCTGAAAGAAAAGGGACATACCTTTATTGCTCAGCCATATTAAAAAAATGATATGCCCTTTACAATGTAGCGTTTGCCAGATTTTAAACATAGACAATAGATCAGATACCAAGATATTTGTACAAAACAGCTAACCTTTTTGTGCTTCTCAGTGAAGTGACCCTGGGAGTTTTTTTTTTCTTAATGAAGAGAAAAGGTTAGCAATTTTAATCATGGGGGTGCCTAAGAAATGGGCACAACTGCTTTCAGGCACTGAAAAAGTGACTAAAAAGATAAGAAAACCTTAAAATAAGTGAATGTAAAATTGATGAGGGTGCTATAAGAACTTTTGCAATGTGCATTCGTTATTTAATTATTTTTTGAATTCCAAGATATTAAAAGATACATGTGCTGTTAATATGAATTCATTTTGTTACATCACCACCTGCTGGTCATTTTCTGACCAGTCTGACCACCAAGTAGTCAAGGAAGTGGTCAGGAGAGAGAAAGAGGCTGCTCTGATGTTCTTCTGCTTAGGAAAAAAATTAGAACCCTTTCTCAAATCTATCCTAAGCAGAAGAACAATAAATGTACATTGCAAAAGTGCTTAGAATAGTGGAAAAGACTAAGAAGATGATAATTGATTTTAGGAGGAAAACTGAAGATCTTTCCCCATTATGTATAGAGGGTACAGCTGTTGAGAAAGTTAGGAATGTAAAGTTCATAGGAGTGAATTTTGAATACATTAGAATGAAAGAGGAACAGAAAAATAAATAGAAAAGGAGGACACTGGTATAGGACGCCATCTTCAGCCGCTTCGGTAATCTTTGGAATGAGACCTGCGTTTCACCAATTTTTGTAAGTTTCGTTGCATGTTTCACAAAACATAAAATTGCTCCAACTGCGCATGCGCCACTTCGCCAGGTATCCAAAGATTACGAAGAGAAAAAGATGGCTGCTGTGAACTCCGCTGGACAGAATCTGCATGGAGGGGTAAGTAAAGACTTAGGGGCATTTGCCTGGGGGGTAGCTAGGCTGGGGGTCTATGTAGGGTCGGGTTTTTTTTATTAAGGGTTTGTTTCTCATTTAAGTGTGCAAAATAGCCCTGCATGCCCCTGTCTGAGTGAGATATACAGTTATGCCTATAAAGAAAAGCTGAGATGCAGAATATGCAGCCATGTTGAGAGCAAGAATAAATAATAGATAAAGAATGGTAGACTTGGAGCCTGACCCAGTAGGACTGAAACTGAATCAGAAAACACACCCACAAGTGTTTATTGTATGCTCAGGTAACTCACTATTGGTAGAGGATGTGGGCACCATTTTTATCAGTATTCTCTGGCTATTTTGGGCCTCTGTCTCGTTGATAGACTCTTCTTCTTGCTCACAGGGAACCACGTGAGTTATCTCACAAGGTTCCTCCAGCATGCCATTGGTCAACAGAGAAATCTGTGCCTCGTCCTCACTTTCCATTATGTCCAACCCTTCGGAGACTCCATAGATCATCTGTGGGGTCATTGTCCGAGCCGCCATCTCCTCGAACTTTGTAAGATGAGTCTCTTCCACTCCCTTCTCTTGCATCTCCCTCCTCATCTGTAGGAGCTTCTTTTTGGTAGTTCTTCTTAGTTTATGCCACCTCTTCTTTATATCTCCAATAGTCCGGTGAGTGATGCTTACGACATTCACCCTCCGCAAGATCTCCGCCCATTTGTGTGCCTTGCGCTGCACGTCTGCCAGGTTGTGCTGGGCACGGAACAGCAGCTTATTATAGGAAGATAATTCTTCTGCCACAATTGCAAGCTCTTCTGGGTTGAACCTGGCCTTCCTCTTGTGCACTTTGGCCTGCCATCGGCTCATCATCTGTGTTGGCTGTGCAGCAGAAGCCCCTACAGTAAAGAAATTGTGAGTGAGACAAACTAATACGCCATCTTGATATCTCTACGTTGTTTTTATTCAGCCCAAATTTACTATGTGACTATATAACAGTTGAAAGAAGACTCTCACAATAAACTGTGGAGCCACCCCACCACTAACTTCTATTCTGGGCTTCCCTTCCTATGCATCTATTTAAAGCTAACTAGCTATTGTCAGTGTTAGCTATTGAATCACGTATTTATTGTTATGAAGTATTTATAAATCATTTTACTTTCTTCTGCTCCATAGTGCATTGAAAGATATAGCCATTAGGCACGGTGTGGTGAAATAGGCAACGTGCCAGCTCAATATAACCTCAGCAGGTTTAAAAGCAGTGGTTCCCAAGCTTGGGGTCAGGCTCCTGTAGAAAGGTGGGAGGCAAAGTGAGGTTTGATTAAGAGTGTTAACTTAACAAGGTGATTGTTATGAGCCCTAAATGTTCTATACTGCTATCTGTTGTCACTGCAACACCAATATTTCTATCTAACCAATGAATCCTACTGAACACCAAAACTTGTGAAAAATAAGGGGGGGCAGAGGTCAAAGGTTTATTAAACATTTAGAATATTTAGTCCACTTCACCAAATGTGGTCCAGTTGATATCACATGTAATTTTTTGAGAGCATCTACCAAGGAGGATTTGGTCACTCGCTTCCCCACCTCCCCTTTTAAGTTTTAATCACCGCCACTCTCATACCTGCTTTGAGCCAAGGGGAAGGGTTAAAAACAACCAACTAGAGAGACCCCCCACCCCCTCCTCCTGGCAGTCAGCAACACCTAGCCTCAAGAACAATAAGTCTCATTGGCCTCCATTTAAAGAATTGTAGCCTTTTTAACATTTGGTGGGCAGAGGCGAGATCCCAACTACTATATACTTCAAGTATGGAGTGTGTTTTTTACTGTGCACCCCACACAAAGTCTGTATTACTACAGAACACTTCCCCCAGTCAGCTATATCACCATGCACTGGATCTCGGTAATACTGGAACATTGTAGCAGGTTGCCCTGTAGGCTACTTTCTTACCCCATGAACTGTGAGATTGTCCTCTGCGTATTATCCTCTCTTCTCTAATGACCTTCTTCTCCTCATACTCCCAGTCAGCCTCGGACTTTACCTGGAGATGAAACAAAGTATCCCCACGAAGCAGGTCACATCTTCTATAAACAAATTACATGGCTTAACAACATGCATGCATGGACTTAAACTGTCAGTATCTGTAATACTGTATATGGGCACAGGTGTTTCCAGCAGCCAGACACAGACCTTAAGGAAAACTAAAGTCTAAAATAGAAAAATGCTAGAAATGCTGTATTTTGTATACTAAACATAAACTTACTGCACCACAAGCCTAATCAAACAAATGATTTATGCTTTCAAAGTTGGCCACAGGGGGGTCACCATTTTTGTTATACATCTATTCAAGACCAAGATGAGGATCTTAGGGATCCTCATCAATTATCAAAACAGCACTAATCAAATAATATCTGCCATAGAAGCCAATACAGCAAGACTAAATCAGAATATACAGACTGCACTGGGTCCTGTCTTGTCATGTAATCTAATGTGGATTTTATAGTTTTTGTATTGTTTAATACAACTCTCCAGAACCAGTGGCTGCAGCAAAATAATCCTCCAAATAGAATTCCGGTTATCTGTTTAAATCTGGCTCCATGATCTTTGTACCGGAAGCTGGAGTTGGAAACATTAAAGAAGAAGTAAAGGCAAAAGTAAAATCCCATTTTTACTTTTAACTGAAAAAGAAACCTATCCCCAATATACTTCAATTAAAAAATCTGTACAGTTTTTATAAGAAATCTGACTGTATGCAGTGAAATTCTCCCGTCATTTACTTGCTCTGACTGCTGCAGATAGAAATCTCTACACGGTCACCGGCTGTTCTACAGGGAAACGAAGTCCCTCCCCCTTTCCCTGCCGAGCAGTTAGGGACCGGCTGAAGTTTCCTATCTGCAGCATACAAAGCAAGTAAATGAAGGGGGAATTTCACTGCATACAGTCTGGTTTCTTATAAAAATGGTAGACATTTTTAAATTAAAGTATACTCGAGATAGATTTCTTTTTCATCAAAGAAAGTAAAACTGGGATTTTATTTTTTTGCATTTACATCCCCTTTAAGGGAGAACAGGCAATCCCCCTCTGGTCATTCAAAATATTACTTTAATACACACACACACACACACCATTTGCCAAAAAAGACACACTTTCACAATTTTGTAGCATTTTCTCTTTATCGTGTTTTTTTGCTCTAAAAATGTTGAACTGCCAGCATAGCATGATGGCCGATCACAAAAAATCTCAGGTTTGAAAAGCACGCGCTTTGCGATGTATTTCTCTAAACGGTGGCACTAGCTTGTACATAGAAAATACTTACAGACATGGCAGTCGGTGGGTTACTTGTTGCTTTGTGTGCCAACTGGTGCTGATCAGGAGCTGCACTCTCTGAAGACATTTCTGTTTTGCCGTTGAACATGTCTTCAGAATAGGAACTGTGACCTAATTAATTAGGACGAAAAAACATTAAAAACAAATATTAGTTGTTGACTGTCTTACTGATTTACACCACATGTCCTTGGAACTGCTCTAAGAACCAGTAGTTTATATTTTGTGAATACAGGAGGATCAGTAACTAGATAGCTAAATATTGCTTGAATATTGGTTCTCTCCTTTTTTTCAAAAATACACAGTCCTCCCTGCTTTATGGTTGAACATAAAATTCTAGCTATCTTTGTAACAAAGCATTCTGTCACAGAGACACAGATCCTATCTGATACCCACTGTAAGCAGCAGTCCTGTCCTGCTTTATGGCTGAGATTCTAGCTATCTTTATAACAGAGCATTCTGTCACAGTGACACAGATCCAATCTGATAACCATTGTAAGCAACAGTCCTGACCTGCTTTATGGCTGAGATTCTAGCTATCTTTATAACAGCATTCTGTCACAGTGACACAGATCCTATCTGATACCCATTGTAAGCAGCAGTCCTGTCCTGCTTTATGGCTGAGAAGAATGATTGAATAAAGTTGAAAGACTTACAAGATGTACTGGCTTCTGAATTTTTCTCTTCACTGATTTGGGTTATGGCAATCTGACTGTTGCGTCTTGTCATGTATGGCTCTCTTTGAGGGTCTTTACTCTTAGGTGACCTTTCATGTGACGATACTTCAGAATCTTCATTACTATTTAATATATCATCACTATTGAAAAAATAGCTCATCTTTGGTGTCATGGTCTTGGCGGCCATTTTCTCTAACCGAGTGAGTCGAGTTTTCTTCCTTGGTGACACTCCACCAGGCTTTCCTTGTTCCCTCCTAATCTTAAAAAGCTTCTTCCTCGCTGTTTTTCTCAAGTCATGCCAGCGTTTCTTAATGTCGTCTATGGTACGGAAAGTCACTTGATGAGCATTGACCCGGTTCAATATGTCAGCCCATTTAGCAGCCTTACACTGGGCTTTGGCAGGATCCTGATGAATGGTGAAGAGGAGCTTGTTGTGGGTAGAAAGTTCTTCCACAACGATAGCCAATTCCTCTGGTGTGAATCTGGCTTTCTTTTTGTGCCCTCGCCCTTGCCCACGCTTTGACGCATTTGAGGGATCTTTTTGTGGGCCTGCAGAAATAGATTGTTTTAGGTTAGGGTATTATAACATTAAACGAACAGTAACACCAAATAATGTGTCTTAAAGTAATAAAAATATAATGTCCGGTTGCTCTGCACTGGTAAAACTGGTGTGTTTGTTTCAGAAACATGACTATAGTTTATATAAACAAGCTGCTGTGTAGCCATGGGGGCAGCCATTCAAAGCTGAAAAAGGAGAAAAGGCTCAGCATACACAGCAGATAACAGAAAAGTTATGTAGTATACTATGGGGACCTTCAGAACTTATCTGTTATATACGGTGTATCCTGTGCTTGAATGGCTGCCCCCATGGCTACACAGCAGCTTCTTTACATAAACTATAGTTGTGTTTCTGAAGCATACCCACCAATTTTACAAGTGCAGGGCAACTATATTGCCATTCCTTTAAAACATGTTCATTTTTTGGTGTTACTGTTCCTTTAAAACATTGTATATTGTAGATTATATATTATTAGGTAAAAATGGCAAATTAGTATTCAGGTTTCCAAAAGTTCACATTTCTGAGATTAAGCACAAAAAAGCTTGAGAAGTCAGACAAACAAAATTGGCATCTAAAAGTTGGCAAATTTATTAAGAAATTAACGGTTGTGTTTTCACAATTCAAACTATTTTTCAATTCAAGTTTTTTTTAGAGCAATTTAAAAATTTGTTAGGATTATTGAATAGAAGGGATAGAATGCGATTTCACTGCATATATTTATTTATTCTTAAATATGTTCACATTCAAGTAATTCTAATTTAGATAAATCTGCTTCTGTCTTGTAAGATGCTATATATTAGAAGCTTTCATTAATTTTCATTACTAGTTTAGAAAAGATTTGTGGTTTTGTAGTCCATACTAGAGAGATATCTTGACGGGGTGGTTCACCTTTCAGGTAACTTTTATTATGTTATAAAACGGCCAATTCTAATTGGTTTTCATTATTTATTTTTTATAGTTTTATAGTTATTTGCCTTTTTCTTCTGACTCTTTCAAATGGGCGTCGCTGACTCCTTTCTCAAAAACAAATGCTCTGTAAGGCTACAAATGTATTGTTATTGTTACTTTTTATTTCTGATCCATCCCCTCTCATTAATATTCCAGTCTCTTATTCAAATCAATGTATGGTTGCTAGGGTAATTTGGACCCTAGTTACCAGACTGGTTAAGATGCAAATTAAAGAGCTGCTGAATAAAAAGCTAAATAACTCAAAAACTTTCAATAATAAAAAATGAAAACCAATTGCAAATTGTCTCGGAGTATCACTATCTATATCATACTAAAAGTTATCTCAAAGGTGAACAACCCCTTTTTTTTTTTAAAAGTTTTTATTTTTCATTTTTCAAGAACACACATTTGAGAAAGAGAAGAGAGAAAAAGGAGGAAAGAAAGAAGACAGAGAAGCCGACATTGCAAGCCAATAAAATACAAATGCTGTATCAATAAATTTATCTTGTTATCACCTTAGTCTACCTGCGTTTTACTTCCGCACTCTTGTGCCAAGGGTGATCACATTACACTGTAGGATCCTTTCTAGAGTCCTCCAAGGTCAGCCACTGAGCCCAAACCTTCTCAAATTTTTGGGGGCATCCCCGGGCAATGTACGTCAGTTTTTGGTTTGGGAGGGTGTCATTAACCAGTCTACGCCAAAAGGCTAGTGTTGGGGGAGCCGTGGACTTCCATTGAAGCAAAATGGCTTTCTTTGCATAGTATAGCAATTGTAGATAGCATAGTTTGATTCCCACTTGCAGCCCTAGATCGTCCACCACCCCCAAGAGGCATATCAGTGGGTTTTTAATACATGGGACACCCAATGCATCAGATATGTATTGTAAAACCTCCCCCCAGTACCTCTGGATATGCGGGCATGTCCAGAATACATGCAAAAATGTGCCAACCTCTTGTGTACATTTAACACAGTGGTCTGGGGTCGAAGGATATATCCTAGCAAGTCTGTGGGGGGTAAGATAAACTCTGTTAAGGAATTTGGCCTGGATATATCTGTCTCTAATTGACATTGTAATGTCCGGAATCTGCTTCAGTGCATCCTCCCACATTTCGTCCTCCAGTTCTGGAATATCCCCAACCCATTTCTCTTTTGCCTTAGCTAGGGGGTCTGGGGAGGCTTGGCACAATATTGTATAGAACCATGATGTCGGTTTTTGAGATCCACCTTTCGTAGGTATTTCTCCAGTGTAGTGACCACCATTTCAATGGGTTGTATGGGAAATTGCATTCTGAATGCATGTCTTAGCTGCAAATATCTAAAGAGCATGGAGTTGGGTAACTGGAATTCCTCTTTTAGGCTCTGAAACCCCTTTATGTCACCATTCTCTACAATATCCCCTAGCGTCTTTACTCCCTTAATAGCCCAGGCGTTAATATCAGGTATAGAACTTAGGTGCGGGAGAGTACCATTACCCCATAATGGGGTCCAGGGGGACCACACTGGCCTCCCCTTGCGAGCATGTTTGAGACCTCGCTTAAATGCCTCAGCCACTGTGGTCATCGGTGTTGTTAGTTTGTAATACTCCGTGGGACCCCTATATGGCAGCTTGGACAGCGCTTCCCAAGACCCCATGCCAGCGGCCTCCAGTGTAGTGGAGAGATTATCAATTTGAGGTACAAACCACCAATGCGCATACGTTAATTGGCTGGCCAGAAAATATAACTTGAGGTTGGGGAGTGCTAGCCCCCCACCAGTCACTGGGGCCTGCAATGTAGTAAAATTCAAACGTGGGTGCTCCCCCGCCCATATGAACCTCCTCAATATTGCATCAATATATTTAAACCATTGGTTTCGTGGTAAAATAGGCGAGTTGTGGAATACATACAAGAATTTGGGCAGGAACACCATTTTGAACAGGTTGATCCTGCCCGGGGGTGAAAGGGGCAACTGCTGCCAGACCTCGGTCTTGGCCTTCAAGGCATCCACAATAGGGGTCAAGTTATGTTCTTCAAATTTCTTATAGTTAATGTGAATTTTTATACCCAAGTATGTAAAAGACTGTACTACTTGTAAATGGTGAATTTGCAATGGTGAGCCAGTGGGCAACGGATCTATTGGAAATATCACTGATTTCGCTCTATTAACACAAAGACCAGAGAACTTCCCAAATTCCTCTATGAGGTTCAGGGCTGTCTCTAAGGCTTTGTCAGGGTTAGCCAGATATAGGAGCATGTCATCAGCATACAATGACAACTTTTCAATAATATTACCTACTGCCAGCCCTTCCACCTCTTGGGCTTCCCTTAATTTCACCGCCAGCGGCTCTATTGCTAGGGCGAACAACAGTGGGGAGAGGGGGCAACCCTGTCTCGTTCCCCGCTCCAGCCGTATTTCATCCGTGAGTAGGCCGTTCACTAACACTCTGGCTCCCGGCTTATAATATATTGCCTTTATCCACCCTAGAAAACGTTGTCCAAAACCGAACCTGCTTAAGACTTCCCAAAGGTACTCCCAGGACACCGTATCAAACGCATTTGCCGTGTCCAAGGACACCACTATTCTGGTCTTGCTATTAGTGTGGTCAAGAGCCAAATTATTAAGCAGTCTCCGAATATTTATGTCTGTGGCCTTGTTCGGCATGAACCCCGTTTGATCTGGGTGCACCAATTTAGTAATTATATTTTTGACCCTGTTTGCCAACACCTTTGCAAAAATTTTAATGTCGCAATTCAGCAAAGAGATGGGACGGTAAGAATCACACCTATCAAGTGGTTTGCCAGCTTTGGGGATCAGAGTTATGTGGGCCAAATAACAAGAGTCTGGTAGTGGGGTGTCTAGCGACGTCCTATTAAAGAGTGTGCAAAGTTTAGGGGCCAGAATCTCAACATGACGTTTATACCATTCTGCTGGAATACCATCTGGTCCAGGTGACCTGCCAGCGGGCATGTCAGCAATAGCCTTAGTTATTTCCTCCTCAGACATGTCCAGTTCTAACTCCCCTACCTGTGGTTGGTCAAGGCGTGGAAGCATTATCCTGTCTATGTATTCATTAAGGTTCTGGAATGAGGGTGGTGGAGGGGCAGCATAACTACTTTGAAAATATTGATGGAACCTATTAACCACCTGGGGTCTA
Organism: Xenopus laevis; assembly: GCF_017654675.1. Classification (NCBI taxonomy): domain Eukaryota; kingdom Metazoa; phylum Chordata; class Amphibia; order Anura; family Pipidae; genus Xenopus; species Xenopus laevis. The sequence goes on along the minus strand of NC_054387.1, from coordinate 44,372,706 downwards.
TCAGTGATCAATACATCATCTTCCCCTTTGATTCCCTGAACAACGGTATGTGGGACATCTCCCTTTGCTAACAGGGCAAGCAGTTTCCCATTCTTATCCCCCTTATCAAACCACATTGCTTTCCTGTAAGTTTCTCTCTGGGAGGCTTTATCAATGAGCAGTAGATTTACACGTCTTTGGGCTGCTGCATGCTCCTGTTTGGTACTTTCTGAGGGATGGGCTATTAGATCAGACTCAAGGGTTTCTAGTTCCGCCCTGGCCAGGTCAAGGCTGGCATCCTGCTCCCTCCTTACAGATGATATAAGAGAAATATAGGTACCTCTTGTGTGGGCTTTACATGCGTCCCAGACAATATTCGCAGAGGCACTACCTAGATTGTTCTGCCAGTAGGCCTCCAGCGTTGGGACGTACATCTCCCCCACTTTAGCGTTGGAGATCCACTTAGGGGGGAGTCTCCAGTTTCTAGTAGCCCCAGAATCCCTTCCTGCCAATGTCAGTATCACTGGGGAGTGGTCAGAGCACACTCGTGTGGAAAAATAAACATGTTCCAGGGCCTGTAACACTTTGGCACTGACCAGGATGATGTCGATCCTGGACAGCGCCGAAGAGGAAGTAGTGTAACACGAAAATTGTTGGAGATATGGATTTCTCCATCTCCAGGCATCAGTGAGGCCAGTTGTTTCTAACCAGTTTGCAAAGTTTCGGTTGTCACTCGCAACAGGCCTCAATCTGTCCATCCCTGGGTCTGGAACCATGTTAAAGTCCCCTGCCCATATCATAGGGAAGCTGGTGAACAACCCCTTTAAGCCATTTTAAATCCATCAGAGAGAAAACTTTTCATATTCCACTTTTTTATGTTTTTACAATGAAATTTGTTGTTGCACTTCTATATCATGGGGTGCCTAGAAGCATCATCATCTTTATGGTACTTTGAATTAAGAGACATTTGTTAGTCGATTTCTGAATTTAGAAAACCACAACTTTCGCAAGGATTTATGGCTTTCATGTACTTTGTATGATGGCATGTATACAGGTATGGGATCTGTTATCCAGATTGTCCGGGAACTGGGGTTTTCCGCATAAGGGATACTTCCATAATTTAGATCTTCAGATCTTAAAGGGATACTGACATGGGAAAAAAAAAAATTTTCAAAATGAATCAGTTAATAGTGCTGCTCCAGCAGAAATCTGCACTGAAATCCATTTCTCAAAAGAGCAAACAGATTTTTTTATATTCAATTTTGAAATCTGACATGGGGCTAGACATTTTGTCAATTTCCCAGCTGCCCCAAGTCATGTGACTTGTGCTCTGATAAACTTCAATCACTCTTTACTGCTGTACTGCAAGTTGGAGTGATATCACCCCCTCCCTTTTTCCCCCCAGCAGCCAAACAAAAGAACAATGGGAAGGTAACCAGATAACAGCTCCCTAACACAAGATAACAGCTGCCTGGTAGATCTAAGAACAGCACTCAATAGTAAAAACCCATGTCCCACTGAGACACATTCAGTTACATTGAGAAGGAAAAGCAGCAGCCTGCCAAAAAGTATTTCTCTCCTAAAGTGCAGGCACAAGTCACATGACCAGGGGCAGCTGGGAAATTGACAAAATGTCTAGCCCCATGTCAGATTTCAAAATTGAATATAAAAAAATCTGTTTGCTCTTTTGAGAAATGGATTTCAGTGCAGAATTCTGCTGGAGCAGCACTATTAACTGATTCGTTTTGAAAAATTTTTTTTTCCCATGACAGTATCCCTTTAAGTCTACTAGAAATAGAAAATCATGTAAACATCGAATAAACCCAATAGGCTGCTTTTACTTCCAATAAGGATTAATTATATCTTAGTTGGGATCAAGTACAAGCCACTGTTTTATTATTACAGAGAAAAAGGAAATAATTTTTAAAAATTTGGATAAAATGGAGTCTATGTGAGATGGTCTTTCCGTAATTCAGAGCTTTCTGGATAACGGATCCCATACCTGTACCAGATTTGATTTCTCCAGCCTCTGCTTTGCATACACAGGAAAGTATGGGTTAATTAAAAAGTTAGAGTCATTGAAAATAGAAGTTTGTTTCCAAATAGGGTATGATTAACTTTGCTTTAACTATTTTAAAAGAAAATTCTGAAAACAGCCGTACAGCTTGGACTTTACAGTTTAAAATGAATTGCATGTGGCATGCAGAGACTCCTGTGAGAAAATAGTGCATACAACATTCTTACAAACAAACAAGTATTTGGCCACAATGCAACACAAACAATGCAAGAAATTCATAGCTATAAAAAAAAGGAAGATTATGGCCAAAATCCCAATTCCGCAATGTTTTGTGGGCAAAAACAAGCAATCAGTAAAGCAAAACTGAAAATTCAATGAAGTCACTGAAATAAAATACAAATGATTCTGTGATCGGTGAGCTCTTTATTGGCAGATAATACATGTATGGGAACTATTATCCAGAATGCTCCGGCTCCTGATAAGGGGTCTTTCCTAAATTTGGATTTTATCTCATCCTTAAATCTACTAGAAAATCATTTAAACCAGGGGCTTAACTACAGAGGAAGCAGACCCTGTGGCAGGTATAGGGGGCCCATGAGGCCCTAATTAATGAGTAATTAGGTTACCAATCGTACCAATATATATTGTTAAAACAGGACAACCTCTGGATATTTTGGGGGCCTTAAAATGTATTTGCTGTGAGGTCCAGTAACATCTAATTAAGCCACTAATTTAAACAATAAATAAACCCAATAGGATTTTTTTGCCACTGATGAGGATTAATTATATTTTAGTTAGGATCAAGTAGAAGGTACAAAGAAAAAGGTAATTATTTTTTTAAAAAAAATTAAATTATTTCAATAAAACTGAGTATGGGAGATGGCCTTCCCATAATTCTGCGTTTTCTGGATAATGGGTTTGCACATAACGGATCCCATACCTGTACATTTTACTATCTTTGGCAGTTGTTTGGCTAAAGATTGTGTAAATTACCAAACATTTACACATAAAATAAAAAAAGCTAACCTTTTCCAATTACCATGTTGTTCCCAGACTGCCCCAGGGGGTCCCAAACCATGTAAGGGAAGAAGAGCCTGACTATATTACCGAGTTATGAGCTAAGGGCAGCAGAACTCCATTTACCTGAGCGAACCAACGGGGTAGCATCTTCATTACCATCTGAGGATGACGCCTCTTTGTCTTCAATATACTCCCATTCCTGCTCAGAGTTTATTTGTATCTGAAATTGAATCAATCACATTTAAATAACAGCAGGGTGTTACAAGATCCAGTCACATGATTAACTAGGGTGTGCCTAATTAGCGTTTCTATGTCCTTAAGGGACAGACGCTCAGATTTGGGGAGATTAGTCGCCCGGCAACAAATCTCCTCTTCTTCGGGCGACTAATCTCCCCGAACTGCCTTCCCGCCGGCTAGAATGTAAATTGCCAGCAGGATGGCACTCGGATCGCTTTGTTTTCCGAAGTCGCTCGAAGTTTCCTCGTGTGGTTGGGGGAGAACAATATTCCTATTATAGGTACCCTTTAAATTAATAGGATTTCCTGGGGCCAATGCTCCTCTTTGGAAAAAATACACTGGTGCTTGTATCTTTTTATCTAAGTTCTATGCCACCATATTTCCTGACTTTTCTGGTATAGTGTGGATGAACAAATTTCTATGCAAGAAATCCCTGGAAGATGCAGGCAATTCAATAGACTGCAGCTTCTCTTCAAAAAAACAAAACAGGGGAAATATAGTATCATAGTATGTTAGGTTGAAAAAAAGACACACGACCATCAAGTTCAACCTATTAACTTTTTTAACCTGCCTGCCAGTTGATCCAGAGGAAGGCAAAAAAAAAACCCCATCTGAAGCCTCTCCAATTTGCCTCAGAGGGGGAAAAATTCCTTCCTGACTCAAATGGCAATCGGACCAGTCCCTGGATCAACTTGTACTGTAAGCTATCTTCCATTACCCTGTATTCCCTCCCTTGCTAGAAAGCCATCCAACCCCTTCTTAAAGCTATCTAATGTATCAGCCTGTACCACTGATTCAGGGAGAGAATTCCACATCTTCACAGCTCTCACTGTAAAAACCCCTTCCAAATATTTAGCCGGAGTAAATATTTGTGATTTAATTCACAGGTGGTGCCTATACAATATACCACCAGTGAATTAGCCTTCTCTTAACCTTTATTTTAAATAAGTTCATGAAAAAAACAGAAACCACTACAAAAAAATTACAAATTATTTTGTAAAGGAGTTCTGACGATTTCCAAGCCGTTACCCTCCTCTGTATTGCAGAAAAGTATATTTTTACCGTGAGGAATGGGTCCTTAGAGTGTGATTTCTCCATGCCTCATTTATATTGATGTCTTTTTCTGGATGGGTCCAGCAGAGCAGCAATGCTAAAGAGAAACAGAAAAAAAAAAAAGATTAATATTATTCTCTCAAACCCCAATTTCTAGCCACTGTTGCCCCTATTCTATAGCTGTGTTTGTTCTTATGTTTATGTATGTGTGTGTGTGTATATATATATATGTATGTATATATGTATGTATATATATATATATATATATATATATATATATATATATATATATATATATATATATATATATATATATATATATATATATATATATATATATATATATATATATTAATAACACACACATATTTTTTTATATATATATATATATATATATATATATGTTATTTTAAAGAGAGGACAAACAGTCCAATAAATAGAAAAGATATATAAAGGACAAACTGTCCAATAAATAAATATATGTAAACATGAAAATAAAACCAGGTTCAGTTTAGCACTTACTAGTTCTGTTGAACAGAGAAGAAGCTGATAAAAGAAATGACCAGTTTACAGAAAACTCCTCTGATTAAACCCAAGGCTGACGTTTTGGAAACTGGCTTAAAACTCAGTGAACACGGTTTACACAGGAGTTTTATTGCAGCAGGGTTAAAGGGTGGTGGCAGACGTGGCTACTAGGGGAGATTTGTCGCCCAGCGACAAATTGCCTCTTCTTCTGATGACTAATCTCACCTAAATGGATTGCTTAGTTTTTCTGAAGTCGCCCGAAGTAGCCTCACAAGGAAACTTTGGGCGACTTCGGAAAGCCGAAGCGATCCAAGTGCCATCCCGCCAGGGATTTACATTCTAGTCTGCGAAAAGGCATTTAGGGGAGATTAGTCACCTGAAAAAGAGGCGATTAGTCGCCATGTCTGCCACCACCCTAAAGGCAGGAGAAACAGAAGCACAATACCAGGTGAGACTCATATGTTGATTAGCACAATCCCATACAACAATACCAAGTTGACCCTATAGAGCAGGGGTCCCCAACCTTTTTTTACTATTTAAATGTAAAAAGTAGTTGGAGAGCAACACAAACATGAAAAAGTCCATGGGGATGTCAAATAAGGCTGTGGTTGACTGTTTGGTAGCCCCTCTGTGGTCTTGTAGCCTCCAG